>NC_141551.1:21247500-21573750 GCF_021556685.1 Rattus norvegicus | reverse complement strand
ATTCCACCTGTGTGAACTTTAAAATGAATATGAAACCATCCATGGTTACCAATGTTGCTTAGAAAAGTAACAAGGAAACACGAAAGCAGATATTCAACCCAAACCATAACGTTCATCCCTGAAAGCCACGGTAGTCATCAGAGGTTTTTTTATCCTCACTCATGAAGAAGCAGCACTAAACAATGCCACCTGTATTCTTTGTATGTTTATTTCACTGCAAAAATTCAATGTATATGTATACACTGCAATCAATGGCTTTAGACTCTCCCTGTCAGGTTATGTTATGATGATTATGATGTTATATAGTACTCAATGTCATCACATACATTTTGACTTTAAGTACCCTTGGCATGAAGAAAGTTCTCTATCTTTGACTCCTCTGTGGTTCTGTTAGTTGGCCCATGCCTCAATGGTAATTATGTATTGTTTCAAATGGATTATCATTTACCTTTATGGTCAAATGCGTAGATTCAAACAAAAATGACTAATAACTTTAAAATGATTTTGGGACATTAGAAACACACCAAATGATGTCCTATCAAAGAGTCAAGTATATCTGCTTTCAGACAGAAGGAACTTATCTTTTTATGGTGATCCATGATCCGTGATTTATGTGAAAGATTCCTTCAGTGAGAATCACTGGCTGATGACATTAGAAGACTTATTATGTAATTGCAACACCAGTAATTATGCCAACAGCCTAGTCATTTAGATGGGCAAGACTCAACTTATTAAGACTCACTGTTCTCAGACCTTCCTTGGGTTCTTCTAATGAAAACTGTTGCCTTTCTTCTGTGAAACATGTGCTGGGATGTCTGGAAGGGGTTTTTGAGAAATCATGCTGCTAGTGGTGCTACTTGGAGGACACCAGAATGATAGCAGTGTTTATGTCCGACCCTGATCTGCTGTATCACCTAAACCATACCATAGTGCATTCCAAAGTTACCGTGACATCACTGCTATTCTGGACCATGAAAACAAATGGCTTATTTACTTCATGTTTATATTTAAGTAGCAAAGAGTAGCCAACAGTCTGCACACCTATTTTGCCCTTTACTTACTGCCCCATATCACATTATTCGTTCAGATTAATGGCATATCATCCTTTAACTCTCTCTGAACATGCAGATTTTGTTTAATCCACTCTCCTAAGCGTCAAACCCTAAATATAGTCACTTCATGATTTGATAATTAGATTACTAAACAAATCAGTTACCCTCAGATGAATGAGAAAACCACTTTGTATTTTTGCTAAAATACTCTCAAAAAGATTATAGCTTTGAGTTTTCTTTAGGGAATTTCTTGTGGGGACAGTAGTTTGGCTTCTGATCTCAGGTTGATGGTCACTTTAGAGGACACTTATGCTTCATTTCTAATCAATATGATTTTCTCTAGCTTCCATACAGAACATTAGATTTTATGCTCATAACCCATGGATGGCAATAGGGAAAGATCAAAGATGAACTCCATGTATAAGATTCCCAGATTTCATGTCCTCCTCTTCCAAACTGAATGTAGAAAAGTTTAGTTTTCATAGTTGAGATGGAGACTCAACTGAACCCTTTTCCTCTGTTCAAAGTCCTGTCTACAGCTCATTTGGAGGTGACACCTGTCTCCTTTGTCCCAGCTATAATGTGCCCTGCTTTATGAGCCTTTGAAAGAATCATCATGACCCCAAACTCAGGGAATATTTTTATTCTCCAAGCACACATGTGATAACTGGGACTTGCTAGATTTTTTTAACTGTTTTGGGGTCACTGCTTCACTGAGCATAATTGGATTGTAGAATAGTGAAAAGGAAGTAAACCTCACATTCAACAGTTTCTAGCTGTCTGTCAATATGATGTATGTGGAAGGCCCATGCTCATCAGCAGCTCATTGCACACTCTTTTCACACATTGCACTGACGTCCTTATGGAAAATCCTTGTAGCAACCTTCCCAACTTGCATCTGATCTCTGGATCGTACAGTTATTCCCCTTCTAATCCTCCTCCTTCCATTGCTTGGTTTTTCCAGGATTCCAACCTTAACATATACTTCCTGATAAACAAAGGGCTACTCCTATCAGGGAGGAGCAGGCTAAAATAGGACCCACAACAAGTAGACTGAAGGCAGACCACACCACTCCTACTACCCTTGATATCCAACACTCCTCCTCCCCCAGCTCATCTCCAGATCTTTAACAGGATATCCAGTGTAGTCTCCCTTCTCTCTCTGACCCCATTCTTAACTGAGCACTCAGATCTTCTCTATCATTATTTTCTCAAACCTATTACATTATCCCAGGTTCAAATATCAGGAGACATTAACAGGGAACAGGCCAGATAAGTAGAACAGGAAATATATAAACTAACTGAAGCCCTTTACGATTCCCTCCTCCCCTCCAAATCCAATCCTTTGGTTTTATTCCCTATGCCCACATTCCATGTGGATAGCATATGCTAACCCCCCTAATGTCTCTCTCCCAGCGTGGTCATTGTATCCTACCCCCCAACTCCAGCGGGCACCCTCACCTAAAACCACAGCCACTTCCGCCTGAAAACCAGATAGGCTTCCTGAAGACAATCTCTACGCTTTTCTGTTTCTGGAGATCTAATCTCTGAGTCTCTTTACCTGCTGTGTAGCAGAAATCCCTGGACCTCATTCCTTGACTCCTGCTCCCATCTCTTGTGAAGGCCACAGATCTCACCATTCTAATCGCCCACCCTTAGTGTTTTGTCCCAGAAATCAACCCCAGCAGGACCCTTGCTTACTCAAGGGTTGCTGCTCCAAGAGTAACAGTGAAATGATTCAAACTTCTCTTACTGTTTCTGAGTTCAATTCCTTTTCACCCCCAGATCTGTAGTAGGAAACCTGCTGTGGTCTCCATTTTCTCTCTAACCTCATCCCCAAAGATCACAGAAACATTCTTTTCCAATCTTCCCTCCCTAACTTATCTCCATATCACACCCTTCAATACCACCAGGCATTAACTGTGAGTACATCAGCTGAGCAGGCCAGGAAACTAGGCTAATGATATCCATCACACTCCAAAATTCCAGAGAGAAAACAAAATAAGAAGCAAAATGCTCACCCAACAAAGGCAAATCCAGAAAGGATATCTCAAATAGCTAATTTACTCAAATCCACATGTCTAGACATCAGAGTTAAACACACCCACACACACACACACACACACACACACACACACACACACACACACAGGGCAGTATGTCAACACAAAAGCCCACCTATCCTACAGAAGCAGACCCTGAATATTCCAACAGAGGCAAGCTTCACCCACAGAACAGAAGAGATAGAAAAAAGAACCTCAGGTGTTGAAAGATGAAGTAGAAAAAATGGATATATCTGCAAAATAATGTTAAATCTAAGAGGATTCCTGACACAAAATAGCCAGAAAATATGGGACAATAGGAAATGACCAAACCTAAAAACAATAGGAATAGAGGAAGAAAAAGAATATCATCTCAAAGATCCAGAAAATATTTTCGACAGAATAATGGGAGAACATTTTCCTAACCAAAAGAAAAGATAACTAACAAGGCATAAGAAGCATAGAGAACACCAATAGATTGGATTAGAAGAAACAGTCTCCTAGCAACATAGTAATTGAAACACAATACAGAGAACAAATATTTAATATTAAAAGCTGCAATAGAAAAAGACCAAGTACATATAAAACCAGACCTTTATTACAACTGACTGCTCAACGTAGACTCTAAAAGACAGAAGGGCCTGAATAGATATACTGCAGACTCCAAGATACCACAGATGCCAGCCCATAACCAGCAAAATTATCCGTCACTGTAAAAAGAGAAAATGAGATATTCCATGATAAAGTCAAACTTAAACCATATCTTTCTACAAATCCAGTCCTATAAATGGTGTGACAAGAAAACTCCTAAGGCAGTTAACTACATTCCATGTGAAACAGCAAATAAATAATTTCTATCAACGAAATAAAAAAAAGCAAAGGGAATCCTCCCCCACTCCATCCCACACACATACACCATTGCTACCATCAGCCACAAGTGCTACCAACACCACCAGCAAAATAATGAAAACCAAGGACCATTCACTGGTCATTTGTAGGTCCCAATATCAATGGTTGCAATTCCACAGCGAAAAGATACAGACTAACAGAATGGACATAAAAACAGGATTCATCATCATTCTTCTGCACCCCACCCCCCAAAAAAAACCAGTTCAACATCAAGGATGGACATTACCTAAAGGTGAAGGGTTGGAAAATAATTTTACAAGCAAATGGGCCTAAGATACCAGCTTTTGTAGCTATTTTGATGTATACATAATAGACTTTAAACCAAAACTAATCAAAAGATTCAGAAAGACATCACATACTCATCAAAGGAAAATCCCACCAAGATGATAATTCAATTCTCAACATTTATGCTCCTAATACAAGGATACCCAGGTTTGTAAAAGAAAAGCCACCACATCCCACATTGACACTCACATAATGATTATGGGAGACTTTCAACAAACAGGCCATTCAGACAAAAATTAACCTAAAAGTACGCTGGAGCTAACAATCATTAAAAATCAATGAACCTAACACATCTTTATAGAACATTTCACCCAAATATCAAGAATATACATTTCCTGAACCTCATGAAACTTTCTGTAAAATTGACCACATTCAGACAAAAAGCAAGTTTAAATAGGTACGAGAAAATTGAAATAATACCCTGGATCCTATCAGACTATCATCCATTAAAGCTGAATATCATCAACATCAAAAAATGCAGAAAACGTACAAATTCCTGGAAATGGAATAATTTTCTACTGAATGAAAATGAGTCAAGACAGAAATTTAAAAAAAAAGAAATGAAAGACTTTATAGAATTGATTGAAAATAAATATACAGTATATGGACACATGGGACACAACAAAAGATCACAGAACACCTGAAAGATCTAGAACATAATGAAGAAATCACACGCAGAAGACTTAGATAACAAGGAACAATCAAACTTGGGCCTGAAATCAATAAAATAGAAGCAAAGAGAACAATAAAAAGTGTCGATGAAACAAAAAGTTAATTCTTTCATATTTTAACAACAAGATAGATAAAACCCTTATCGAAACTAAGTAAAGATGGACAAAGAATATCCAAATTTACAAAAACAGAAACAAAAAGGGGGACATAAGAACAAACACTGATGAAATCCAGAGAATCATAAGGATATACTTTAAAAACCTGTAGAACACAAAATTGGCAAATCTAAAACAAATGGATAATTTCCTAACCAAAGTTAAATGAAGATCAGATATACAATTTAAATAGATATATGATCCCCAATGACATAGAAGCAATCATTAAAAGTCTTCCAACCAAATAGAAGTCAAGGCTTGGTAGATTTAGTACAGAATTCTACCAGATTTTAAAAGAAAAGTTAATGTTAATACTGCTCAAATTACAAAACAGAAACCAAAAGGAACATTGTCCAATTTATTTCAGGAGTCTACAGTTTTCATGATACTCAAAACACATAAAGAAGCAACAAAGAAAAGAAATTACATAACACCATACAGTATGAATACAGATGCAAAAATACTCAATAAAATACTTGCAAACCGAATCGAAGAACACATCAAAAAACATCATCCACCGTGATCAAGTAGGCTTCATCCCAGAGATATATGGATGGCTCAATATACAAAAATCAGTCAGTGCAATCCACCATATCATAAACTGAAAGAAATACAAGACACATCATCATTTCATTAGATGCTGAAAATGACTTTGACAATATCTAACACCCCTTCATGATAAAAGTCCTGGAGAGATTAGTGATACAGATGGTATAACTAAACATAATAAAAGCATAGAGATGACATAACTAAACATAATAAAAGCAATTTTCATCAAACCCAAATAAAATCATATTAAATGGATGGACATTTAAAACAATTCCACTAAAATCAGGAACAAGAAGTGTTGTATACTTTCTTCAAATCTATTCAATATAGCGCTTGCAGTTTTACCTCTAGCAATACAACAACTGGAGTTCAAGGACATACAAACTAGAAAGCAAGAAGTCAAAGTATCCTTATTTTCAGATGATATGATAGTATACATGAGTGATCCTAAATATCCCACCAGAGAAGTCCTACAGTTGAAAAATATCTTCAGGAAAGAAGCTGTATCCAAGAATAACTCAAAGAATGGATCAGCATCCCTCCTATATATAAATGACAAATGGACTGAGAAAGAAATTAGAGAGCAACACCTTTCACAATAGCCTCAGATAATAGAAAAGATCCAGAGGTAACAAGTGAGTAAAAGACTTGTTTGATAAAAACTGCAAGTCTTTCAAGAAGATATCAACAGAGTAAAAGATCGTTTTGCTCATTGATGGGTAGGGTTAAGATAGTAAGGATGGCCATTTTACCAAAAGCAACCTAAATATTCAATACAATCACTATCAAAATTGCAACACAATTCTTTACAGACCTTGAAAAAACTATTCTGTATTTCATATAAAAAACAAAAAAATGCAGGATACCTAATACAATAATGAACAATAAAAGGACTGCAGAGGAATCACCATTTTAAGCTGTACTACAGAACTATAGTTTTGGTGTAAAATCAGACATGTTGATCAAATTAGAGACCCAGACATTTATCTACACACTTATGAATACTTCAAATATGTTCAACAACTATGGAAATTAATTTGGTGGGTGGTTCCTCAGGAAAAGTAGAAATCACTCTATCTTAAGATCCACCTATACCACCCTTGGGTATATACCCAAAGGATGCGCTATTCTGCCTCAAGGACACTTGTATAACCATGTCCAATGCACTTTATTCATTATAGTCAGAAACCAAAAATAACCTAGATGTCCCTCAACTGAAGAATGGGAGAACAAAATAGTTATGTAATGGAGTAGTGCTTGGCTGTCAAAAATAACATTATGACATTTTTACATAATCAAACAGAACTAGAAAATAATTATCCCGAATGAGGTAGCCCAAAATCAGAGATATAAATATGGTGTATGTTCATCTATTATTAGATATTAGCCATTATGTAAATGATACCTACAACCCACAGATCCTGTGAGGTTAGGTGAAGATGAGCGATCTGGAGAGGATGCAGAGATAGCCCTAAGAGTGGGTGGGAAAAGGATCTGGAGGTGGTGTCAGCTGTAGGATAGAGATATGGTTGAAGGGTCTAATGTGGGGAGAGATGGCTGGAATTGTGAGGACTTTGGGAAAAAATGTAGGAACCTTATGCAGTGGAAACTTCCTGGAATCTATGAAGATGATCCTAATGAGAACTCCTGTAATGGGGGATATGGAGACTCAACAGGCCATCTCTTATTGCCAGGAGAGACTTCAAATGGTGGAACTGGGTTGCATTCAGTTGAGTTGTTGGTTAACTGGGCCCCATGGACGCCCTGAAATAACTTAGGCTATTGCTAAGGTAAAGGGTTGCTTTCCACAAAGTCATCAGTGCCTCCTTGCTGAGGAAAGCATACACACATCTCATTGAATGTGGAGGAGTCAAGCTGGCACCTACAGAAGACTTCAGCTCTACTTTCTAGTTGCTTTGGAAATGGAAGGTACATTGAAAGCTACTAAAAGAGAAATGTGGAAACCAATCCAGTACCAAACACTTTGACCTACAATCTGTCAGGCCTGTTAAATATGATAGCATGAATGTGGTATAACAAACCAATTTTTTTTTTAATTTAAGGCCTACTCCACAGGAAGGAATCCATACCTGAGGCTGCAGAGAGTAGATATCCCAGACACCTATGGTAAAACCAAACACTATCAATTAAAAAAGGAAAATTAAAATTAATCTCAATATCCAGCTAGTCAGATCAGTGCCTTATGTACTCATCTTTAGAGAGGCTTCACGGTAGCAGACGAGAACAGATCCAGAGACCCACAGCCAGGCATTATTCAGGGAGAGTCTAAATGGGAGGTCTCCATCAAATCCCTCCCCTCAGAGCTCAGAGAATCCTGTGTGGAGGAAGAGGCAAAAAGATTATAATAGCCAGAGGGAGCAGAAGGTACCAGAAGAAGAAAATGCTCTGAATCAACTAAGCAGGGCACATATGAGCTCTCAGAGACTAAAGCAGAGATCCTAGGCCCTACATGGGTCTGCACCAGGTCCTCTGTGTAAATATCATAGCTATTAGCTTAGTGTTGTTATGGACTCCTGACTGTGAGAACGAGTGTGTCTCTTTTGACTGCTTTGGAGACAGTTTTCCTCCTGTTGGATTTCTGTCTAACTTGGATATGGTAGTTTTTGCTTCATCTTATTATACTTTTTGTCATTGCTTTTCCAAAAAGGAAACTGTGTGTAAGCTCATGTAGTTATTTAAACTACTATAAAGTAAAAGCTTTGTTATGCGCTATCAGAATCCACATTAGAATCAAATGTCTTTAAGTTATAAGAGGTAACTTATTGAATTGAAAATGTTTTTGACTTGTCCCTACTTTAGTGGACACTGTATTAGGGATATGACATTTTACCATGAAAGACGTGCTGAGGGTCTGAAGAGTTGGTCCTTGTCTAGGCACTAGGATGGTTTCCAATCAATCTTCCTGGCGTTTTCCTGAGAGCTTTTGAATAAAAACCATTTCCATTAACTCGGATTATCCCACATCTGAACCATGATTCTGGAAAGTGGAAAATTATTTATTTGCTAGCAAAAGTGTACAATGGTAATTTCTTACTAAATTCTAATTTTTCCCACACCAGAAGCTGCATCTGCCAGTAATCCCCAGGTACCAAACTCACTGGGCAGATTTCTTCCCCCAAATCTCTTTCCTGAAATCGTTCTGTCTTCTGTGTGAGTGGATATGCAGATCAGGGGCAGAACTTGGCCTCCATCAGCAACCCTCCAAAAGAGATCAGTTAGCCAACAGAGAGACTCTCTAATTGGAGGTTTATGGTAATAGGAACGCTCCCCACCTTCAAGGCAGCTCTTAGCACTTGGAGCCTGCAGGAGGACTGTGAGCCAGCTTGATAGACAGCTAGTCCCTCTCCAGCCTCACCTATGTTGGAGAGGCCCAAGGTCAGCAGCCTGGTGATGCCAGGCTCCGAATCAATGTCTACTGCAATTAGTACTGCTTCCAAATCTTGTCAACTCACCTATGCTGCTGTGTTCTTGACCCTTGGGCTCAGGCGCTTTCTCCCAATAACAGAGCTGAAGAGAAAGGAAAAGAAAAATAGAAAAAGAAAAGGTTGGTCTGTGTAAGACATGAGTGTGTAGCCTTTGAAATCACACAGGGTTTGATGGTAGGAGGGATTATTCAGGCCTAGGGAGAAAGTAAGAGCTAGCAGTGTTCAGACACACTTGGAAAGTAGGATTCAAGTCAGAGTTCTTAAACCATTCCTGTCATTATGCAGCTGTGAATCTGTTCTGGAGAATGGGGCTAAGTTCTGCTGGGATTGAATACAAAGCAGTGTGTAGTTTTCTAAATATTAATACTTCCTTAAATTCTTCTGTCTCCACTTTTTTTAATGGGTAGCAGATTCTACAACTTCACAATCACTTTGTTATTAAAATCAATCTGGTTTGCTCTAAAACTCCATTACTATTCTTGCTTGCCTTGCTGTAAGATTTTAATTGAGGCTCTGAGGACTAATATTTCCATTTTATTGACGGCATGGTTTCAAATTCAGTTCATGCCCAACAATTCTGGCCTCTGGGTGGAGAAATGGTGGAAAGGGATTAGAGGGGTCTCTCAGAAAAGACCTCAGGAGTCTCATCATCAATTCTCTCTCTTAGAGGATGTGGATCACTGCTTTTAGGACATTTACAGATAGATGGTGGATGTGGTTTTCATGGACCAGGATGCAAACTTACAGTTGAACTTCTAGTGGTAGAATACCACTATTCTTTCTGTAATCTGACACTGGTCCAGATGCTGGGGTGTCTAAGGACTACAGTACTGTCCTGTTGAATCTTAGCCTTGTTTTACTAGACCTCTCTAATCAGTGCCACCAATCCCTTCATATTTTTTTCCCAATGAGGTAAGACCCCTAGGAGTACTCCCTCTTAATGTCCCTGTATTAAAAGAGTGATCCCACAAATAGTGATGTGAAAAGATGAGAAAGAGAGAGCATATGAATAGAAAAGACAACTCCTTGAGCAATGGAGGAGGGAGTCCTTTAAAAGGAAAATAGGATTCTCCCCTTGCTCTTTCCTCTTCTTCCTTCCCATATCTTTTCATTTTTGTTTCCTCTACTCTCTTACTCTACCTCTCTCTCTCCATTTCTTAAATTCTTCACTTCCCTTCTTTTTCTCTTCTGTTCCCATACTCTTCAGTCGTTTATGCTCTCTTTCCCCTTCTTTTCTTCTCTACCATATCCTTTACTCCTCTTAGTCTTTCTGTCTCTCCATTATGTCTGTCTTTTCTCTGTGTAAATTTTGTTTTCTTTGTGTATTTCTTATCTCTCCTCTCTGCTTCTCTCTTTGTCTCTCTTTCTTCCTTCTGTCTCTTTCCATCTCCTCTCTCTTTCCCTCTACCACCTTCTCCTTACTGGCTGATGAGATGGGTAATTTATTCTGCCTTGCTGTTCCCACCTTCACCAGGGGTAATGAACTCATCTACAACATTCTCTCTCTCTCTCTCTCTCTCTCTCTCTCTCTCTCTCTCTCTCTCTCTCTCTTTCTAGTTTAAAGGCTGAGGAATATTGTTCATACAACTGTCACCCCTTATAATATGTATTATTTATATATTCTCTCTCTTTTCTTAATGAGGTAGGACCTCAGTTTTACAGTGAACACAATCACACTCAGTAGCCTATTCCTCACAGCGTTGGACTCCACCTCACAGGCAACATCCTGCCCAAGCCTCCCAAGAGGCTAGTGCATGAGTCAACACGCATGCCCTTTTTTCTCTTATGCGTTAACTGTCTCACATATTTTCTTGTAGTAATTGGAACCTCACAGACACAATCCCTTTCAGCATCAGCCTCAGAAAACACTGAATATTTTTTAATACTCTAGGGGCAAGAGTGGAATGATACTCACTATCTCCTTGATATCACTCTCCTTTTCTTAATTTCTCCAGAATCAAAGATGATACAGGTATGTGTACTCATATAGGCCTTCTGTTTCCAGGTTCAATGTGTACACACTCTGCAAAGATCCACTTTCCTAATCAAATCCTCTTATTCTACTGTCCAGCATTGTCAATGTGGCCAAATCAGTCTGAAGACGAACACAGAGGATGAACTTGTTTCATCTTCATTCTTGTTACAGCATACGAGTACAGCAGATGTTGACTGAAGAATGATCACCCAATTAAAGGATCACCAGACTATTTTTTACATGTAACGTAAAAGAACCCTCCTAATATTATTTAAAAGGAAGCTATGAAGACACTGGTTAGGAATATATTTTTCTCTACTTTCATTATAGGAATATATTATTTCCTATAACGAAGGAAAGCTGCTACAGTTTAAGTTTGGGAACAACAAGCTGAACGAGAGGTATGCAGAAGTGTAGACAAAAGCTATTTCTAATACCAGGAGGGAAAACAAATCAAAAGAGAAAGTATATACATCCATAAGGGTTTCTAGATGTCACACCTAGGCAGGCAATGTTATATAAAATATTAAGCAGTTCTAATGCTGGCTGAGGAAATTTATGGAGTCTGAAGTGCTTCTCTTAAATCATATCCAGTCTTTAGCCAGGCCTGCATGAAGACTTAGCTATGATTCTTTGTTTCTTGAGTTTGGCTAAAACTATAAAGAAATGAGAATTACCTGGGGAGGAAGGATATTAAACATTGAGAAGATGTGGCCCTAAGCAGAACTGCACAAGTTTCTGTAAGCTCGAGATGTTTGTTTTTCTGTCAAGCTTGTTTTATGAATATATATATATATATATATATATTATTGCTTTAGTTATTCCTATTCAATTTTTTCATTTACTTTCCAATGAATATTTTTTAGCAATTGTTAGGGATAAAGGGAGATGCTGGAAGACATAAGGAATGACAGTTGTATGAACAATGTTCTCCAGCCTTGAAAAATCTCTTTGCTTTGGGAAAAATGTATTTTACGTGTGGACAACTACTATAATGAATTATTGTTATACAGGCGCTTAATTAATTGAATTAAAGATTCTAATTAAAAGAATAACTATGAAGACTTCACTTATTTATTTATCCTAACAAATGAGAAAAATTATCTGGTCCATCTTCACCCTGTTCTCATCTGGGTAATAAGAGTATGGCCTAAGTCATGCCTCTCTCTCTCTCTCTCTCTCTCTCTCTCTCTCTGTGTGTGTGTGTGTGTGTGTGTGTGTCCCTCTTTTTCTTACACACACACACACACACACACACACACACACACACACACACACACACACACACACTATGGATACCAAATGTTGGAATAGATAGATTTATAGATGGATGGATAGATAGATTGATGTGTATAGATTTTTTCCAAACAGCCTTTGCTACAAATTACTGTGTAGCTAAGAACAATCTTAATATCTGCCATACCTATCACATGCTAAAATTAATGTATTCACCTCCATATCCAGTTTAAATGGCTTGTGAGACTGAACTCAGAATTTCAGAAATTCAAGCACTATACTCACTGTCTAGTTCTCAATTATTATTAATGGTAACGTAATTTTATCAAGTAGCCTTGCTCTACAGTGTGAGATTTGTGACTTTTCAGAAATAGCGTTCTAGGGAAAGGGGTTAATAATCATTCTGTTGTTAATCTTAACTGTCAAGTTTATAAGACTTGGAATCACTAGGAAAATGGGACACTGAGTAGGCCTGTAGGAGATTATCTTGATTATATTAATTTATATGGGAAGATCTGCCCACTGTTTGAGGCACATAGTTCCTAGGGATAGTCTCATGACATGAACTGCATAAAACAGAAGTGGGTCAGCCAGCATTCTTCATTATCTGTGTCTTGTCTACCAATGCCTTGTGACCGGCTGCCCAAGCTTCTATGACTTCCCTGCAATGATAGACTACAACCTCAACTAGAATGTAAAGTAAACCTTTCTTTCTTAAGCTACTGTTTCGTGGGGTATTTTTTGTCACAGCAACAGAAAAGTAGTAAGATAAACAGATGTAAAATATTGTAGTTTAAATGCTGAGAATGTCCTCAAGTAGGGAAACTATACAGATGGATAGGTAATTAGCATGGGATTTCTTTTATGTGAGGACAGTACAATATCCCACTCAGAAAGCAGCTCGTCCAACAGAACAATCCTCAAAGAAGTCTTTCAAAAGACATTTGTGGGAAGGAGCCACCTACAGGATAGCTTCTCAGATAGGAGCTGGCTGAGGAGAACCACTAGTGGTCCTAGGCCTGTTCAAGGTAAAGCAGGGTTTGGTCCAAACTTGGCTGTAGACTACAGGAAGAAATTCTATTTGATTCCAATGTAGCATGACTGGAGCATTGGGTAAGCATTTGTAAATTAACACTCTACAATCATCTCAGGGAATGATTCGAAAAAACAAAGTAAATAAACACCATCTTTAATTCTATTCCACTGGTCTATCTGCCTGACTCTGTACCAATACCATGCAGTTTTTATCACTATTGCTCTGTAATACTGCTTGAGTTCAGGGATAGTGATTCCCCCTGAAGTCCTTTTATTGTTGAGGATAGTTTTAGCTATCCTGGGTTTTTGGTTATTCCAAATGAATTTGCAAATTGTTCTGTCTAACTCTCTGAAGAATTGGATTGGTATTTTGATGGGGATTGCATTGAATCTGTAGATCGCTTTTGGTAAAATGGCCATTTTTACTATTAATCCTGCCAGTCCATGAGCATGGGAGATCTTTCCATCTTCTGAGATCTTCTTCAATTTCTTTCTTGACAGGCTTGAAGTTCTTATCATATAGATCTTTCACTTGCTTGGTTTAAAGTCACACCGAGGTATTTTATATTATTTGGGACTATTATGAAGGGTGTCATTTCCCTAATTTCTTTCTCAGTTTGTTTCTCTTTTGTGGAGAGGAAAGTTATTGATTTATTTGAGTTAATTTTATACCCATCCACTTTGCTGAAGGTGTTTATCGGGTTTAGTAGTTCTCTGGTGGAACTTCTGGGATCACTTAAATATATAATCATATCACCTGCAAATAGTGATATTTTGACTTCTTTCTTTCCAATCTGTATCCCTTTGATCTTTTGTTGTCGGATTGCTCTGGCTAGGACCTCGAGAACTATATAGAATAAGTAGGGAGAGAGTGGGCAGCCTTGTCTAGTCCCTGATTTTAGTGGGATTGTTTCAAGTTTCTCTCCATTTAGTTTAATATTAACTACTAGTTTGCTGTGTATGACTTTTATTATGTTTAGGTATGGGCCTTGAATTCCTGTTCTTTCCAGGACTTTTATCATGACGGGGGTGTTGAATTTTGTCAAATGCTTTCTCAGCATCTAGTGAAATGATCATATCATCCTGAGTGAGGTAACCTAATCACAGAAAAACACACATGGTATGCATTCATTGATAAGTGGATATTAGCCCAAATGCTCGAATTATCCTAAATGCACAGAACACATGAAACTCAAGAAGGATGACCAAAATGTGAATGCTTTACTTCTTCTTTAAAAGGGGAACAAGGATACCCTTGGTAGGGGATAGGGAGGCAAAGTTTAGAACAGAGACTGAAGGAATGCCCATTTAGAGCCCACCCCACATGTGGCCTATACATATACAGCCACCAAACTAGATAAGATGGATGAAGCAAAGAAGTGCAGGCTGACAGGAGCCAGATGTAAATCTCTCCTGAGAGACACAGCCAGAATACAGCAAATACATAGGCAAATGTCAGTTGCAAACCACAAATCTAAGAATGGGACCCCCGTTGAAGGATTCAGAGAAAGGACTGAAAGAGCTTAAAGGGGCTTGAGACTCCATATGAACAACAATGCCAACCAACCAGAGCTTCCAGGGACTAAGCCACTTCCCAAAGAATATACATGGACTGACCCTGGGCTCCAACTGCATAGGTAGCAATGAATAGCCTAGTAAGGGCACCAGTGGAAGGGGAAGCCCTTGGTCCTGCCAAGACTGAATCCCCAGTGAACATGATTGTTGGGGGGAGGGCGGTAATGGGGGGAGCATGGGGGGACATCCATATACAAGTGGAGGGGGAGTGGCTAGGAGGATGTTGACCTGGAAACTGGGAAAGGGAATAACAATTGAAATGTAAATAAGAAATACCCAATTTAATAAAGATGGAGAAGAAAAAAAAAAAACTATTGGGCTGGAAAGATGGCTCAGCAGTTAAGAGCACTGACTGCACTTCCAGTAGGTCCTGAGTTCAAATCCCAGCAACCACATGGTGGCTCACAACCATCTGTAATGGGTTCCGATGCCCTCTTCTGGTGTGTCTGAAGATAGCTACAGTGTATCCATAAATAAAATAATTAGAAATTTGAAAGAAGAAAAAAGAAAAAAAGAAAGAAACACAAAACTCTCTTTGCATTTTTGGGAGTGATAGTGGCATTGACTGTGAACCCTTTATAGCAGGGAACAACTAAAATTTGTGTTGACTTTTCTTAGGTGTTCCTTCCAGTGAAGGGAAGATTCATAGACAGTTGTTGCACAGCTAGTATTGAGAGAACTTTTTTCTACTAAGTTATATGGTGTTGTTGGCATTGGTGAAGAAACACACAAACACACACATACCAATAGCCTTGTTGGGGCACCAGTAGAAGTGGAAGCTCTTGGTCCTGCCAAGGTCAGACCCCCAGTGCAGGGGAATATGGAGGGGCAGTAGTGGGGATGTATAGGGGGAATACCCTTATGGGAGATGGGGAGGGGAGGGAATGGGGGCTTATGGACAGAAAACCAGAAAGGGGAATAACATTTGAAATGTAGGTAAAGAAATGTATCTAATAAAAAAATTAAAAAAAGAAAAATTATTTTTATTTCTTTTACTTCATAGTAAAGTCTTGGATTCCAAGTGATCTCAACTACAAATATATCTTCTGATTTGTCAGTAAGACTCAGCCAGTACTGGTTTTCTCTTTTCTACATAGAAAGGGAGTAATTACCTGGTGGATCAGGCCCTGGGCAGCACTGGGTATTTCAGGGAAACCTAAGCACAGGAACATGAAGAAACAGTGTGTATTGACTGTTGTTTCCTTTGAAACTGGAGGAATGTTCGCTAATGCTTCACAAAAACTGTCTTAATATACAGTTACTATAGAGCTCAGATTTCTGACGGATTAAGTGCTATTAAATTACCTTCCTGGGAGAGTGCTGACAGATCACAAGATGAATTAGTTCAGGCCATCTTCTTCCGGTCTTTAGCTCCTTTCAGACTTCCCTCCTTCAGCCAAAGGAAAGAAAGGTGAATAAAAGAAACAGGATCTGAAAGTTATGACTCTCTAAATTTCTCCAGGGTGGAGGACATGAGAAATGGCATTGCCTTGCTATGGGAGGCAGATGGGTTTTTGTCAGATTGAAGGGAGATTTTCTACACTATTTTCCCACTTGTGGTAGACTATGATCCATAATGCTTCATTTTTCCCTTTAGGAAGAATTTTCCAGTTGACAGACTCAACAGTCGTATCCCATCTGTTCCAATGCCCAGGAAAGGAGGGCAGGATAGGGACAGCAAGTGGACTCAGTATTTCTACATACAGGCACGAGTGGGTTTAAGAATTCCTGATCTTTCATTGTGTTTTGATGGATGAAGCAAACGTAAAAATTTATACAACATATTGCTATTGTCATAAATTTATGTTGGAAGATTTGTATAAAAATGTATAGCTATATTGTCCACTGTGCATCCTACACACTGAGGATGTGTGACATAGAGATCATGTGTGTGCGATACCTGCAGGTGAAGAGTGATGGGTAGTACTAGTGATGTAGTTTAGAAAGAGTAGTGGCATTTTTTCTGCTTTTTTTTTTACTTTGCATGAATAACACATTTATAGAAAAGTCTCACATAGGAAAATATGAAAGCTAGTTTGAGAAAATGGGATTAATATTTTCTACAATGACAAGTTTGTATTTTTTTTTCCCTGCAGAGGTAAAATTTACACATTATCCTAGGTTTGTCTTTAATACTCCTATTTTACAGTTGGCAGATTAACTTTGTATGAATCTTGGATAGGCTTTCTTGATACCTGGTGACTTGGCTTGCAGCTTGGTTGTAGCCTTACCAAATGAATGATGGCCCCAGACTTATTTCAGCTTTGCAGATTTGGCCCCACATTAGCCTTATTTCCAGTCCACCTTTCATCCTTAAAAAAGTTACAGAAAACAAAGCAACTTTTATTACCCACCGTCATTCCAACCAACCTTTAAATTCATCTCAGACCCAGTAAATAAACTAGAAATAAGATAAAAGAAAATGGTGAAATTATAAAGAGTTGTGCTGTAACTGAGAAAGTTTAGGTAGTGGTGGTCAATTCCTAGAGACGTCTTGTCTTTCTAATTGACCTTGAGTGGGCTCTGATGATCAACTCCTCAGAATCAAAGTGAATGGGATTAAATGCAGTTTCTAGAGGACACACAGGATCAGGCTTTCTGGGGTTCTGGTTGGGTAAAGACTTCCAAGGGTCTGTCATTTCTGCTTTCCTCCTCAAGATCCATGAACGTCTGGTCTCAAGCATCCTTGTGGGCAAATCAGAGCCTGCAGTCCACAGAGCTGATGTTTCCCTTGGGATTCATGAATTAGTCACTGTGTGACAATGTTTTATGGTTTTCCTTTTAAATCATCCCAAGGCAGAACAGGCATGTCGCTGCTGTGTTCTGTGGACAATTCTTGCTCCAAGGAGGGGCTTCTGCTTTACATATACATGTTCCTCCTCTTCCATGGCTCAGTTTCCTCTATTTGAAATACTGTGTTCTTGGAATTTTTCACATCTCCTACAGAGAGAGGCCTTAAATCTGTCCCTCTCTCAGACGCATCAGCAACAAACTATTCTCGGGATAGTTTCTGAAGACCCCTTCCATAACAGACTTTTAAACCTGTAAACATGATAGTCTTATATCCTAGGATCTCCTCCCTTCTGCTTTCCCTCCTTCTCCTTTTCACTCCTCACTCTCTTTCTGTGTGATTTTGTTCTTTTACTTTTATTTCTTTAGTGCTGGAGGCTGAAACCAGGGCATTTTGTACATTCTACAGAGGTACTTCATCTCTGATATTCTTGGAAAGATGCACTCTATCGCTGATGTAAATAGGCAGGTGGATTATATTATTTACTTGGAGGTAGCATATTGAAGTAGTGAGATTATGATATATTTAAGGTCTAATTGGTCAGAATTTGAATCCTTTAGAGCTCACATTATATCTAAGTGAAAAATACTTTCTCATATGCAAACTCATCTAAGCTTACATGTTTATGAGTTCTGTCTCTTGAAAACTACCTCTAAGCCCAATTGTTCTTTAACTCCTATTTATCTACCTTCTTTCAAACTCTTCCATCATCATATGCTCATGCATCCAGTGGATATTTACCATAACATTCACTTACAATTGTTCTTTTATTGAAATACTGTTACTCATTTGTAATCTAAACAGTGGAGTGATGAGTATTAACCATGAAACCTTCTGATGTCTCTTCATTGTAACAGGAAAAAAATAATAAATGTTTGTTTTGACTGAGGAGCTCCTTGTACCATAGAAACACACCATATGCTCAGTTCCTGATAGCTTTTTTTCAAGTGGACTATACCCATTGATTTCTACCTGCAGGCCCTCTCTGTAAATAAGGGTGCTTCATCTAAAAATATTACGTGTTTTGTTCAAATGTGCAAAACCTAGTGGCTAGTACATGTTTTATCTTATGTTTTAATTTCACATGTTGTACAACATACTGCTTGTGAAATGAGTTTATAACAGCAACGTGCAAAATGCAAATGCCTGGGCTTAATGCTGTGACTCCATAGTCTACTTAGGATCTGATTTGATCATTTAAACTTGTAGGCTAAGAGGAAACAGGCAATTCTTAGATGCACTCCCCTTGAAAAGCATGAAATGATCCTGCTTACAATCTCAAGTTTCCTGGTTAACAAATGTATACTTTCAGCTGAGTGTATGTCACGCTCTGGGACTCGTCACATCTAAATATTTAACAGAACTGCTTTATACGCCTTTTGCCGATGTTGCCGATATGTGATTTGGCTTTTACCCAGTGAGTCCCTGGCTTTTCATCATGTGGTGTATATATTGGCTGCAGAACACCTGTTCAGCAAGAATAGTGGGGTTGCTGAGGCGTCTAATGCAATCAGAATGCTATTTAGAAAAGCTGGCTGAGCAATGGAGCCTCACACATATCTCTTATTACACTGTATGGTTGTGATACATTATTCTTGTTTCACAAGGTCACCTAACCCTGAGGGGGACTTGTGGTCCACTGATAGCACAGCTGAGTAATGGCTCTTCCAGGGTTAGAATTGGCTTTGGTGAATGAGTCTCCAAGAGTCCATGTGGCCAAGTCTCAGTCCCAGTGTCCTTCCGTGCTTTTCCCTCTTTTCTTGTTATTGGTGTACGAAATCGGGCAGAACAAGCAGTGGATAGTTTTACTAAAGGATTCTTTGTTTGGTTAGTTACACCAAGGTATTTTATATTATTTGTGTCTATTGTAAAGGGTACTGCTTTCCTAACTTCCCTCCAGTTTATCACTTATATAGAGCAGGGATCCTGATTTCTTTGAGTTAATTTTGTATTCAGCTACTTTTCTAAAGCTGCTTATTAGCTGTAGAGTTCTTGGATAGAATTTTCAGAGTAGCTTATATATACTATCATTTCATCTGCAGATACCAATAGTTTGACTTCTTTTTTTCCAAGTCATATCTTTATCTCCTTTAGTTGTCTTATTGCTCTAGCCAGAATTTCAAGTATGATATTAAAGAGATGTGATGTGCCCACTTTTATTGGAGATGCTTTAAGTTTCTCTCCATTTAATCTGGTGTTGTGTATTGCCTTGCTGTATATGCCTTAATTGGGTTTAAGTATGACATAAGTATGACTCTCTACAAGACTTTTAGCATAAAAGGGTGTTTGGTTTTGTCAAATGCTTTTTCAGCATCTAGTGAGATAATCATGTACTTTTTCTTTGAGTTTATTTGTATAGTAGATTACCTTGATGAATTTTCCTATATTGCATTCTTGGTCTGAAGCCTACTTGATCCTGGTGGATGATGTCTTTAATGTATTCTTGGATTTGTTTTGCAAGTTTATTATTGAGTATTTTTGCATCAATGTTCACAAAGGAAATTTATCTGAAATTCTCTTTCTTTGTTGAGTCTTTGTGTGATTTAAGTATCAGGGTGCCTGTGACCTCATAGAATGAGTTTGGCTGAGTTCCTTCTGTTTCTGTTTTGAGAAATAGTTTGGGGAATATTGTCATTAGCTCTTCTTTGAAAGTCTAGTAGAATTCTGTACTAAAACCATCTGGCCCCAGGTTTTGTTTTGGCTGGAAGATTTTAATGACTGCTTCTATTTCCTTACGGGATATAGGACTGTTCAGATATTTTACCTGATTTTGCTCTAGCTTTGGTAATTGGATCTGTCTAAAAAAATCACCCATTTCATTTAGATTTTCCAGTTTTGTGTAGTACAGGCTTCTAAAGTAAGACATAATATGTCTTTGAATTTCCTCAGTGTCTGTTCTTATGCCTCCCTTTTCATTTCTGATTTTGTTAATTACTATCTCTCTGTCTTATAGTTAGTTTAGCAAAGGGTTTGTCTGTCTTGTTGATTTTCTCAAAGAACCAACTCTTGCTTTTGTTGATTTTTTTGTATTGTTCTCTTTCTTTCTAACTGATTGATTTCAGCCACAAATTTGATTATTTCCTGGCATCTACTCCTCCTAGATATGTTTGATTCTCTTTTTCTAGAGTCTTCAGATTCCCTTTTAATTCATTAGTACGATAACCCTTCAATTTCTTTAAGAGGGCACTTAGTGCTCTGAACTTTCCTCTTAACACTACTTTCACAGTGTCCCATAAGTCTGGGAATGTAATAGCATCATTTTCACTGAAATCTAGAAAGTCTTCAGTTCCTTTCTTTTTTGCTCTTTTTTTATTGGATATTTTATGTATTTACATTTCAAATCTTATATTTCCCCCCTCCTCGCCCATTTCCCTCCCCTCCCCCTGCCTCTATGAAGATGTTCCCACTCTCACCCACCCACTCCCACCTCAATGCACTGGCATTCCCCTATACTGGGGAATCGAGCCTTCACAGCACCAAGGGGTCTCCTCCTATTGGTGCCAGAAAATACCATCCTCTGCTACATATGCAGCTAGAGACATGGGTCCCTCCATGTGTACTCTTTAATTGGTGGTTTAGTCCCTGGGAGCTCTTTGGGGAAGGTCTGGTTGGTTGATATTTTGTTCTTCCTATAGTGTTGCAAACCCCTCCAGCTCTTTTTTTATTACTTTTTTTTATTAACTTAAGTATTTCTTATTTACATTTCGAGTGTTATTCCCTTTCCCGGTTTCTGGGCCAACATTCCCCTAACCCCTCCCCCTCCCCTTCTTTATGGGTGTTCCCCTCCCCATCATCCCCCCATTGCCGCCCTCCCCCCAACAATCACGTTCACTCCCCTCCAGCTCTTTTAGTCTTTTCTCTAACTCCTCCATTGCAGTCCCCATTCTCAGTCCGAGGGTTAGCTGCAAGCATCCTCATCTGTACCATTAAGACTCTGGCAGAGCCTATCATGAGACATCTGTATTGAACTCCTATCATCAAGCACTTCTTGGCATCAGCAATAGTGTTGCAGATTTCCTGAATGTTTTGTGTAATGGATTTTTTAGATTTTTCATTTTCATTGATGTATATATTGATTTCTTCTATTTTTCTTTTACACCTGAGTTTCTCTCTTCCATCTCCTGTATTCTGTTGGTGATACTTATATTCTATCTGTAGTTCTTGTTATTTTATCCTAGGTTTTTCATCCTCAGGATTGCCTCAGTTTGTTTTTTCTTTATTGTTTTTATTTCCCTTTTCAGGTCTTAGTTTTAGTCACATCCTATCTGCTTGATCATATTTTCCTATATTTCTTTATATTTATTTGCTTTCTCTTTTAATTCCTCTACCTATTTGAATGTATTTTCCTTAAGGAATTTATTCATATCCTCCTTAAAGGCTTCTATCAAGTTTATAAGACTATATTTAAGATCTTCTTGTCCTTCAGTTTCATTAGGAAATCTAGGATTTGTTGTAGCATGATAGCTGGGCTCAGGCGGTGTCCTATTTCTGTGGATCTTGTTCATTGTGTTTTTATGCTGTCCTTTAGGCATCTGCTTTCCCCTGGTGTTGACTGGATGATCCTGATGGCAGCAGGACTTCTAGGAATGTGTGAGGGGAAGCCATGGGCCAAACAAAGGAAATCAGGGTACCCTATTATGTTGTCTGTGCCTCAAGAAGACGCCAACCTGAGGCCGTGGCCCAGTCAGACCCAACTGGGGTGGCAGGAAGGTTCAAATAGGATGGATGCTTGAGCAGGGTTCCAAGCTGGTTCGGTTTGGGGGCCTCCCAAAAGTTTCCATAGTTAGGCAGTATGCTCTTAGGGTCCTCTGCAAGGCCAGAGATAGACAATGGGGCTCCAGGGTTCTCATGTGCCATTCACCTCTTATGAAGATTTCTTAATTGTAACCCCCTGTAAAATGAAAGTCAAAGAATGAATCACATACTTTTAACATACAGTAGCACAGAATATACATTATCATTTCAAATGCAGGGAAAGGCGGTTAGTGAGGAAATACTGAACCAAAGCAAGACCAAAAACTTACTAGGCAAACTTCGAATTCTGCATTTCCATGTCTAATGTCAAGCACTCTTCATACCTCCAACTCCTTTTAGTTTTATTGACTGGGATTGTTGCCCAGTCTGTTAGCAGCTCTCTTTGGCGAGTATCCTGTGATTCAGGCATCTCCAACATCTTGCATGTCCAAATAAGAGCTTCACTCAGTGAACTTTCTGAGTCTTCATTTAGGGACACCCGTGACACACGTATAGCCTCAGCAGCTTTCCTTAGTCACAGAGGAAGATTCTACATCCCCATTTTTTGTAACCTTGACACTAACAACAGAACCACATGTCTAAATATACCAAGTTCCCTTGCTTTCTGGGGATGTAAAATGACTCTCTTGTTCAAATACATTTTTACCAGCTTTCTGTTTTTTTCTGGTTTCCTTCACAGCCTGTCCCGAAATTTGATCTGTGGGCCAGGCTGGCCTTGAACCAGAAGTCCAAGTACCTCTGCCTCCTGAGTTTAAAGATGGGTAGCACCAAGGCCAACCCTAAACTTTTCAATAGTTCCTTTTATAAGTTGGAAGCTTAGTGGGGTTGGAACTTGCCCTAAAGTCACCAAACTCTTTATTCCATTTAGTATCAGGATTTTCTTTAACCATTTTTATCTCCTTGAACACAGGAGGCTTTTGTTGTCATTGTTGGTGGCAGTTGTTTTTGTTGTCATAGTTGTTTGTTTGTATGTTTATATCTCCATTGCTTGCATATACTTCCTAGTGCCTTTTTTCTTCTTGTCATTGTTCAGATTGTTCCTTTTCATTATTGATCTTCAGAAGACTGGGCGCTACTAACCGCTGCATACAGTCGATTCTAGTTTGTTTTGAAATATCCTCTGCCAACGCTGTTAGTCCAAATCTCTGCACTTAGCTCAGGCAAGGACCAAAAACAGTCACATGCTTCACCCAAAATATCACAAGAACATTCTCTAGACCAGTTACGAGTTTTCTTCTCTAAAACTTCTTGAGCTGAGTTGTCAAACCCTTATGTTGCTATCAGAGCCACTGTCTTTCATTCTCCATGGTTCGTTAAGCCTTGCTTAATGCCGCCAATTGCCCTCCTAATCCAAGCTTCCAAAGTTCACACTAGCAAGCATCATAGTCAGGCCCCTAAGCAAGTCTCTGTGCAGGGGTACCACTATGTCTGGCTAACAAGAATTTTTATTTTTATTACTTTGCATTTTGTGTGCGGATTGTTAAAGAATGTATGTCATTGAGGATGAGCTTTGGATTTTCAAACACCCAAGCCAATCTCAGTACCTCACTGTCTTCCTTCCAGTAGAGAACTTTCAACCTCCTCTTTACTGTATCTGACTGCACTGTCTCTGTTTCTGTCTCTCTGTCATGACAATAATGAACTTAATCTCTGATCTGTAAGCTCACTTCCCCCAAATGTTTTCCTTTATGAGAGTTGCCATGGTCATAGTGTCTCTTTATAGCAGCATAATAACGAGTACTAAAAAATATTTAGTACTAAGACATGTACTGAATAGAGCATATATGTAGGTGAATAGCCCTGTTTTATGTTTTAAATAAAATTATAAAAAGCTGCATATTTAATTTTCCAATAAAAAATAAAAAGAACTGAAAAACATTTTTTCAAGAGGGCTAATCAACTATCTTAAAGTAGGTTTCTTGGGGAAGAAAGGAAAATGAATGTAGGACCTTCCTAGAAGATTGTCAGAGGCACAGAAAGTTGGTGTGTGGTGTGGTACAAATCTGTGTACTTGCTGATATTCATATTGTGAGAACTTGGCTTTGGTCTTAGCCCATCCTTTGCAGCTGAGACTTCAGTGAGTCCTGTCTGCACCCAGAGCTTAGTTCTAGCTTCCAAGCGAAGAGACAGTCTGCCATATTGCTTGGCAAGTACATGAAATTCAATAGTTATCTAACTGGATAGTTCTACTCTGATAGACCCTCTCACTAACCTACATGTCCCATCTTCTGTCTTTAGATTTTCCACTCAGCCACCAATCTAAAGATGTCTTCTCTAGAACATCATGTTTTCACCCAAAGAAAAACATTTACCACAATCTGATTGTACAAACCTGTAATGTCCCAAGGACCAGAACACAGTATCCATTTTTCTTGGCAAATACTTTGTAATTCAAGGGTTTCTCTATTTTTAAGAAGCAGTGAGGATTCTATTAAGTCAACTGAAAAAGAGTAAATGTTATTAGTACGTTCTTCTCACATCGAGATTAAACATCCGTTAGAGACGTAGAAAGGTGAATTAAAATCTTGGCTCTGGAGGCATCTGAGCAACCCGAACATTAACTTAACTTTTTGTATTTATCTTTTCTCAGTTGTGTTGATAGAATGTTACAATTCCTTACAGCTTTGGGACAATTAATGTGTGCGGCCCAGTGGTATCACCATAGCACAAATTATTTTCTTCCAGTGCTGTTTTTCCAAATGTCTCCTCAAGTCAAATCAGGAGTTAAGATCTGAACTATCCAAGCATCCTTATTAGCAGACTGTTTCCATCATCAGTATCATTCAGATAAATCAAAATGCTATTTTCAGTGGCATGTCGGATACATAAAGTTGGCCAATGTATACGAGTAAAATGGTACTACTTTTTCCTTTGGAAAAGAATTTGGTTATTTCAAAGTGATTTTACTCTGTTATTAGCTCCAGGCTAAAAAAAGGATAGTCTATTTTTTTCCAAACATATTTTCTTTTAACCTAACCAAGTCAGTGTATTCTATCAGGCAAAGCAGCTGTTGACAGCTAGGTGAGGAAATGGGAGGAATTATGCAGGCATGTGGCAGGGTAGATGTTAGAGAGACTCCGCTGTATGTGTGCTCAGGAGACTTCAGTAGCTTCAGTCGGCACAACTCAGAAGTGAAATGACATCCTCCCTTAACCATTATGCTAATGGTGAGACAGAGGGTATCTCTGGATCCAGAGGGAGGAGAGTTGAAGAGGCTTCTGAGCTTGGATCTTACTGACATCTCCATCTCCTGCTGTGATCTTGGGTGTATTGATCAAGTTTACTGTACTTTAGTTCTATCTCTCCACCTACAACCCCAGGCAAATAATAGTCACCTCGCCGTAGGGGAGGTACAAAGATTAATGAGTTAATGAGCAGAACGTTCAGTGTGAGAAGGCTGGCTGAGGAGTCATGATTGCTTCCCCAAATCTTCTATTTGCACCATGGAGCCTGCCACAGAAGCTTCAATGAGTGTATTGCTTTCTTGAAGCAGAACTATCTATCTGGTTTCTGCTTCTTTGAGATATGGATGCTGTTCTCGAAGTGATGAGTCCTTCTATGCCCCTCCCAAGCCAAGGTTCAATGCTACTGGGAAAATGAGGGGGGTAAGGGTGTCACAGAATGTGAGAGAGATGCTGGAGAACCTTATCCTACATTGAGAACACTTTATGATTTTGTAGGTATGAGATAATTTTATAGGGAGATTCTCACAGCAAATGAATATTGCAGCATCAAATGTGCAATAATCTAAATATAAACTTTTAAAATTTATTCATGGTATAACAAGAATCAGTATCTTGTCATATGTAGTAGGGATTAGTGTAAACTCTTCCTTTGCTACAGTGCTCTGTCTTTCTCTTTCCAGTGAAGTTCATACTTAGGGAAAGAAAACACACACATACACACAGACACACACACACACACACACACTAAGTAGCAAACAAAACTATTAACTACCTTATATGATTTAGGTTTGGAAAAACAGAAACAAAAGGAAAATAACTATTACACAACAATCTAGTTTTAAGATCATAAAGTGAAGGAAATCTATTGAACATAAAATAAGACACACACATACACACACACATATATAATTATATACATATATAATTATTCCATATCATTTGTGCGTTTGAGAGTAGGAGAATCAGTGTATGAAACTGGAGATTCTGAGTGGGCATAGATGTACATAACAAATTGCTGTGGAATGTGAAACTAGCAGCACTGTCACGTGTCTGCATGTCAATTGTCTTTCCCCTAAATTCTGGGTAGACAAGGACTCACTGGTGGAGACATTCCATCCAGTTGATACTAAGCAAGTCTCTAGTGTCAAAACATTTCACCGTTCATGTTATCAGTAACCAAATATTTCACAAGTACTGATTATAAGTTGAAAGACTACAGAGCTGATGGGTCTATCAAGCAGAAAAGGTGATCAGGATGATTTAAATAAGCAAAGCTGAACTTTGACCCCACCTGCCCTTTCTCTTGTCTGTTTATATGGTATCTCAGACCAGAGGCTTTGATCCCCAGACAAGTGAAGCTTTCAATAAAATTCAATCCTACCTATAGATGGTAAGATATGAAGATATTGTATAGATTTCTTAACAAATTGCATTCATTATCGCTTTTTACCAATACTTCAAGGTTTAAATATTTTAATCCAGTAAAGGGATATGTAAGGATCTAGTTTATTCATATTTTAACTGCAAAATCCACTGGCTATATTCTTATATATCCATACTGGGATATCTTATACCTGAAGCCATTTGTTTCTGGCCCAGAAAATAGCGCAACTCAAGAGCTGATTTCTTTGTTCCCTCTTTTCTAAAATAAAGCTTTATGCCTAGTGTCTACTTGACAGCACTTATCATTTGGGTTCATCAAAGGATTTATTTGGGCCTGGGGAATTATAGGTAATGGAGTTTTGTAGCTTTGTGATACTTGAGATTGAATAAAGACTAATGTCAAGAGATCCAGGTATCTCTGACATACTAAAATGAGGTATACAGTTGACATGATAAAATCTCTTTCTGGGCATGTTGGTAAACACTTGTAATTAGAACAGGAATGAGTCAGGAGGATTTCTGTGACTGTGAGGTCAGTCTGAGTTTAAGCCTACCACATAGGAAGATCTTTTGTTTTTAGTCTTAATTGTACCAGTGTGAACCAGTTGATAGAACTCTCTTCTATGCCTTGGGTATTCTACTTATCTGGCACATAATCGGGTATGTTATGTAACTTTTTACTTGTGTTTTGTATAAGAAGAGTGCAAAAAAAGTTGAAAGTTACAGGTAACAAGATTTAGAGGAATCTGGATTATTACTTAAGTAACCATGGCATTAAAACTCTGAAACTCTCTATGAAGAGAAACCTTTGTCCTTTAATCTGCTGTTCTCAAGTATATTTTCAGTAATATATATATATATAATAGATAGATAGATAGATAGATAGATAGATAGATAGATAGATAGATAGACAGATAGAGGTAGAGAGACAAATAGATAGTGGAGACTGAAAGATATATCAGAGAGAGATACACCTTTTCCTGCTCTAATGGAGTTTATGTATGTTCCAGCAACAGGAGCTACGCTAAACATAAAAAAGAAAAAACCTCAATAAACAGGATCCTTGTATAAAAGTGGAAAATGTCTGAGGGACTGTAGAGTCAATGATGGTTGCTATAAACAAGGCTCATTTATGCTGAGACCTGAATGATAAAGTATGCGTCAAACACTGAACCAGGTGAAATCAATACTCAAAATCTAAAGAGGTTAGGAGTAAAGGTCAGAAGTATCAAAGCTTACTTCACAACGGGTGTATTCTCACAATATGAGTTGGGCAAAGACAGCTGGAACTGGCAATATAATATATATATATTGCCTGTAGAAAAGTCTATCCAAAGAAAAGAAATGACATATCTCTTTAAATGATGTCTCTGGCTGAAGTTTCCGTGAGCCCTTCGCTCTATTTAGTTATAATAACTAACATGTACACAGAAAAAAAAGTTCTGTAAGATCAGGTTTATTAGCATGATACTTGCAAAATATCAGAGAAGCTTATCAAAGACAGCAACAGTCTGTAAGCTCACAGCATTCTGTATTCCAGATATAGAAGCTGGGAGAACGCATGCATTCTACACATGCCAATGTTTGACTTTCCACATGCTACAACCTCTCTTGGCCTTAGATGAGGAAGTTTGAATGGGATAATTTCAAAGATCTCTTTCAGTTCTAATGTTTCATGACCATGAAATTAGCGAATTAGAAACTGATTAAAATCTAAGATGCTATGAAATAACCCTGCTTCTCTGTCTTGTGAATGAAATGAATCCGTTTCGCTACCATTCCTGACAATCAACGATGAGCTACATATTTTTGTCACCCCAATATAAAGTGGATTTATTGAGTTTTTTTTCTATCTTTATTAAATCGGGTATTTCTTATTTACATTTCAAATGTTATTCCCTTTCCCGGTTTCCATGCCAACATCCCCCTAACCCCTCCCCCTCCCCTTCTATATGGGTGTTCCCCTCCCAATTCTCCCCCCCCCATTACCACCCTCCCCGCAAGAATCCCATTCACTGGGGGTCCAGCCTTGGCAGGTGCTACATTTTATTGTCAGAGAATATCACTGAACCAATTGAAGTCGCATAATGCCAACTAGAGAATGCCTATATTGCTTGCATTTTTTCCTGAAGTTGGGTAGAACGTTTGGTGAAATTTGTGCCATAAATGAGACATTTTTCCTAAGCCATGAAACAAGGTGAGCATAGAAATTATCTGCATGGCCAAACTGAGAACATTTAATTTTATGTTGTCTTTGTCACTTTTGATAGCTGTATAGGCTTGCTTAAAAATTACCCTTCAACTTCTTCTGCAATTACACCGATTTTATTTCTTTGCTGTTTATGAACAACTATTTTGAGGGATCTTGGGGTCAGAAAATTCTGCATTTTATTACAGCTGAAAATAGGAGAAATGAGAACAACATAGTTTAATCCACTTCAAAGATGGATTCCACCCTGAGGGAATTAGATAATAGGAAATTAGATAATAGCCACGAGTTTACAGTTTTCTCTGAAGACAGGGAATGTTTTAATTTAGGAAACACATCCATTTATACTTTGTTTGATTTTGATTTGCCAGGCTTCCTGCACTCCACATGCTCATATGTTGCAACTACATACAGACAGGTTTCCTCCGCCTCCACTCCACCGTTACAGACATTATCAGCCTGAGTGCTTAAAGGGCTTCACTCTATCTTTTCTTTGCAGGAGGCTCTATTAGTTCAGATCGAAAAACTTTCAAAATTTTTCTCTAGCCCTTCTTTCTACCCCTCCCTTCCAGGTATGCATTGTAAAGTTTACTGCATGGCTTAGATGCCTTTTGTATACTAGCATGTGCTATTCGTTGTCAAAAGCCAAATATATAATGTAGATCATTATATATTTATATTTATAACTATGATGGACTCAAACTTCCAGAAACCTAGAGACCTCATAGAAATCACATAAAGTTTGAGGAGAAATGCTCTTAGAATTACCCAGCAGTGATTGGCAGGAAAAATATTTCTAACACAAACCTATAGGAATGGCTTAATTCTGTCAGCCTTCCTGGAACGCCAGCAGTCTTTTCCCCTCCCTGTCACTTCTCTTTTCCTTTGTGTCAGGCTGTTCTATGTTTAAAATTCCTGAGTCTACCATGCATGTGCTGTCGTTGTACATGCGTGCATCTCTCTTGAGGGAAGATTTCATCCTCGTGGCAAAACTGAAGAAAGTGTGTGAGAATGCTGTCGGAGAGAGAACCTTCTTTTCTACAACTGTTTTTGGATACTAGCCAGAATTTCCCTCTCTAGCTTTTCCTCTTGACACTATCTCCCCGTGGAATAGAAGGATATTTTAGTAACTGGCAGGATTTAACCATACCCTTCAATGCTACATTCAGAGCACTATTCTGTCTTAGTGTCGATATTAAATGAGTATGCCGTTTTAAGACAACACAGGGCAACTTTTCTTTTGAGGCTATCTGGGAGATTTTTTATTTTATTTTATAAAGGGTTTTATATAAGACATCAAATAGTTATGAGGAACGTGGCTGTGCTTTTTATAACATGCGAAAGGTTAAGAGCAGAAATTTTTATAGACACTGTAAGAACTTTCAAGGGACTAAAAAGCTCAGTGGAACCTGAAGACAAAGTTCACCTTCAAGAAGCAGATTCAAGTTCACCCAAGGAATGAATCAGTACAAGGGTTAAGAAACCAGGCATGGTCCCTGGTGTCTGGTGAGGACTCCCACTGAAATCTACTTTGCAGCTAATTGAAAGAGGATTGTTTCCTATGGAGTAAAATTTGTGACAATATACATCCAAAGGCTGTTGTTTGGGAATGGTCAAACTCTAGAGATTTACTGGAAGCAATACTTATTTTATTTTGACTTTTTCAGGACCCTAAGAAGGAGGATTCTGCAGTGGTATAGGCATAGAGAGGTTACTTTGACAAAGGCATTTCCCACGTTCAGCTAAGTGTGGGCAGGGTTCTCCCAGTGGTCTCTTTGCACTGTGGGTTACATTTACGAGATACATACTGGCAGATGAAATTCCCCGAAACATAGAGGAGCTGGATGCAAAGGGGAAAGTTTTTACAGAGACAGTCTCAATTGAGAATGAAAGGAAAGTGTGCAACAAAAACCAGAAGAAATGGAAACAAGGAAATGCAGCACTAAACAAAAGGCAGGGATGATTCACAGGAAACGAATGTGGTTAGGCTTCAATATGCATATATTCTTAGAACACAAATCAAATGTGATAATGTGACAGAGTTTCAGCATACCATTTGCAGCAAGAGTTCAACCCATAAAGGATGGTTAGTCTCAAACCTTGGCTTGGCTAAATAAATGGTCTGATTTTTTTCCAAAACCTTTACAAAGGATGAGTTAAAAATCCCAAGAAGAAATTATTTCTTGTTCTGTCACCAGAATTCTTATTCCAGAAGAGAATCTAATTAATTTCTAGAAAATAGCTCAACAATTGATCTCCTATAGATATGTCCTTATAGTGCTTACAAACAATTTATTATTGAGTATAGTGTTGGAGTAAATTTATAATTCTAGCTGGGAATCATTTGATTATTTGCTCTTTATTAATTGAGTTATTAACTTTACATCCCAGTCAGAGCTTCCCTGCCCTCTGTTCCTCCCAGTTCCTTCATCTCCCCTCTCCTCCCTCCATATCTATGTCTCATCTCTTTTATCCTCAGAAAAGGGGAGACCTCCTATGGATATAAACCAGTCTTGGCATATTAAATTGCAGTAAGACTAGGCACATCTCCTATTGAACTAGATAATGCAGGCCACTCAGGGGAAACAGATCCTAAAGCAGGCAACAGAGGAGTCAGAGACAGCTTTTGCTCTAGCTTTAGGAGTGCTACTGTTAGAAAACCCAGTGACATAAATGTTACTATGTACAGAGTTTCTAGGTTCGTTCATGCTTACTCTCTGATTGGCAGTCCAGTCTTTATGAGCCCCTGTGGGTCCAGCAGAGTGGATTCTTTAGGTTTTCTTGTGATGGCCTTGACCCCGTTGGCTTTTATGATCTTTCTCCCCACTCTTCACAGGATTCCCAAAGTCCCTCTTAATGTTAGACTGTGGGTCTCTGAATCTGTTTCTATCAGTTGCTGGGTGAATCCTATCTGGTAGCACTTTTGCTAGGTTTTTGTCTGCAAGTATAGCAGAATATAATTATTAGTGTCAGGATGGGCTCCCTCTCATCGCATTAGTCTCAAACTGGGTCAATCATTGGTTAGCCATTCCCTTAATTTCTGTTCAGTATTTTACCCATGCACACTTTGTAGGCAGAGCAAATTGTGGGATGAAGTTTTTGTGACTGGGTTCATGTCTCAATCCCTCTTTTGGAAGCCTTGCCTGCTTGCAGGAGATGGCTGTTCCTGGCTCCATATTTCCAATCACTAGGAGTCTTTGAGTCACTGTCACAGATTATTGGGAGTCTCCATTTTCCTAGGATTCTAGCTCAGTCCAGATATGCATGCTGTCATTTCATTTGCACCTCCTAGTACTTTCTGCTCCAGTACCTGATCTCTCCTGTTCTCCTCTCTACTCCCTTTCCCACTCAGACCCCTCTATCCATTCACCCCAATTCACTTCCTGTTTTCAATGAGGATAACAATCAGGCAACGCTTCTGACCCTTCTTGTTACTTGGGGTTTGTACATAGTAGCATGGATCTACTTTACTTTATGTCTGATATCCAGTTATAAGCGAGTATAACCATGACATATATGTCTTTCTGGGTCTGGGTTACAATGTCATTGTTTTAAATGGTTGAGCAATATCTGATTATGTAAATTACCACATTTTCTTTATCCATTCTTTTGGCTGACAGACATCTATTTTGTTTCCAGTTTCTGTATATTATAAATAAAGTTATTACAAACATAGTTGAACAAGTGTCCTTGTGGTATGGTAGAACTTCCTTTGGGTATATGCCCAGGAGTGGTATACATCGGTCTTGAGGTAGATCTATTCTGTATTTTCTGAGAACCACCTATATTGATTTCTAAAATGGTTATCAAAGTGGCTGCCATCAATGGAGAAGTGTTCCCATTGCTCCACATCATTACCAGCATGAGCTCCCGCTTTAGCTTTTTAACTTAGCCATTTTGACAGGTGTCAAATGGACTCTCAGAGTCCTTTTGATTTACATTTTCCTAATGACTAAAATTGTTAACTACTTCTTTAAGTGATTCTCAGTCATGGTCATGATCATGAGAAATTCTTCTGTTCAGAATTCTCTGTTTAGATCTGCATATCATTTTTAATTGGGTTATTTGGGTGGTTTATGTCTAGTTTCTGAGTTCTTTATATATTTTGGATATCTGCCCCCTGTCGGATGTCAAGTGGTGAAGATCTTTATCCATTCTGTAAACTGTCATTTTTTTTTGTTTGTTTTGACACTGTCTTTTGTCTTACAGGAGCTCTTAGCTTAATGAGGTTCCATTTATTAATTGCTAATCCTAGTGCCTGAGCTGTTGGTGTTTTGTTCAGGGAGTTGTCACCAGTGCTAATACATTCAAGGATAGTCCCAATTTTCTCTCCTAAAAGGTTTACTGTATCTGCTTTTATGTGGAAGGAAGTCTTTGATCCGCTTAGACTTGAGCTTCATGCAGTGTGATAGATATGGATATATTTGCATTCTTTTACATATAGACATCTAGACCAGAAACATTTGTTAAAGATGTTCCCCCCCGCCCCATTGTATGGTTTTTGCTTCTTTGTCAAAAATCAAGTGTCCATAGGTGTAAGGATTTACTTCTGGGTCTTTAATTGGCTTCCATTGACCAACCTATTGTTCCTATACCAATACCATGCAGTTTTTATTACTAATGCTCTGTAGTATACAGCTCGAAGTCAGGGACAGCAATATCTCTGGAAGTTCTCTTATTGTGCAGGATTGTTTCAGCTTTCCTGTTTTTGTTTTTGTTTTGTTTTGTTTTTTTTCCAAAGAAGTTGAGAATTTCTCTTTCAAGGCTTGTGAAGAATTGTGTTGGAATTTTGGTGGGCATTGCACTAAGTCTATAGATTGCTATTGGTAAGATGGTCATTTTCACTATGATAAACTTATCGATCCCTAAGTATTGGAGGTCTTTTTAGCTGATATCTTCTTCAATTTCTTCTTCAAAGATTTGAAGTTCTTGTCCTACAGGTCTTTTACTTGCTTGGTTAGAGTTACACCAAGATGTTTTATATTAATTGGGGCTATCATGAAAGGTATTGTTGTAGTTTGAATATGCTTGGCCCATAGGCAGTTGAAGTGGAAGTTTCTAGTTATGTCATGTAGACATACATGACATACATATATACATGTTTTTCTGAAGCAAGGCCCATGGGAAGAAACATGATGTTTGGAGAGAGTATAAATAGCTCTTAACAGTGACTGTATGCTTACTTGCATAGCTAGCCTTGCAATACCTTGTCAGTCTCTAGGCTTCACTGACCTTCACTTCATTGAGAGAGTTGGCACAGAGAACTTCTGGTGTCCAGACTAGATTTGGTCACTCCGTTGACTAGCGCCTGAGGCCTGACTGTTTCTGGTGGATTGTGGCACCACTGCTGATTCCTGCTTGGCATCCTCACACTACTGAACTGGATTGCTTGTATCTTGACAAAGATTAAAACCGCCCCATAGGACTATGTCGAAACAGGTCCATGTACCCTTACCCTATTTACCATATTTTCACCACTATCTTTGGATGATGGGTCAAAAATGGGTTCAAAGTGTTTCAGAACCCTTATTAAAAGTAGGTTTTGAAAGACTAAAGCCTACAGTGATCAGCACTGTTAAGAGGTGTAGCCCTTTGGAGGAAGTGTGTCATTGCAGGTGGGCTTTGGAGGTCTCCTCCTATGCTCAGGATCCACCTACTGCGAAAGAGAGCTGCTGTCTCCTAGCTGCCTGGGAATACCAGTCTCTCCTGGCCATCGACAAATCAAGGTGAGGGACTCTCAACTCTTTCTCCAGCACTATAGGTAGCTATCTGGTGCTCTGCTTCCTCCCATGATGATAATGGACTGAACCTCAGACACTGTAAGCCAGCCCCAATTAAATATTGTCCCCTCTCAAAATTGTCTTGGTCATGGTATCTCTTCTCAGCAGTGGAAACCCTAAGACAGTATTGTTTCTTTCTTAGCCTATTTATCCCTTGTGTATAGAAGGGATTCTGATTTTTTTTCTTAATTATGCCTCCAGCCACTTTGCTGAAATTGTTTATTATGTGTATTAGCATATCATCTGCAAATAGCAATACTTTGCTTTCTTTCCAATTTGTATCCTTTGATTGCCTTTAGTTTTCTTACTGCTCTAGCTAAAAGTTCAAATACTATATTGAATAGGTACAAAGAGAGTGGACCACTTTATCTTGTTCCTGATTTTAGTGGTATTGTTTCAAGTTTCTCCTCATTTACTTTGATGTTGGCGTTTGGCTTGCTCTATGTTACCTTCATTGTTCCTACATATGCATCTCATATACCTGACCACTCCAAGACTTTTACCATGAAATCATGTTGGATTTTGTCAAAGACTTTTCATCGTGTAAAGGTCTTTCTTTTTCTTTCAGTTTGTTTCAGTTTGTTTATGCTGGATTACACTGATGAATTTTCATATGCTGAAACTTCCCTCAAGTTCTGGGATAAAACCTCCTTGATCATGGTGGTTGAAGTCTTTGATATGTTCTTGGAACTGATATATAAATGGTTTATTGACTATTTTGTATTGATGTTCATAAAGGAAATTGGTCTGAAATTTTCTTTGTTGAGTCTTTGTGTGGTTTAGGTATCAGGACAACTGTAGCACCCCCAGGGTGCTTCTCCTCCCAACTACCCACTCCCACCTCACCCCCATGGCATTCCCCTACCCTGGGGAATTGAGCCTTCACAGAACCGAGGGCCTCTCTTCCTAAAATTGCCAGACAATGCCATCCTTTGCGACATATGGAACTGAAGCCATGGGTCCCCACTTTGGTTGGTGGTTTAGTTCCTGGGAGCTCTGGAGCTCTAGCGGGTCTGGTTGGTTGGTATTGTGGTTCTTTCTATGAGGTTGCAAACCCCTTTAGCTCCTTCAGTCCTTTCTCTAACTCCTCCATTAGCATCCTCATGCTTAGTCCAATGGTTGGCTGTGAGCATTCACCTCTGTATTTGTCAGGCTCTGGCAAAGCCTCTAAGGAGACAGCTATAACAGGCTCCTGTCAGCAGGCACTCCTTGGCATGAGCAATAGTGTCTGGGTTTTGTCTTTATATGGGATGGATCCCCAGATGGGGCAGTCTCTGGATGGCCTTTCCTTAGGCTCTGCTACACACTTTGTCCCCATATTTTCTTTAGACAGGAGCAATTCTGGGTTAAAATTTTGGAGATGAGTGAATGGCCCCATCCCCCAATGAGGGTCCTTGCTTAACTTCTGGCTATGGTCTCTATAGGTTCCCCCTCCCTTTTATTGCACATTTCAGCTAATCTCATCCCTATTCGGTCCTGGGAGCCTCTTGCTTTCCTGGCATCTGGGACTTGCTGATAGCTACCCCCAGTTCCCCACCTCCCATTGCTACACACCTCTGTTGAAATTTCTGACCCTCTGTATATCATCCTGTCTCCTCCCATACCTGATCCTGCCCCTTTGTCCTCTCCCCCTCCTCTCTTCCTCCCAAGTCCCTCTCGCACTCTCCTTCCTATGAGTATTTTGTCCCCCCTTCTAAGAAGGACTGAAGCATCCACATCCGATTTCTTTATGAAGGCACATAGTGCTATGAACTTTCCTATTAGCACTGCTTTCGTGTGTCAAAGAAGTTTGAATTTGTTGTGTGTGCCTTTCTTTCCAGTAAATTCTAGGAAGTCTGCAATTTCTTTCCTGACCCAGAATTCATTGAGTAGAGAGTCGTTCGGTTTCCAGGAGTTTCTCTCTTCTATTATTGTTGAACCAATGGTATCCGATAGGATAAAAAGGATTGTTTCAATTTTGCCCTCTCTGTTGAGGTTTGCTTTGTGACAGAGTATATGGTTAATTTTGGAGAAGATTCTTTGTACATTTTAATATTCTTTCTTATGCCTGTACAGTTAGTGTTTTGTTTTTCATGTGGTGAAATGATGTTTTTTATGGTCCAATCTATTAAGTGTTCTGTAAGCTTATTGTATGTTTATAGGCCTTTTTTTTCTTAAGTTTGGGAAATTGTCTTCTATGATTTTGTTGAAAATATTTTCTGGGACCTAAAGCTGGGAATCTTCTCTTTCTTTTATTCTTTTGATATTTTAGATTTGGTCTTTTCACAGTGTGCCATATTTCTTGGATATTTTGTGTCAGGAACTTTTTAGATTTAACATCTTCTTTGACAAATTTATCAGTTTCTTCCATTGTATCTTCTACAACTGATTATGTGTTCCTGTATTTCCTCCAGGGATTTATTCATTTCCTCTTTAAGGACTTTATCATCTTCATAAGGTTGGATTTAAGGTCATTTTCATGAACTTCAGCTATGTTGGAATATTCAGGGCTTGCTGTAGTAGGAGAGCTGGGCTCCAGTGGGGCCACATTGCCCTGGCTGTTGCTGACTGTTCTTGTGCCGATTTCTAGCCATAAGGGTTTGGGGTTATTATAGGTTTAGGTGGTGATTTCTGAGTTTATCTTTGTTGGATGAGTGTCTTTTGGATTCTGTTTCCTCTTGGTCTTCTGGCCTGCAGGACCTGGGGTAACTAGCTAGTCTTCAGTTCCAGTCAGCATGTCCCTGCTGGGTTTTTTGTGGCCTATGTGGCCTTTGAGGTTTTGGATGTTAATCTTGCCTCTGGGGCTTTTAGTACCAGTGTGGCCTGTGGTTCCTGGTATCAGAATGGACTCCAGGAAAGTTAGCAGAGTTGTGGGCTGGAAATGGAGCCTAGGTGGTGGGGTCCATTTGATTACTTTCATATCTCCATAAATAGAGGCTTTATAAGTTCTGTAGAAAGTCATATTTCTCTTTTGTTACTCATCCACAGATATCCATTTTATGATAAAACATATACCTAATATTTAAAAATGCTAATTAGCAATAAATTAAAATATAGGACTCTGGTGGTGCCTGCCTTTAATCCTAGCACTCAGGAGGCAGAGGATATCTGTGGGTTCAAGGTCAGTCTGGTGTACAAACTAAATTCCAGGAGAGCCAGGGCTACACAGAGAAATCCTGTCTTGAAAAATATTTATAAATGTAATTAAGTTATATGCATTAAACATTCTTAATAAAATAGATATTTAACTTATTTAAAATATGCATACATTTCATTTTATTTATTGTGTGTGTGTGTGTGTGTGTGTGTGTGCATTTGTAAGTGTACATGTGTTTGTGTACATATGAAAAGAAAAGTATGTAGAGGTCAGAAAAGGGTGGATCTCCAAAACTAGATTTACAGATGGTGGTGAACCTCCCCTGCTCTGCAATGGCAATATGTGTTTGTAACTACCGAGCTATCGCTGCAGTCCTACATACATATGTTTAACAGACATACATTTTTATAATAAATATAGATGACATTGTAGTCCACTTTTTACATTTAGAGGTAATTAAATACTTGCTAACTTAGGCTTTTTCCCAAGAATCACATATGGAAAACACATCGGTACAAACTCTGGAATGTTTGCTTATATATTTTATCCTCTCATTAGTAATAGCTTAGAAATTTTGATTGTTCTTTCAGTATGTATAATTCTATAATAGTAAAAAGCCTGTCTTTCAGATGGGTGCCCTGTGTGGAAAAACCTGGACTCAGTTTTATTTTATAAGATTGAATGTTACTATTCAGTTTATTGAAATCTTGCCTGACCAGTGTCTACTATTACCCTTCACCTTTTGTTCCTTAGTATTACTTGATAAAATATCTATACAGGTTTTTATTTTGTTTTCAATATTGTGCTAACATATTTTTGTTTTGGATCATGATATTTTGGCCCATGATAATTTGAAGCTCAGAAGTATCTCACAAAATGATGATTTTTTTTCCCCTAAAGTCTTACACTCACACACTGACTTTCTTTCATAAAAAAAGTTTTTCTTGTTCTGAAGGTTCACTGACTTCCTCTAGGCTCCTCCTTTATTATAAAGAAGAAAGAATTAATCTTTTATTATATGTAAATGTTTTCACCTCACTTTATTAAATACATTTGTCCAAACAATTTATTCTTACCACAATTAATTTATAATGTTAGTTTAACAAATTCTTTTTCAGTTGTTGCCACCTTCATTTCTGAATAGTTTTGTTATTATTCTTTCTTTGTTTCTCCTTTTTTGCTTTCTTTTTTTGCTTTGTTTTTCTGAAAGAAACATCTGTGAAACAAGCTGTCAGACTAGTTTCCAAGGAAAGACACTGCAGTACTGTTGCCATTAGTCCTGCTCTGCTAGCTCTGTCAAGGGTTAGGAACACATCAGCATCCTACAGGTCAGCATCAGCACTCAGGTACTGCTTCTTCTCCCTTAGAGGTATTTCTTCCTCTGAGGCTTATGTTATTTCTTACTACCTGTCTCATTGCTCCTTGTTGAAATAGAATCTGCACAAGAAACTACATATGAAATTAAAATAGTTCCAAGATGTCTCACCCTTTTTGTTAAAAAATCATTCTTTGATGTGTGTATATGTGTAGACACGAGGAGGAGTGTTACTGCTGTGGTTGCATGCACTGATCTCAGAGGACAGCCTCACGCACAGGTTCTTTCTCTACCTTGACGGTCCCAGGGCGATTTGTTTTGCTGCTGTGTGACCAAGCTAACTAACACATGATTTCCAGATATTTAGTTTTACCAAGGAAGGGCTGGGATTGTAGATGTGTACTATTTGTCTGAATTTATATGGGTTCTGGTGATTCAGTCAGCTCCTCACGCTCACAGCGCAAATGCTTGGAACCATGGAACCACCTCCTCAACCATCATTTCTTTTCTTGAGCTAACTTGTCCACAGCAACATTTTTTTTTCCCTCAATGTCATCTGATTGCTGTCCTTTTGAATGGCATTTACTTTGGATTGGACACATCCTTAATATGCATACTGAGACCCTCCTGGTCTCCCTCATAATAGATCTTTGCATTGTTTCTGTCTTTGACTAGCAACAAAGACCAATTACAGTAAGAACAACAGTTCTTTTGAAAGCACTCACTATCGCTCTCTTCTCGTACTTCATGGTACCCATTAGCTCAGTATGGCTGTGGGAATGTGCCTGGTATACAGTGAGACGGATCTGAGATGTTAAATACCTGCTACATTTCTGCAAAATGCAAAATATCTTGTTAAAATTGTATATTACATTTTGAAAGAATCATGTTTTGGATATTCAAGCTTAATAAAAGTATACATTTAAAATTAGTGCTAATGATATCCTTTTATATTTAATATGGTGCTTCTGGAATTTTAAATTCTGTTTGTGGCTTACAGTTTGGATGGCATTCTCTCTCTCTCTCTCTCTCTCTCTCTCTCTCTCTCTCTCTCCATCCTAACCTATCCCTCTCTCTCCCTCTCCCTCTCCCTCTCCCCGTCTCACTCTCTTTCTCTCTCTCTCTCTCTCTTGCTCTCTCCCTCTCGAGACCAATGTGTAGAAGTTTCACAGTGTTTATTTTTAGTACCATGACTGTGTCCTCACAATTAGAAGAACATCTTTCCATGTTCTGAAAACAGGTTGCCTGCTAATTTTCAGGTCCCTCGTATGAACATATGTCCCGGATCTTTATAAACTGATTCTCCGGATAAACTTGGCTTGTCATCTTGAGTGCTGATTTCTGCTTTATTGGTTAAACAAAGCAATTATTTTGTCCTACTTTTCTGAATTTTTAACCAAAAGCTTAACTTTGTATGTGTGTGTGTGTGTGTGTGTGTGTGTGTGACTATGTATGTTTGTGTGTGTGTGTGTATGTGTATGTGTGTGTGTGTGTGTGTGTGTGTGTGTGTGTGTGTGTGTGTGTGTCTTTCTGCAGTCTTTCAACTTCATTTGGCAATGGAGATAGAGATGTGTTTAAAATCCTTTCAGCTGGATATCAATCATTTGTGTAAAGATGTTGATTTCTCCACCTGTCTTCAGCTACTCTGAAAAAAATGTAATTTTGCTTTCTGCATCCCTCAGAGAGTGTGTCTCTGATCCTGCAGCCAGTAAGTTCTGATCGCTAGCCTGACACCTTTGAGCTTTATGGTGATTTTAAAAATTATTTGTTTTGTCTTAGCCTCAGTTAACTGACATCACGCAGGCAATGGTGATTTTATTAAAGAATTCTATCTCTCCTGTCACTATTAGCTTAGATCTGTGCCTTCTACTTTCCATTAATTTTCTGTATTTAAATCCACTGGCACAGGACCAGTTGTCACCAAGTCGGATTAGGGATATGATGCGGACAGGAGGGACTGTGGTGGGGTAACTTGCTAAGCATGAATACTCTAATGCTTGTTAAAACAGGACCTGATTCCAAATGCAACTGTCAGAATTTTACATATTTTTATGCACTAGATTACAGAGAATAACAACGGAGCCCGCCAACCTTGGCATCGGGATGCTTCTGCCTTGAGGGTGATGCAATCCCTTTAGGAAATACCAGGGATGGATTTGCCTTAAGCTTCTCTCTTGAAAGAGGCCAAGAAATTTCAAAGCCTTAATTTTTTTTGCCAACTAAAGAAGTGATGCTGAGTTCCTTACATACACACATGGAAAATAAGATTTCAGCACAGCATTTGACAAATTATCATAAATGTGAGAGCAATCACTGCTTTAAACAGGAACTGCAGGTTGACTGCCAAGGGTACAATGTGTATTGGCCTGATTGTGGGCAGGTGGTAGCTGCTGTCAAGGCAGACAGCCTTTCTGGACAGCCTGAGTAGGAACTCAGGGATGTTAAATGCTGTGATGAGGGCAGCACCCCCACAAGCCATGATATTCTTCTTGCCTATCTGAAGTTCAGCACTTATGCCTCGCCAAGTTTGTCTGCAAAGCTGTGAGCTGACCATTTGGTATTCTTTATTAATGTTTTTCAAGTTTTATAATAGAAAAGGTGGGGTAGAAGGGGACACTGTCCTTTTTCTTGGGTTGAGGGAGAAATCTTCTGATTTGAGTTCTAGATTTTTAAAGAGTTCCTTATTTTTAAAGAACAAAGAGACCCTTCAATGCTGGATGATGGAAGGCAAGAGAAGGAGACTGTTGTCTTGGAGTAGAACATTCATGTTCTTCCTCATTCCACACGTTTACATTTCTTTAGTTACTATTTCTTGCTTTCTCTTTCTGTTTTTCAGTTCTACACTTTCAAGATTAAATTCTATATGAGCCTAAAGTTTAAAGGATTTTCACAGGATGATAGCCTTTGGTAGGCAAGGACGTTTAACTATGTAGGAATCCCCCAGTCCAGAAGCATCAGAATGTCAGGAGAAGGGAAACACTTATAGGGTGGGGCCTGGGTAATTGTTGCAAGAAAGCCATCAGGTATTTTAAATTTGTTGGATTATCAGAACATAGAATATATTATATAAAACATGAGCTGGTGCTACACGGAGAGAGGACATGTAATTTTTGCCTTTCTGAATCTGAGTTGTCTAGATTAACATAATATTTTACAGATTTACTAATTTTCTGTAAATTTGTAAAACAAAATAAAATATTATAGATAAATGTTATTTTTAAAATTATGTATTCCTTTGTTGATTAACATCAAGGCTGTTTCAATTTCCTTGTTAGAAAGGAGACCAAGAGGGAGAAACATGCATTGGGGAAGGGGGCAGAAGGAAATAGGACATATGAGATGCCAAAGCAGAAAGGAAGGCTATATGGAAGGGTGGACTAAGAGGAAGAGGAGAGAAGAGGGAGGGAGTCTGGGAAATAGCTTTTCCTGGAAAATGCCAGGATGAGACTTAATGCTGTGCATCTTGATTTCAAAATAAAATAAAACAATAAAATAGCATATGCAATTGCCAATTCTGTTTGAGAAGAAGGTCTCTGGAGCCAAGCTGACCCTCCCTTCCCACTTCCTCCCCTCTGCTTGTCTTGCAGAAATCATGCTTTGATTACACAGCACCAGGACTTTCCTGCATCTATTAGCAGGTTGCCAGTGCACCACAATTAGCTCTCATATAAAATGGGGAAAACAACCAACCTGGCAAGTTTGAGTTTAAACAATTCATTGAGTGTGCTATGCCTACCATATGGTACCAGATTAAAAAAATAAAGAAGAAGAAGAAGAAAGTAGTTTATGGGCTGTTTCCACTGATAAATTGTAAACAGCTCTGAACGGGTCCATTGAGCCCTGCCAGTCATTTGCCGTATGTGAATAGATGCATTCAGTTCCCTTTGCCTTCTGTGTTGCTGAGCCTGAGCCTGGCCACGTGAAAGGGACAAAGAACCTCAGCACATACATCCATGGGAGAGCAGTCCTAAAAGGTCATATGAACAAGCACTCTGGTCTCCATGGATCAGTAAGTATGGCAATCTTCCATCAGATACTTAACTTCTATGTGTGATCCCACTCATGTCAGAAACAGTGGTTTTCTGGCCTTTATTTTATTCCCAACTGGTGTGAAAAATTGTACTTCATAAAATGTTCTCTTGGTCTAGAGAGATAGTTCAAGTAGTAATATGCTTGCCTTGCAAACAGGAAGAGCTCCATCTAGGTTCCTAGCACCCTCCTAAAAGCCTGGCTTGAAACACGTCCTTGAAAGATCATCACTAAGTAGGCACAGGCCTATGGCTTGATGAGCGACTAACCTAGTCTATTTGGCAGGCTCCGGGCCACTGACAGAGCTTGTCTAAAACAATATAGTGAGAGACCCCGAGGAACGAACACCCTGGGTCTTCTGATCTCCATATTCATCTATGCATATCCACATGCACCTGCATTTGCATCTGCACAGGCACACACCTGCCCCCCCCACACACACACACTGAGAGAGAGAGAGAGAGAGAGAGAGAGAGAGAGAGAGAGAGAGAGAGAGAGAGAGAGAGGCTCTTCTAGAGAATCCCAAAGAGTAATACCATTTTGGAGAGAATTCAGACATTCTGGTTGAACAGACTTTAGTGGCCTGAAGATGATTTTATATCTTAGCTACTGACAACATATATGACCCTATTATATTTTAATATCTTTGGTATGTTCATGAGTATTTGGAGGAAGTTCTCATATTGCCTTGCATGCAGAAATAAAATGCATGAAAATACAGAATTAGTGGAGCACGTACGGGTTAATGGGAATCTTGAATATGCAAGAATTGGCATTCCTGGGCAAAGGAGAGGTACTGTATAACATGGACATTAGTGTCATTGTGGAAGGGATCAGATATGTGGTGGAGTTTAAGGAAGCTAAAGCAAGGAGTATTTTTTTTTCCATCTCCGTGGCAGGATATTGTGAATTAAAAGTGTGTTAGGGAAAAAACGGTTTGTTTTAGCCTGTTGTACTGGGATATGTGTGGAGATATGGATACAGTTTATCAAGGCAGAGAAGGCTTGGCAACCAGGGTGTAAAGCCAGTCTGGCAGAAAGCCGAGAGTCTCATTTCATTTACACACAGGCAGTAGAGAGAGAACAGGAAGGGGGTACAGTCTATCAAACCTCAAAGCCCATTTGAAGGGAAATACTCCTCCATCAAGTCTCTGCTTTCTAAATATTTTAAAACATTTGCCAAAATGCACTACCAGCTTGGGCCAAGTGTTCAAATATAAGAGCCTACAGGGAACATTTCTCATCCATAATTTTCTACCCTGGGCTGTATAAGCCCATGACCATAGCATGATACAAAATGAATTTATTCTAACTTCACAAGTCCCAACATTCAGCAATCCCAAATCAGTTATAAAGTCCCAAGTCTCTTCTGAGATCCAAGGCACAAAAGATTGGAATTGTGGTTAAACTAAATTGTCTTGTATCCAGTGGTAGGGATGCACCAACGTATGGCCTTGTAAATTCTATCCAGTCCCACTTGAGCCCAACCATAAAAGTTCTGTTGACAATTGTGTTCTCACTGTTAATGCTCATGTCCCTGGACTCTAGTAGGCATATTTATGCCTTATGCAATGTGTCTTTATCCACACTAATCCATTTCTTTAATACTCTTTTACATCACCTTTCCAAGGTTTCTAAAATAGTATTGCATTTTAAAAGTAATTTTTCATCCAAGACATACATTTTATTTCAAAAGTTAGTTTGAAAACAATGTTTCCAAGCTTCACTCCTCTCTAGCTCTCCCTTCCTCAAGGTTGTTGCTTCTTAACTCGTTTGACTTGTTTCTTTCTCTCTTCATCCTTATGTTTAGAGGCGTCACTTTCATTCTCATATTCCTAACTTAAAATTCTAGCTAAATCGATGGCATTCTCCTTCTAGTATGTTTTTCTATTTTCATGGTTTCAATTTTCTGTGGTCAACTGTGACCTAGAAATGTTATATGGGAAATTGCAGAAATGATGAATCCATTTTAAGTTGAAAGCTGCTCAGAGTAGCACAGTAAGAGGCTCACTCTGTCCAGCTACCCCTGTCCAGGTTCCTCATCGTATGCATAAACTCGTCTCAGTCACATGGCCACCATCTCACTCATACCATTGAGTGCTTCTCTTCAAGCTGTTCTTTATCATCATCATCATCATTGTTATTATTATTATTATTATTATTATTTAGTGAACAATGGCCCCATTAAGCAAAGGCAATGATGCTAGCAATACAGATATGACAAAAAATCAAACTGCGTCAACTAAAATGTGAAATTTCTCAGTGAAGACAGAAGAAAAAGAATAAGCTGAAGTTTCTGAGATTTCCATAAAGAGCAACTCTTTTACCCATAAAAATGTGAAGAACGACACAAAAATTGTTTCTAGTTTTTAGTGTCATGCCTCAAATTGCACCAGGTCATGTCAGCGGTTGATTTGTGCTTGTTTAAGACGAAAAGGAATTGAACTTTAGTTTCCTTAGAAAAGTTATGGTATGTGCATATTTCAATTTTGGTATCCCCAAATTCAAGGAACATATAACCTAATTTAGAGAAGAGGGACAATAATCTTGTGATGTTTAATGGTGTTTGTCAGCTTGACAAAAGTCTATCATCATCTGGGAGATAGGTCTCCATGTATACATGTAGCTGATTATCTTGAATGCATTAATTAGGGTGGACACTCTTCCACTGATTGATAAAAAGGAAAGAAAGTAAAGAAAAAAGAAATAAGGAATATTTACTTCTAGACAGTAATGGCTGGGATCTGGAGCTCTGTAAAAGGAGCAGGAGGCCAAGCAACAGATGCACTCAATGCTCTGTTTATTGACGATAGATGCAATGTGACAAGGTGTCTCAGCTCCCACTGCCTTGGCCTATCGGTTCTGATAGACTGTCTTCTTGAACTGTAAGTAGAATAAACCCTTTCAGTCATAAATGGTTTTAATCAGAGTATTTTATCAGAGAAATAGGAGAAAAAACTAAGACAAATCTCTTCAGATTCCTCATTTGCAAATTTAAGTTTGTTACACGCTTACACATAGCAGCACTCCGCTCTCCATCCCTACTGTCCCCACATAACTAGGCCATGGTTCTGACATTACAACGAACTGTTCAGCTCATTATATAGTCATTCCCCACAGCTATGCTGTGTGAAATAATGTTTTTTCCTTTCTTCAACATTTTATTTTGCTTTATAATTTATTTTCATTACACAATTGCTTACATCGAATGGCTCTGATTTTTTGTACATTAATCAAGCAAAGATTTTCAAATAATTTGACCATCATAGAAATCTCTTCAGTTGATTTCAGTGAGTCAGATAGTCTGTTTTTCCTGGTTGTACCCCCCTAACTTCCAGAACACTGTGTTGTGAACTTCCAACCCACTTCTTACTTGAGACAACAGCCCTTGGTGCTTGCTACTATCTTGGCTCATAGGAACCCACAAGTCTGCATCCGCTTCTCTGCGTCCACTCCTCTTTTCCTTCTCTGTTTGATCAATAATTTTATTAGAAATAGAATCATCCACCTCTTAGTTTAGCAAAATATATGGTTGGGAGACGGATGGCATTCTGAATCCTGAAATGACTTCATTTGTCTCCTTGTAAAGTCAGTTAGGGCAGTCACTGTCTACAGGACTGTGAGAATTCAGAACCACACACCTTGATGTACTTAATTTTTCTACACTCAGTTTTTGTCCCACTATGTTTAGTATTAGGTGGATCCCTTTTAATAATTTTCTAAAAACAAATATTTTTTTATTTCTGGTACTATTAAAAATATTTTAAGCATAATTATCATCTTCAGGAATTTAGTTTGTTTTTATATTTGTGCTTTTGAATTAACTAAATTCTAAATTTGTTATTAAATTTAGAATTATAAGGTCTCTTCTTTTGACTGATCTTTATAATCCCTTTCGACAAGGTGCTTTTTGTATTTCATATCTATACAAAGCCCCAGAGCTCTCCATGTGGTGCCAACAGGAATCCATCCATGGATGTCAGCAAAGCCTTAACAGAACTGGGGACGTGAACCAACAGAGGAAGTAGCTACAGGTGATTCCAAGATAAGTGGGAGTGGGTATGGGCTAGGCCTGTTATACAAGTCTTCCCATTCAAAATGTCAAATATTCTAGTCAAGTATCTTCTTACATATTGGGGGAGGCTGTATTTCAGCTTCTTTTGTATTGAAAATTTCATAGACGAATATAATAAAATATAATCAACTACTCCCTTATTTCTTTCAGCAATCCTTCCTTCCTCTTTCTTTCTTTCTTTCTTCCTTCCTTCCTTCCTTCCTTCCTTTCTTCCTTTCTTTCTTTCTTTCTTTCTTTTTCTTTCTTTCTTCTTTCTTTCTTTCCTTCCTTCTTTCTTTCTTTCTCTCTCTCTCTCTTCCTTCCTCCCTTCCTTCCTTCCTTCCTTCCTTCCTTCCTTCCTTCCTTTCTTTTTCTCTTTGTCTCTGTCTTATTTACTGTTCAAGCTGTGGAGAAATACTGTGGCCACAGCAGTTCTTATTGACCGAAGCATTTAAATTGGGCTTGCTTACAGTTTCACAGGTTTAGTCCATTATCACGTGGCAGAAGACATGGCTGTGTGCTGGTCACATGACACTAGAAGAGTAGCTGAGACTTCTGCAACCAGGTCTGCAGGCAGCAGAAAGAGAGAGACACTGGGACCCACCCGGGCTTTTGAAGATATACTTCCTCCCACAAGGCCACATGTCTTAATCATTTTAAATAGTGGTACTCTTAGTTAATAAAACATTAATGTATATGAGCTTATGGGGTACTTTTATTTAAAGTACCACACCATTTTATGTTTCACTGAACTAAGTTCAGTTAGTGCTTCCTTTGTATCTGGATGTAAGGCCATCCCATGGGGCATGAGAATTTCACCAGGGATCACAACCTCAAAGAAGAATGATTCTTCTCCCTTAATGATTATCCACTGCCAATACCTTCTCAGAAATGGATGGGGCCTAGAGAACAGCTATCCCACCTATGCTTACATTTGGGCAAGGTTTGACTTGTGCAGCTCTTGTACAGATAGCCGTAGAGATTATGATATTATGAGTGTGTGTAGCCATGTCCCGTCCAGCAGATTACATTTCACCATATCCTTCTCTATCCTGAACATTTTATTTGTCCACATCTGTCAAGTTTCCTGAACCTTTGTACTGGTACTACAAAGCTGATACAGTTTCCCATTTAGGACTGAACACTTAGCCAACATTCTTAGCATTTTGACCACTTATACATCTATCCATAGACTGCTATCCACTGCAAAAGGAAGATTCTCTGACCAAGGCTGAGAGTACCCAAATCTATGAATATCAACATAAATATTGCAAAGGCAATTTGGCAGCATGACTACTAAGAAAAATAATAATATTAAGTTCAACCCTAAAGCCTAGGACCATGCCAGCCATGGGTGTTTAAAAAAAAAAAAAAACTAGGATTATAGTACCAGTGATGAAATTCACTCTTGTGGAACAAGCTTCAGATGAAATCCAGAAGTACTAAGTCACCTAATAGTAGTCATGTACTAGTATACCAGTGTTACCTTGCATGTCTGTACTGACACAGGCATTGAGAAATTAACATGCGAGACTAGAACTGTAGACTTAAAATATCACATACAAACATACACACACAGTCACACAGACACACAGACACACACACACATGAGAGAGAGAGAGAAAGAGGGAGAGAGAGAGAGAGAGAGAGAGAGAGAGAGAGAGAGAGAGAGACGCTTTGGATAATTAAAACAATCCAAATCATGAGATGGAGAGATTTAAGACAATCTTGGAAGATCTCATTATGTCAAAGACCCCAGGTACTTCCAATCAGTCTCATCTTGTTTCAAAATGGATCAAGGTCCAATCAACCTGAAAAGGGTTGAGCAAGAGGGTTGACAATGGAAAAATAGTACCATGCATATTTGATATGCCCATTTTTAAATTTATAATGATATTTGTGCAATTTATAATGATATTTATGGAGGATGCTAGAGAAATGACTCATTAAATCAGTTGATAATGTCAAAATTGAAGGTTTATCAGCCTTCCTTATATAAATATATCATAAGGAGATTGAACGTATAATGAAAGGAAGTTTTGTCAATGTATTACAGCTAATAAAAGTAAGGAAAATTATGGAATTGAGGCATTTTGTAAATTTTGGATAAGCAAACAGTAATTGCCACAACTCAAAACAGCACAAAGGATCTCGACCAGGCAGTAAATTCCCTTCCGTTCTCCTGATTAGAACACATATCAAACAGAAAACGATTTAATATGAAATAAGTCTGTCTGACTCTCTAAACAGAATTGCTCGCTGAAATAATTAGCAATAATACAAGCACACATTTAGTGATATCATAGAGCTGCGAAATATAGACAAAAATATCTGCAAGAAAACGAACATATGTTCACATACAAATTTTAAGGATAACGAATTAATGGGAGGGGAAATAAAAGCAGAGGTTGAGAGACATATCACAAATTAAGAAGTCTGACAGGCTCATGACTTACAGATGTCACAATCCGAGTTTCTATTTAAATGAACACAGATTAAAATAAGTCAAACAGACAAATGGAAGGTTTGAATCTCAAGTAGTTTCTAATGATATAAAATAATGTTTTGGGGGTGGTGGCAGTATTATAGTCATAGAAGATCATCCCATAAATGTATCTGGACTTCAAACAGATGACAGAGAATGGGTAGAAATACAATCTAAAATACAGAATGAGATATGCCTTGATATGTCCTCTTTTCAAAATCATGATTCTACTGATCTTGGCCATGATAATTACGAGAGATTTTAAATACACTTTCTACCCAGAATGTTTTTATATTCTTCTAGGGTCATTTGGCATTTCTGTTGGAAAGTAGGCTTTCATCTTTATCTTCATGTCAGAGGACATTCTCTATGGTTGGTGGTAACAGTTCCATTGATCTGAGGTTCTCTCTGTTATTCTCCTCTCAGGTCTAATTCTCTAGAAATAATCTCTCTCGGTACCTATCTTTGTTTTTGCATCTGTATTCATCTACCTGCCTGCTTATGTATATATCATCCTCTGTAATCAATTCTTCAATCCGTCATCTATCAATTATACATATATCATATACTTATCATGTTTTACTCATATATTATCTATCATCTATCTTTATCATCATTGATTTTGGTCTATCCATACTTTCCTTTTGATTTTGAATATTTCCCAAAGAGATTCTATAAATGGCTCACCATAAGAGAAATAAGGGCTAAGTGGAAGAGGTTAAAGTGTGTAAGCCTGAACACAGAAATCTGGAGGCTGACATGGAGAACTCAGGTCATAATAATCAGATTTAACCTATTTTTTCCTCTACTTTTCTGAATTCTCAGTTAAGCCAAGCATTCCTGAACACAAAGTAAACATTCTTGAGCTTTGCAACATTAGAGGCCACGCAGGAAAGTCTCGCAATATTATTTTAGCATAGAAAATGCGCTAAGAAGTCCAGAGAATGGCGTCCAGAACTGATGGCAGGTGTAAAGGATGAACATTGTTAGTCTTTCTTCACTAAGGACATAGAGCTTTTGCTGTCGCATGCACTCTGGAAGTTAGCATCAAATGGCAGCTCCTCATAGGCCTAGCCTTCATTGGTCCTTTACCAGGGCAGAATTTCCAAGCGTTTCCTTCACTTGTCACTTTAACAAGAGGACACAAAAATCTGAATCAATAGCAGAAGTACTGGAAATTAATCGAATGATTATTCTTGCTTTGACCCAATGCTATCTTTTTCTAAGTTGCAAGGACCTTAGCAAAGGTCTGGCTCATCGATACATTCTATACTTTAGCTCCTCTGTCCTAGGGCGGGGGGGGGGATGTTGGTTAATAATTTTCCTTCTAAGCTTATCTTATAGCTTAGAGTTTTCACAGAGCCTCTGTTTTCTCTTACTTCTCTGTGACACTGGCTTCTGTATGCTTGTTAATTTGCAATGCTCATATTGTTACTGATTTTATATTGTCAGTGATGTCTGCAGTTTACTAAACACAGAGTTCACCCTCTGTTTAGCACCATCTACTTCTCTCTCATCTCAGATCCTTGGTTTTCTTTGAGGATTGGCTGAGACAGTATGCCAGCTTTTATAATATCCCTTGAAAGCAGCCCTCCCGATAATCCTCTTATCTTTTCAAATATGTAATTCAATAATGCATTTTCTTTCCATCTCGCTCATTGAAATGGCACCAGTAGAACACAATTAGCACCCTGCATTTGTACAGTGCCTCACACTCTTTCAAAGCAGAAGTTCATCTATTATCATCCTTTACTTTCTTTTCTGTCCCATTCCAATGCATCGGTAGAACAAGCATTTGCTATTCATAGATGTAAGAGACTAAGCAGAGAAAAAGCGCTTTTCTGGAGACACCATCTATTGAGTGGTGAGCCTGCAATGAAAATCCCACTATTTGGACTCCCAGCACTACCCAGTTCTTTATCACTCTTTCCTGTCCTACTGAACACTTTCTCTCCCTCGCCATTTGGATTGCATCCTGAGGCTGACTAGACTAGCTGTCACCACCCTCAGCCACTAACTTGTTGTTTTGCTATTGAATTATTTCTTCATTTATCATCCCACGGTGACCTGCAGTATCTCCACACCTACAGGTGGGGAGAGACCTTTTAAACCTGCCATAAATCAGACACATTCTTACCTTGCTGTTGTCTGTGCTCTTTGAAAAATCTATTTTTCAGTAAAGACATTTTTCTTAGGCAAGTACAAGTCTCTTTTGACTTTAATGAAAACATTAAGGTCTATATGATGTCCTCGGACTTTGGTGTGTGGTAATGACCATCTGTACAATAAGCTCCCAGCTCCTGATCGAATTTACTAACTAACATCACCCATGTCGTTTCCTCATTTTTGACTCCACTATTTAATATTCTAAATTGTTGCATTTCAAGAAAAGCACGGAATCAGTTGAGATCAGCTATACAATAGTGCATAGATTCATCACATTCTCTGTTTGTCTTCATCTGTCTTTGTCCCACTTACCTGGAAGGAAAACAAGAGTCAACACACTGATTATGCTATCAACCAGAGAAAACAATCGTATTTCTCAAGAGACTGTCACTCCAGCAGGAAGAAAAATGTCCATGCTTGTGAGAGACTGTAGTACCATCAGAACCCCATGTCTGTCCTCAGGCGGCCACACCTTTTTCCATAATGGTGCTCCATCTGGGCATTTTGATGTTTAAGTTTTGTAGTTCATGGTAGTCATGGTGTCCAGATTAGAATGAGCAGCCAGAGCAGAAACCAAAACTTTCTGTGGGTGCCAGTTTTAATTATGTGATAGGCACTGGTCCAGGTAATTTACACTGCAGTACTGCCCTGTTCTAAAGTTTCATGAGCAAAGTAAGAAGGTCTACACTAGCTCATTTCTTGTATACAGGGCTTTGTTCTTGTGTGCATGGGAGGATAAATATGATATCACAAACAAGATGCAAGCGGGTGGAGTATCAAACGTCCTGGCTACACATAGTCCAAACCAGAATTCCAGCAAAGAAAAGGCGCTTATTTCAGGGTAGAGGGTGTAAGTATGTCTAGACGGCAGAAAGTCTATGTCCAGCTGAGGAAGTCAAGATTGCTTTACTGAAAAGTTTCTTACTGTTGCCTTTGAAGGACTGCTACATTTTGGCAGGCAGAGAGACAGAAGATGTTGGACAGATGAATGGGAAACAGGAGGCATGGCAACTAGAGAGAGCATGAGCAGCAGACCACAAAGGAAAGGGCTTGTCTGAGAAAGCAGGAAACTCTTGTAGGATCTTAGAAACCTCTAGAAATTAAGTCTCTAGGGACCTTTACAGTGATCTTTCCTTTAACTCACACTGGATGATAACCAATTTTCAGAGAGCCCCATTTGAGTGCTTGGCTTACAGAGTGACATTCAGTTGACATTTAATAGTTTGCACACATTTTGCAAAGCCTTTCGTTTCCATATATGAAACCAAACTGGGTGAAGACAAAAGGCGATTGTATTGAAATTGGAGTGAGTTTTAATCTAAGTATTGTTTTACGCAAAGCGGTCCTTCTTTCAGTTGTATGGTCTCAGATCTGAAGACAAGGATAATGTTCTTTGCATCCTGATGTGAACAAGAGATACTTTAATCCCATCTTGTTATCAAGAGCAACACACAGTTTTCATAAGCTTCATGGGAAAAGGCTGTCTATTGAACCTAAGGTCTTTCCAAAGAGTGGGCATGATATTCTTTCAGAAAAAAATTTCTTTAATCACTAGTGTTATAGAATTCTTAACTATTATACACTTGAGTACAATCTGAGGGCTTATGAACCCAAAGTGTTCATAATTTTCATTTTGTCAGTCATGTAAATAAGAACCACTTCCAATCTGCCTGTCAAAGCCAGGATCTCCACTGACCTCACAGATAGATAAGAGTTGAGGGTTTGTACTGTCGCTCACCATTCAGAATGCTCACACATGATACTCATAGTTCTTAGTAGCCTGCAAAGGCCCACAGCAGACTAGCTGCTAAGTTTGCTGAAATTTAACAAATAAAAAGAAACAAAAAGTACCTTCAGAAGAAGACTTCTTGTCTTTTAGCTACACTATACCAATGTCACCTTGTACACATCATTTAGTGGATGTGATGATTTCTCTACCAGGATGCTTTATTTTCTTTTTCATTTAACATGAGAAATCGCTATTTGCCTTCTAATCCATAGTAAATGCTGACTTGACCTCACCAGTGCAACAAATGGAGACTATTCCAGGCAGTTCTGGGTTCTCTTATTGAAAAGTATTTAACGGTGGTTTCTGAGGCTAGAGAAATGTCTCCAAACACAATACTAGGAGCTAGGACCCCTGTTCAAGTTGCAACTTCATGTAAAATGTAAACTTGGCCTCATGTGCATGTAACTACAATGGCAGAGGAAGGGGTAAAGACGGGAGGATCACTGGGTTTCACTGACCACTAGTTCAAGTCCAGTTTAAATAAAGACCTTGTCTCAAAGGAATATGGTATAGAATAGTAGAACAGGCTATTTCATGTCTTCCCCTGGCCTCCTTGCATATGCACAAGTATGTGCATACACAATACACACACACACACACACACACACACACACACACACACACACTCACACAATAAAATACATGAGAGAAAATGAACTAAAGTAAAATGACAGTTCTCTAACTGGTGTGGAGACAAAGTCAAGACCATATTGTTTCTAAACACAATTACTTCTCTTGAATGGCTTTTGTTTCATTTAACAAAGTGACTTTTTCCATTACTTTCAAGGATTCCAGAATATGTTAGGTCAGGAAAGGTCAGGTTGCTTTAGTGGAAACACATTGTTTCCGTGCTCTCAAGTGTTAGCTGACACCTACTGGATTTTGCTGAATATTAAGATGAATACAATTTCATTCATTCCACAAGAAGCTTGCTGTGGGAAGATACATATTTGGAGTTATCTTTACTATAAAAGAGAGAGAGAGAGAGAGAGAGAGAGAGAGAGAGAGATTGAGTCAGTGGAGAACTCCAAGCTTCACCTCATCTACCTTTATTTGCTGTGTGTGTGTGTGTGTGTGTGTGTGTGTGTGTGTGTGTGTGTGTGTATTACTGCCCTGAGAAGTCTCTAATTTTTACAGATTTGCCTCTTTACCTTTCCGTATACATTGCTGTACTGTTGACCTGGCAACACTTTCTTGTGCTAGGTGACAGGGAGATATTTCGGAATATTAACAGATAAGTCAAATACAGGAGGAGGTGTTGGCGTGGCTCCCAAGATGGAGAAGCAGGAAGGGCCCAAGGGTAAGCATGCTTTCTGCTGAGCTCCAAGCTACTATAGGATGGGAAGAAGACTGGGGCTATAAAAAAACAGGATGATCTCAGGGCAGGGGAAACTCACGGACACAGGTGAGTATTAGATAGACTTGGGCACTGTTCTGTAAAAATGACACACCTTCCCCTGCTGTTGATTTATTGGGTACTTATGACAATGCATGTTTCTTAATAATACAGATTTTGTTTGTTCAAGCTGATGCCAAAATGATAGTGGTCTGGAATAAAACGAAAATAAATATGGTAAAGTTCCCCTCCCCTTTTTTCCCACTAGGACCTGCCACAGGCTGTGCTTTTCAGCTTAACTGATCCCCTGCTCCACTCTGTGAAGGGAGAAGATTTGATGCGAGTATTGCAAATTTCCTTTGATTATAATCTGCAACACTAAGCCCTTGTTTTATATGCATGTTTGTGATACAACCTTAGCAATCTGTGCTGCTTAGGGCTGGGATGGGGGTTGTGTTTTTTTTTTTAATTGACCTTCATGGGTTCTGAGTTTAGAGCTGAGCTCCAGCCTGTGTGTGTTCCAGTCCAATTATGCCACTGAAACGTGATTTCATTGTTCAAAGGAAATAGCTTCCTTTTTTAAGGCCCTTAGACATTGAATAATTCCTTTAAAAATAAATTGAAAACGAGTCAAACCAATACAGAATTAACTCACCCTGAAATAAACGAGTTCCACAATTAAAGAGGAAAAATTACTGAAGAAATTATGCAAAGAACTTGTCAGTCAATAACACACACACACACACACACACACACACACACACACACACACGAACATGGATTGTCTGCTGCGACCTGCCTCACTATTACATAGGGGATGTAAACGGGTAGGAAATGGCGCTCATCACTGCAGAACCATCTGTTGACAATCATGGTGAAACTGGTGAGACAAAAGGCACATCTTAGTATCAGCCACATCCCCTAGGGCATAGCTCTCTGCACAAAAGAAAATTCTGACACACATCCAGTCTCCACTGTAAAGTATTAATCCAGATCAGCATGATTTGATATACTTCTAGGATTGGCACTAGAGTCTGAGTGGGGCAAGAGAGATATGCGTTCTTCTTGCAAGAGGCAGGGAACTGAGGACCGAAGATGAATGTGGCCAGAGGACCTGAGGTGAGACCAAGATGTGGAAACTAGCCAAGAGCCAGAGTGGTGAGGTAAGGTCATCTGGAAGGCAGCTCCATTCACTCTGTCCTGAGCAGGTTAGGTTTATGAAAAGGCAGAAAGAAGTGGAAGGGCCAGAGAGTACATTGGCAGCCATCTTCTTCTTGGCTTTCTTTCAGTTACCTGTCATCTAAATCTCATGATGCTTAAGTAACTACTCTCTATTTGGGCTATATTTTAAATAACGGAGAAAGGCAGCATACACTGTTTGAGTTTTAGAGAATGGCTTATTACGATAGTCTCAGTTGTATCCATTTTCCTACAAATGTCATAACATTATTCTTCCTCATGACTGAAAATATTCCATTATGTACAGAAACTTCATTTTCTGTATCCATTGCTATGTGGATAATCTCCAGTGCTGGATTCACAACTCCGTTCCAGTGCAAACAGAGGCAGAAAACACTAATCTGTTCTGAGTGAGCTTGAAGTTCGTACCCAGAATACCAGGTCAATACCCAGAGTATGCTACAAAGCTTGACATTCCTGTTCTGGAACAGAAATTCTGAAACTTAAACACTGAATGTGCAATAGTCATCTCACTTCAAAGCTTTCATTTGACTGGTCATGAGAGGGAGAAATACAATTTGCCTTAGAGGAATGTTGACAGACCAGACTGGTCAGAGCACCTGCCCTTAGAAAGACCTGATACACAATAAGAACTGAGGCTGCTGGCCATTGTTACTAGCACAGGCCCCCCAGGAGAAGCATGCGAGAAAACCCTCATTACTTATAGAATAAGCCCTAATTTTGCTATGGATGCAGACCCAGGACCCTGTGGAGAATGTTGAATCTCTATAAACTGTATTTTTATTGTAAGTACACATTCATGATGATGTTTAATATATAACTTGGGCCCAGAGAGAGACTAACCAATAGGATTATTTAAAAAAAACGACTTGGGGAATGGGAAGATAAATGGGGTGTGAAGACAGTACAATGGGGGTGAATATTATTTAAAAACATTATACGTATGTATGCCATATCACAAAAACCATATTGTTATGTATATTGGTATATGTTAAAGTGAAAACTTAAAAAGAAAATCACATTTAAAGTGTTTGGAACTGGTCTGGAGAAAAGGTTTCGCACTTAAGAGCACTGCTGCTCTTTCAGCGGACCTGGGTTCAATTCTCAGCACCCACTTGGAGGCTTACAATGATCTGTAAATCCAGTTCCAGGGAATGTGATCCTCTCTTACCCTTATAGTCTACAGTCTAAGCGCATATATAATTATAGGCAAAACACTAATATATAAAGTAAAATGAATAAGTCCAATTTAAAAATAAAGTGGAACTATATGGACCAGAGATAACTGAAACTACAGAAAATAAACCTTCTGGTAAGGGAACTTCTGAATGTTGGAGTTCACAGATAACAGATCTTTCTAACATCACTCAAGATTTTTTTTCTCTCCCAGATCATCAAAATGTGGAAGGACCTATTAGTTCATATTACAGAAAAAGATTCAGAATATAAATTATACGCCATTGCAATATATATTATGCTGTGGATAATGTTTGTCCCTGGGTCTATTTTGATAAAGAGTAGAGTATTAGAGAGAGAAAGGGGAGCTGCAGTTGAAGGGTAGGCAAAGAGAGAGCAATCCCACGGAGAAAGCGCTGTGTTGCAAAGCTGGAGGCAGTCATGCAAACCTTATTCACCTTGTGATTTTGCCACCAGGCAGACTGAACTTAGATATGAACATTAATAACACTTACAGTAACACATAAAAAGTACGGAGTTTGTGGATATGAAGGCTGAAAGTGTTGAAAATAAATTGTTTTCTCCTTTTCGTTCCTCTTTAAGTCTCCAGTTTCTAAATGTGTTTGGTCATTTTTCTCTCTTGGATGCTACTGTTACTTTATATCTGCTAGTAGTTTGTGCCTGTGCTGAATATTTATAGAGAAACTCAATACACCATAGATCTTGGAAGTACCTCGAGGGCAGGACCTGGGTTAATAAAGTCATAAAATTATTCATAACCATTCTGGGTGAGAGCCACATAGTATTACAAAACTATATGAATGTTAATAAAAGATACAGAAAGAGACTTAAATCACAGATCAGTGAAGCAAAAATGGCGGCCATTGCAGGTTTTACTGCTCAAGCCAACCTACTGTCTTATGTCAGAAGATACGACAGTTTATAAACCAAATGGTTTATAAAACCATCAGGTTTTTCTGTGGGAAGCAAAACTCTCAGCTGCTTAAAGCCTATGTAACTTTTCAATCACATTAAATGTCTACTAGGGGTCACCCAAATGCTCTGTGCATACTATCTTTGCTCTGGAATCCAGAATCCTGGGCAATGGCCACAGGAAGCCTCACCATTTCCCAGAACAGAGTGAAAATATGTTCGTAATCCTGTGCTAGGTGTTGAAATTCCTTCCTCAACGTTACACCCATTACTTAGGCTGTCTTCCTTAAGTAACTGTCTTTGTCATGTGCAACTGAGTCCACCTCAACCATACACTTCTGACAGGGTACCTTGAATGATGCAGGCCTGACAGTTAGGGACCCTATAAGCTAATATTTTTGATATTACAAATCACTATTTCATTGCCGGATTACTTATGCTTACTTGGGGCTTCACAAAAAAGTAATAACTGGGCTGGCTATGTTTTAGCTCTTCATTGCGAACATAACATGATAGAAAGTATACATGCGCATGCCTGCTGAGCATTGAACCCTTACTGGCAGTTAAAAGCATCAGGCTCCATTGGTTAAGCAAGACACAGAAGACACTTTGTATGAAATATGCGCTTGCAGCACGGGGTCAATATGGTATACTTTCACCCAAGTAGCCAAAACCAGCCAAGTGTAACTTCTTTTATGCTGCAAGAGGACCGTAGAGCCATAGTTCCTGGCATTAGTTGTGCTGTCCTACCTGCCACAGAGGATGTATAGGTTACACACTCTGTGCATTGGCACCCTGAAAGTACTGCCCATTTCCCTTCACACTTGGTGGATTGGGACTAGATCTATTCGTTGAAGTTCAGAGCATGCTTTCTTGAATAAAAAGTGGAAAAGAAGAAGCGGGAACAGCATTAGCTGTGTGTATCACTTTAATAACCATCAGAAGATGTCCAGAAGGTTTCTGTCATGTAACTCTCAGAGCCCAATGAACATTAAGGACCTCAGTCCCTAGTAAAGTGGGAAAATACGCTCATAATAAAGTTGACTTTTACAATTTCTCTGAAACCTGTAAAAATACTTTGAACTAAAAGTTAAACACAAGGCCTTTGTAAGCAGAGGAAAGGGGGGTCACAGAATGAATACAAGAATGTTGGTCAGTGGATAGACACTGTGCAACCACAGGTGGGAATCTAAAATTAGCCAGAGTGGTCAGCAACAACTCTCTCAGGGTGACATCTGTGTAAGGATCTGGGATGGCAGGGTTTGCTAGGTCCATTATAAGGAGTTCATTGGATTAAACAACTTAGAAAATGGAAACTATTTTCCTCAACATTGTGGTGGTTAAGAATGAAAGACACCTTCTCCTAGAACTCATGAGACTGACACAGAAAGATTGTTGCAAATTCAAGCCAGTTTGCATGACAATGTAAGATCCTGTCAAAAAAGGAAAGAAGCAAAGAATGAAAGGAAGGAAGAAAGGAAGGAAGGAAAGTAAAGGAAAAGAAAAAAGGAACAAAAAGAAAAGAGAGGAAGACCAAAAAGATAAAGCTATCTCCCTAGTTTCTGACTATTTGTCTCCTATCTCAAGGAAGCTTTGTGCTCATGAAATCATAGGATTCACTCATGTATGTCATGGATTCATGGGATTTACTCTCAGGTGTCATGGATTTTTAGGATGTACCCTGGTGTACCATGGGTTCAAAGGATTTTCTCCTATGTGTCATGGGTTCATAGGATACACTCAACGTATGTCATGGGTTCATGGGATGTTCAGGTATCATGGGTTCTTGGGATGTACTCCTGTATGTCATTGGTTTATAGGATCCACTCCTTCGTGAACATCTCATTAATCTCTTTAGATAAGCTACCTGTTCGACTGGATTAGGACCTATCCCAACGGCTTCATTTTAACTCAATTTCATCTGTAAACATTCCATCTCGGAATCCAGAGGTGCTGGATTTTAGAATATCAATGTGAATTGGTGGGAAGGTTAGAATCAATTTTTTTACAGGAGAGAGCAGCATGGACAAATCAGAAAGAAATTCCTACTTTATGCAAAATTATCACCTATGTGATATACTATTGTCTGAGGCGTAAAAGAATGGCAGGGACAATAACAAATAGTGTTGAGACCCAAGCTGACTGTTTTGTTTACTATCAATAAAGCAACAACAACTCTGGAGAGATGGCTCAATGATGAAAAGCATTGGCTGCTCCTACTGAGGACATGAGTTCAATTCCCAGCACCTACATGGTAGCTCATAAATGCTGATAACTCCAGGTTCGGGAAAGCTGACACTCCTGTCCTCACTGGGCACTAGACACACCCGTGGCGCATGGATATACATGCAGACAAGATACTATATCATAACAATTAATAAATAAATCTAAGTAAAAGCTTTAAAACTACACAGGAGAACATTTTGTAAGAAGACAAATGTGAGAACATGGGTATCTGCAAATGTTGAAATGAAAACAATGGTAAGGTCCTAAAACGAGACTAGTATACCTGGGAATTAAATACTGACAGCAGACATGGGAAGCACCACCAAAGTGCAAACATTATACTTTTGCAATACACTGAAATCATGAAGGAGAAAAAAAAGACATCAAAGCAAACACTACAAGTCAGAGGAACATGAGAATGCACGACTTTTCTTCTTATTCCTCCCATTCTTTATTATGTAAAAAAATCGGCCAAACAGGGAGTGGACACACCTTTTCGAGTTTCCGGAAATGTGTTTTTTTTCCTCTTTCTTCTATATCTGATGGTGTTTTGCATGCCATGGATTCAAATGAGGTAATTATAAGACATCTGAGAGGAAGTGCCTGATTGGAGATAAAAGCCTTGAAGTCGCAGAGGAATCATTCAGGTAGAAGTGATGGATACAGTAAAACATTAATAGCGGAGTGATGATTGTTATTTAGATGCTTGAATAATAATAGTAATTACCCAGCACCCACCAGGTGCCAGGACCGTTAGGCACATTGTTTCATCAAATCTTCACAAGGACTCTGTAAAATAGGTGTATTATTTCTGCTTTACAGATGAGAAGGCTGAGTCTTTGAGACATTAAGCAATTTTCCAGGGATCATATAGCATGCAAGGGTGGGAAGAGTGAGCCTGCAAACCCTTCCCTGTCAGACAAACTTTATGTGCTTCAACTGCACTTTGCTTGAAGATAATTACTTCACGTGTGGATAATGAATTCTCTTCTTGGGGCAGCCTATTAGGAATTGCAGAGGAAATAAAACTTAACTCTTTTCTACAGGTGGGTGGAACAATTACATTCCCTTGTCTTAATGTGGCATGGGCCAGATGAGGGGCATACAGAATAAGAGATGTCTGACAGGAGGAAATTATTGCTTATTAAGCTACAGAAGCTCCACTCAAAGCAAAGATGAGATTGTTCTTGAATGGTGAGAGGGACCGTACTGGAAGGAGTAGTAAAATTACTGGGCACAACCTCTGAATTCCCTACACTGGATGTGTTAATTCAGCGATTCCTGATTTGGGGAGATATCTTTCATCATATTATGCCAAAGCTATTTTGAGCAAGAATTAGCACTTCGAAATGGGCATGCAAATTTCTCATTTCAATAAAAATGCCATTGCTCTATAAAGAGAGATGGAGGGCTAGGATAAATTTGCTCGGTTTTGGAATGGACATGGGAGGAAGAAACTAAAGCCTTATTCTATTTGAGTCTCTATTGAATAAGTGGAATGGAAATCTGACAGGAGCTCAATAACTGCCTGGGTCTTGGCAACAAAACTGGAAAAGAAAAAGGGGACCTTAAACTCTCTGTAGTCATGTTGTTAAACCTGTCCTGGTTACACGGTCAAAATCTTAAGTGATAATTATTTTGAAAAAAAAAGCTTTATTGTATTCTTAACTGCATTGACCAAATTACTTGAAATTTCTTTGTGTGGCATGTTCATGTTCCCTGAGGAGACAGCAGCCCTGATCTGATCATAGAGATAGCAAAGTACACTGGAGGAGGACGTCACAGCCATATCGACACATTAAAATAATTGTCAGTTAATAAAAGAAAGTGTTTAATATATTGAAGACTCAGACCACCGACTTTGAATAGATAATATAATGACATAAGGATAGGCTATGTCCCCTTGATGACTTTTGACCCTTATTTCACCTTTTCCTATCCCAGCTCTGTTCACGTCTGCAGATCCTCTGATTTTGTGTGCACTCCCACCCTGAATTTGGACGCTCCAAATACAACAGTGGACCATCCTTGAGACAGGAGGGCAAAGGGCAGTCCACTAAGTTACAGTTGATTGCTGAGAGGAGAGAACTAAAGGAGAGATATTGACGAACATTGAAAATGGGTTTAGGGAAAGCTACAGGAGGCTGTTTTTACTTGAGTCCAGAAGGAAAGCTTATAGGGAGAGATAGAAAACACAGCCCCAACTTTATTCTAGCAACCTCAAACTTGTCTTGTGGTCAAGAAGCCCTGTGCAGAATTATGGGACTATCAGACGAGTAGTACAAGCAAGGGGCAGTAAAAATACCAACACTCCCTACAAAGATTATAATACATAATGCTTTACAATATCTGTGAGACAGTAAATCTTCTCTTAGGGCCTTGATGAAAAACAGTTGCCCCGGTGTTCAGTCTTTAGTTATAAGTACAGTGGGAATGGTTTTTCTTTAGCTAGTTGGGTAAATACAAAGTTTTTCTTTCCGAACTCTTAGGCCTACTCATTTCATCATAATTTTGTAGAAAATGTATATAAACTAATGTATTTATGCAAAATTATTTCTAATTTTCCTAGCTCACTTGGCTAGGAAATATGAAAATATGTTCCTATCCTTCAGTAAATGCACACGGTGCCACCGGGACTCGGGAAGTTCTTCAAAGACAGCTGTGTTGAGTCAAGTCTCCATTTTCATCTTTGTTCTGACATTCATTTGCTGCCAAGAGGCTTTTCCTTCCTTCATGCCTTTCTTAGTTTCAACTGAAGACTGTGTATCTTGTTTTCTCTCAAGTAGTGTTGTCAGGTGCATGGTAAACCCAAGGGAGAGCCGGGACTGATTACCTGATAGGCAGCTTCACAGCCAAGGCACTAACCACATTGATTTTGAAAGATGAGGCCCAAAGGCATGGCGAAATGTTGTTCCTGATTCTGTGCCATAATTAGTGCCATGTCCATCATGATGGTTGTTAAGTGGAATAGAAGCTGTTCTCTAACTAGACAGGCTAGGAACATGAAGGGAGCATGTTATGAGCTATCTGTGCCGTGACCAAGAAGGAATCTAACAACCTCAAGATGAAAGCCATTCTGGATGTGTGTAGTTTAAGTTGATAAATACATTCTCAATGACCATGGATATTTATCATTTAACATTAAATGCCACACTTACTGTCTCTACCCTAAACAGAAATCAGCAAAGTTTAACATTAACAATCATTTGGTATTAGTTGAATCTAATATTTAACACTTGGAACCATGTTGCAAAGTTTAATCTGAAAAGATTCAGAGTTATTTGCAGGACAATAGGCAACTCTGTGCATGACTTAGAAAGGATATGCGGTGCTTCTAAAAACAACGTGAAATTGCATTTGAAGGTCCTGTGATGTTGTTCGGCCTCAATTTGAGTCCTGTTGAATGCAAGCCAGATGGGACAAACTGATAGGAGCTAAACAGCAGATGTCAGTAGATATCTTGGCAGCTGTTTGATATCCAACCACATGAATTATCAAAATAGAGCCTTATCTTCAGGGATTCTGACAAGAATGGAAATGTTGTGGGATAATGCTGCCACAGTCAAATCTGCTGTGAAGACAGATCTAAATGAAGGTGTCCTCGGGCAAAACACGGTTTATTTGTTGGGAAATGAAAAAAATAAATAAAATGATTCTTCATGTTCCCAATGTGGTACTGAATTCAACAACTGCAAAAATTTAATTTGCTTGGATGAAGAGAGACTTAAACTTCCTTTCCCCAGAGTAACTGTGCAAGGTTGGAATTCCCTGTGACAACAAGAGTGGGGAAAGTGCTCTCAATCATTTTCACCTTGAAAAACTGTCATCATGTTGAACATCAAAACTGTTTTTGAACAAGATGGTTTTAGAATCTGTGACTGCTTTTACATTTTTCTTCATACTCACAGATATTATTTACATCTTTGGAAAAATATACTTGCAACAGACAATTAAAGTGCCGAATAGGGCTTCCTTACTCTCAGCAAATGTCCTGTTACCCCAGTGGCATCTCTATTTTGTCAAGCATTTCTTAATATCTGAACTCTGTGCTGCTTCTACAAACTCCCTTTCAGACCTGCCTATGGCCCAATCCTTGTCTATTCACCAGTGACTTTCAGATCTGAAAGAATGACTGGATAGCACACGCTTGGTAACATGAAACTGAGTGTTCTTCAGTAGACCTTACTCCTTCAGGAATTCTGGAATCACCTGCCCTGTGTTTAATGGTCCTATGTTGGAGCTTAAACTTTTTTGTTGTAGTAATGTTCAATCCATAAAAATTGGTGGCTGCTATGGCGTTGGCTATTTCCACTGTAAAAAAAAAAAAAAACTTTTGGTCAAAGTCCACCAGTACAGCATTAGACAGAGAACTCTTAGACATTTTATCTGTGATGCCTTGCCTTGCCTTGCTTTGTTTTGCTGTTGTCTCCATCTCCGTCCCACAGAAAGGAGCGACACCACAGCGTTCTTCTCAAAGCAGTTTATTCAGGAACCTTTCTTTCTGCATGCAAGCAGCAATCTCTCTTTTCCTTTTTCTTCTCTCTCCCTCCTTCAGCCCCCGAGCACACTCCCTTATATCCTCCCTCAACTCTGCCTCCTCAGTCCAGACTGCATAATCTCAGTTCATAGGTCCACGTTACATGGCCTGATCTTGTGTCATGGTGCGCCTGCGCAGATCTCACAATGGACGTGGTTAGTTTCAGGTGTGTGAGGAAGTCAGATGCTAGTCATGAGACCTAGCGGCAGTCCCGGGCGCCATCTTGGGACTGCCGCCACACCCGCTCCCCACATTTTGCCAGCCAACTGTGGGTCTTCACTCTCTGTTCCAGCAGGGTAGTATGTCCTCTGATGTCATAGCATTTCTTGTATCATTTCGCAGCATGTTTTCTATAGGTTCCAGCACAGTGGGTATTTTCTTAGTAATGGTTAGCAGGTAAAGACACTCTCAACTTCAGTAAGAACAGCTACTTAGTTTTCCTTTTAGTAGCACCAGTCTGAACTTGGCAAATGTCTTTTGGAAACATACTTTGACTTCTTAAACAAAAACTGTCACCAGTGAGTGAACTCTTTAAATATTTCTAAATAGATGGGTCAGATGACTCAGTCATAGACAAATGGCACCAGGAACTGATCTTGATAACTCTCAGTTCAAACATCTATGGAACTGTACATTTGTCTTTGACTTATGATGGCTTTGTCATTGTCTCATAAGTTCACATTAAGATATACACCAAACCTATTGAACAACCAAGCTTGAGTTTTAACTACAAGAAGTCAAAGTTGGTTTGAGCAAGTGTTTTGCAAAGAAAGGTAGGCCCAAGCAAAGAGTCCAAACACCATGAATTAAAATAATAAAGTCACTTATTGTCTGTCTTACATTTTCTTTTGCTAGAGATTTGGCAATTCAAGGTATGGCCATATGCATTCCAAGCAAGCAATTTGCCTTTGAGGTCTTTTCAAATTTTTGAGACACTCTTTCTTGGAAATTCAGTCTCTTTCTTAGGCTCCTGAGTATCTGTGATTATAAGCATGTGGCCTGGCACTGGGCTGAGAAGACATTCTTAACTCTCAGTTCTAGGAAACAATCATTTATATCTATTAAAGTAGAAGAATGTCTGCAGGCAAGCCCTCCATTTTCCAGTGTGTAAGCATGCAGAAGTGAAGTCAATTCTCTTACATGTTGCTGCAATAGTTCTACTCTTATGGTCATGTAAACCTGTGCATTTTCTGCTTTATTAACAAGAAGTTCTTTATGCCCTGCCAGCTATGTGGACTTTTCTTTTCTTTTGCATTTTAATGACAATATAAATGTCCTGGTGTTATCACTAGCCATGAGAAGCTAATGCTTCATTTCTTCCCCCTAAATGAATGGCAAATTATTCCAGTTTTATTTAGAATGGAGGATATCATTTGAAACAGGAATATTGAGTTATAAGCTCTACCCTTCTCCATTAGTTTGACCACATAGTAACATACACAAAATATAGACTTGTTTAGCCTTAAGAATGATTATCGTGATGAACCTGGAGATCACATACAATTTCTATGAGAAGTCAGAATGGACAGTAAATAGAAAGGAAATTTCAAAAGAGAGGTAGGACTGAAAAAAGTTACAATTAACTTTTACATATCTGCTTTTAAAACCAACCCATGATTAAATAATAAACTTAAAAAATATTTTTAGCAATGTACCATTATTGAAAACTCATGTCAATAAGATACTCAGTCATTTGTCTTAATGTGCCTGACTTATCAACAGAAAGACAAAACCAACCAAAAAATAAAGACAATACAATTAAACTAGAAAACGTGCAACAACAACTTTAAAAGCTGTAGGGATACAAAGATGCAGAAGGGGAGGAGGATGTCAGAGTAGATGAGAGACACCTCCCTGGGTTAGGAAGAGTATGGAGAGAACCCAGTAGAGGTTCACATTTTGACATATGAGCTTCCTCTTTCAAAAAGCAGATGCAAAAGTGCTGATCCTCTTGAGAGGTTTCTACTTAGAAACCAAACTGGGTTTTGAAAATATGTTCCTGCCCTGGTGAAATCATTTGGCTTCAATGGATTCTACAGAAGGATATCACTTGTTCCTTAGCACTGCCTTTTTCTTAGTGTGTCCTTCCTCCCTGGTGCATCAGACTGAAGTAAATAAATAGTGGAAGGAAGGATCTTCATCTTTCATTAACCCCTTGGCTAAAATGATGACAATGGAACCTTGGTAGAATGATCTCGCTCATCCTGAAACAGCAGAGGCTGCCCAAACAAACCAAGTTTGAAAAACCAAAGGGCACATCAACATAGAAAAAACAAAGGGCACATCAACATAATGTACTTATTGTGGGGATTGTTGAAGGTCAGAACATGATCTTTTGCTTCTTAGTGACATATCATGCCAATATTTGTCAGCTCTTACTGGAGGCTAGGGCTCAAGCAGTGAACAACATGCATTGCTTGGCATTTGTTTTCTGTCCCCCTGCTTTGAATATCCTATTGTTATAAGCTCACAGGTTTGATGATTAAATAGTTGGGGTTAAAGCATTTTCATGCATCACTGTCCAAAACACATTTATAATGAATTGCAAGAAGTCAGCCCCATGGACTACAATGAATCATTTTTTCAAACTATCATTAAAGAATTAAATGAACATAAATGTTACATTTACTTTTTAAATTAAAAAAAAAGTGTTTGTCACCTGAAACAAATTATTTTCCCCTTTAGGGGAGATTTGTTCTTAAGGTCTCAAAAACCTTCAAAATATGAGTTCTGAATGGTCCTAGGCATACCTCTTAATAACTTAAGCAGGATGCATGCTGTGATCGTTTGTGAGAATCTGGTCCAGATTTGTGTGTTCAGGAACAACCTTTTAGTTGGATGACCAATTTAGACTTAAAGGACCACCGGAATTTTTGTGATGGTGTCTCTATTAAAAAATGTAAATATGGATAAAACTAGACCAGGGATCCACAGGCATGAAATATATTTAAGCAGAAACATTTGTAGTTTTCATCTCTACTTTTATAACTGAAACTTGAACAATAGTTAAGGACTGCTAAGGACAGTCACATTTGATGAGAGGAGTTTGCAGAAGATGGTCATGATCTATCATGGTTTGTAGTGATAGGTACCAGAGGATGGGGTTCACATCTGTGAGTAAAGGCAGGATCCTTGGCTAGTGTGATGGTTCAGCAGGCAAAAGGTATGACTGCAGTTCACTCCCACCCCAAGAATCAACATGATGGAAAGAAAGAATAGACACACAGGCTGTTCTCTGACTTCCACAGGTATACCATGTACTATGAAGTTTGTGAACTCATACACGTAGAAAGACAAGTAGATGATGATGATGATGATGATGATAGATAGATAGATAGATAGATAGATAGATAGACAGACAGACAGAGTGAGATTGTAGATAGATAACAGGTAGGCAGGTAGATGATAGATAGATAATTATAGTAGATAGATAGTAGATTGATTGTAGATGGATATATATATATGTATATGTATGTATATACAGACAGACAGATGGCAGAATAAAAAGACAGGCTTTTTCATATAATTTTTCCCATGTACATTTGAGGCATGAATGGCCTCACTTGAATCCTGAGATTTAAACATAGTTTGCCTACTACAACTCAGTCTTCCAAAAAAGCAAGTTCTTCATAGCAGTCTTGGTGACAACTGTGGGCCTGCAGGTGACAAAGCGCAAAGGAAAAGCTTCTCAAATCATTTCTTTAACCTGAAGACACACTGCTCTCCTAATTTGAACAAAATAGAAGACATTGCTCTAAATATCTTTAGATTGTATGACCTTGAGATCAAAATAAAATAGCTGTCAATCTACAAAGATAGCGACTCCTTCTCCATTATCTTCTGCTCTTCCTGATCCTGGCTGCCCATTTGAGTTTGGGAAAACTTTATCTTAAAAAGCTCGACTTCATTTTCTTGTTAGTCAGCTCAGTCTTTCTTTAGATTCTGCGTTGTCATCAGCTGCTATTACTTCACAGTGATGAAGCTGTGGGCAAGTGGACATTCACACAGGCTCCATTGGGAGAGATTACTTTAGATCCATATTCCCAGAGAGTTGACTAGAAGGTGTGTGAGTGCTAACATCTAAGTTTCCCCTTTACCTAAGAAGTGTACAATACTCCCATTCTGACCATATGGTATCCAAAGTCCTTATGGCCTTTGTTTAAATTAGATACAATTTTCACTAGCAAAAGGCACAGTAAGAGAACAGAGGGGAAAAAAGAACTGGGTAGTCAAGTCAAATTAAAATAAACCTTCAAGGAGAAAATAAACCTAATATTTGTCTGGCAAGGATTTCATCATACACCGGCCTAATTGTGTGAATTCATTAGGATCATGGTCCTTTCAATCAGGAAAGTTAGCTGATGACAGTGATCAGAACACTATCTAGAAATAATGTGTGATTAACATACATTCAACCCAGAAAATAGTGGAGAATTATTCAAGTATGCATTAAGCTCTTAACCATAATCCGATAAGCAGTTTAAAATAATTTTTATGCAGAACTTGGATTTTACTTCCTCAGCAGAATTCGCCTTTTCTCCTAAGTGTGGGCTGCTAGGGAGTCATTTCTAAATTCTTATGCATGAGTAATCATGCCATATTCAGTAATATATTCCTCTTGTGAGTATGTGATCAACTACAATGCAATTGATGGCTTTCCTGATTCATTATCAGCAATTCGTGATCAATTTTACCACATGGTGACAGCCTGGAGTGGAAGCTGGTGGTACTGTGTTTGATGTGGAGCTTGCCAGCTAAGTAGAAAAGGCGCATGCTGAAGACCACCCCCCTTCATGGGCGAGGCACAGCAGCCGCCTCGCGGTGGTACTAAAGGGAAAATTGAAAAAGTTTCCAGGAGATTAAGCAGAGAGCTTACAACTTGCATGAGACTCTCAATTTTCCAGCGGCTCTGACAGGAGGATAAATCTTCAGCTATTTTAACTAAAGTGTAAGCAAAGCCAGTGTCTAACTAGGGTAAACAAAATTTATTATGATTCGGACACAGCAGTGGTGTTTACATCTGGGTTGACAAAATTGCCAATGTGTGAGACCCTTAGTTAAGAAAAATGTCGCCGTTGTCTTCTCATTTGTCAGCTAAAGGACTGTGTGTGTGTATATGTGTGTGTGTGTGTGTGTGTGTGTTCTTGAGATTTGTGGAGAAAATGATTTTGAACACTAGACTTTGATATCTTTCACATTTCAAACTTGGGTTAGTGCTAAGGACATGTGAAGTACGTGTACATGGTGCGCTTTGCACCTGCCTCTACTTTAAAACAAGATTTCATACAAAGCACAACTAACATATGCTATGAATCTACTCTTAAGGTGTGCTTTCTGGTGTTGCTCATGATACTTTAAATGAAAAAGGCTACCAGTCTATCTCTCTGTCACTTTGAGAAATGATTCGAAGGCAGATTGATGAGAATCTCATATCTTCTAGAGATCCGGGCTGCCCTGACCATCTCTCCATCAGTGGGAGTCCCCTGACGACAGGGAAGTTCTATTCAAAGTTGGTGAAGCTAAGAGTCTGTTGGGTACTTCAGTCTTCCTGACCCTTCCGGTAGTTCGTGATTCCATTTTGGCATGTGCTGGGAACACTGGAGCCTGGAATTTCATAATATTCTTTACAGATTTCTTGTGCACCCTGACAACAGGACCTACCATTTCCATGACAGCTTCTTGGCTAGGAATGGTCTAAAGCAGGAGTTTTCAGCCTATGGTTTGAGATCCTTTGTGGGTTGAACAACTCTTCCACAGGGGTCACTGGAAAACATAGATATTTACACTATATTTCCTAATAATAATAAAATTAGAGTTATAAAGGAGCCACAAAAATAATTTTATGGTTGTCATTTCATAGGTCCAACATACCATGAAGACTGCATTATAAGTTGCATTTCTCTAAATGAATGGGCACAGTCTGGAGGATGTGGTAACTACATACTTAACATCACATAAGAATAAATGGGAAATTTCCAAGCCTTTCCTGCGTTTGTGCTGGTGGTGGCTGGGCACCATTCTGGGTAAGTGTTATTTTACAACTATAAAAATATTAAATCCCAGTTGAGAATAGTACTGTGGCAATTGCAAGAGAAAATGGGAAATGCCATTTTCTCTCCAGACTTTAGATCACATCAGTGGCTAAAAGTTATCGCTCTTCTTTTCATGAGTCTTACATCAAATTGGACGCCCAGGAAATCAAAGGTCAGCTAGACTAAACCTAAGCCTCGCTGTAGAATCTTGGGTTCCCAAACATTTCATATCTCAGATTAGAAGTTGTTAATATTTGTACCTAACCAGAAGTGACTGTACCAAACAAGTAGAGGGTGTATTGAAGGAGGAGAAAATGAAAACATTGTCAGTTATTACTGTGCATGATTACATAAGGCCATTTTCATGCATGTGTGTAGCGGGCTTTGGGTTCATCTATCCATGACGCACTAAGTTACCTCTCTTTCTTTCCACCTTCCCATTAGTCCAGTTTGTGCAATCAGACAATTTTACATCTACTTTGACTATATCTGCTTGTGCATGATTTTGTATAACCTAAGAACTGGGTCATGGAAATTAGAGAAAAGATGATTTTACACTTCTGAGACAGACTTAATTCAATTAATGTGATTATGGCTGATATGTCTGTTTTTCTTCCAACACAAAACCTCATCCTTTTTAATGGCTGAAAAAATTTCATTGTGTCTATAAGCCCCATTTTCCATAGATAGTCTCTTGTTATGAAGCACGGAGGTTAGTTCTATGATATAGCTGTACAAACAGGGCTAGATCAAATGCTAATGTGGCAATAGCATTTTTAAAAGTTATGTTATGTGGGCAACAAGTCCTTGCCCCCCAATGCCTTCCCCACTTGTGAAAAACCAATTGAAACTTTGATGTTCAGCTGGTTTTCTTCTGGACTCTTCCATAGTTACACTATCAAAAATCTAGTATATGTTCCCTAGCCAAGGTCAATCTCAGAGATCTCCTTGGTAAATGTGATAACATATACACTAAGTCCACTAACTCCTGCCAGAAGATTCACATTTATTAGAGATTTCTACAGAAGAGTCCATCTTCAATTTAAAAGGAACTGGTTTCATCTTGACGTTGATATTGCTCTTACCACTGTCATTTTTACATGTACTTACTCTATGTCTCTTGTTTGGCTCTGTATAGTTATGAAGTTTAAAAGGATTCATCTAAATAACTGTATGTGCAAGGCAAACATTTATTTGGAATTAACTTTTACTTGACATTTTATTTTTCTTTCTTTGTGTCTTTCTTTCTTCCTTTCATTTTTTGCATAACAGTCTCTTGCTTCAGATTCTTGTTCTTTCTGGGCTTTCAATTCCAGTTGTGTTCAGATCTTCACAGGCTATAGACTCATTGTTCTGATGGCTGCAATTATTTTCCGGTATTTTATGTACTAGTTATTCCAGAATTGTGGTTTCATTTTAGTATGGAAATAAAAATTTCTCATTCCAATACCTTAAAAAATTAATAGCTTCAGCCTATTCCCCTTAATGTCTTCTCTCTATCAAGATTAGTGTCTCTTCTTCAAAGTCACCATTATGAGACCTTATGTGTTGGCATCTTCTTAAATTTAAATTGTCTGAAAGTTAGACTTATCTTTTCCAAGTATTCATATTGTTCATTTCTCTAACTATTGACATAGAAAAGTTACCCAACCATTGTATTTCTATCATGTATAAGATTTGCAATTAAGAACTTAATAACATGAACCAAATTCCTTCGACTATTTTGTCACTGATCATGAAATGTCCACTTTCAGAATGACTAATTTTTTCTGAGAAATACATACTTATGTACATACATACACAAGTACATTCATGACTATTTTCTGTGTGTATTCATACATACCGCATATTACAAATGTATATTCATTTGGAAGTGTGTTCACGCATCTGTGAAATCCTTTCTTCACCATCTTGATCAAAGTCTGAGGCTTTTCACATAATAAGTGTCAATATTTTTCTAAAGTTTTTGGCCAATGCCAGTTTTACCATTAATATAAGCTACTAATTTTCAAAATGCAAACTTAAAATCTTAACCTTATTATCACAGTTAAGAATCTCAAATGCCTGAATACACATTTACTATTTACCATATTTAAATGTTCACTTTCAATTTCCTCTAATTAAGATAATTTAGCTCGAAGTTAAATAGCTGCTCTTAACTATCAACTGATGGTTTTTGATTGATAGATGGTTGCTGCCTCTGGAGAGTTATTTAAAGTACTCTTGTCAGTCACCGTAACCTTTTATAAGTTTGAAAAAAAATCTCTAGTGAAATCTCAATAATTTGGAAATTTCTATTTCTTAGAGTTGAATTAAGTTGAATCATGTTATGTCCAGTAACTTTTCATTTTGGTACTATATTATTAATTCTTTAACTATATTGAATTGTGAGCAATTTTATATAGTGTAACTCATTCACCAAAGGCAGACAGATGATTCATAGTGTAACAAAATCTCTTCATTGCATGTGTTCTATGTGCTAGAAGGAGATGCCTGCCAGGCACTACCTGGACAGTTAGGTAGTATAGGCTATAAATTCTGGGTTAGTCATTTATATGCTGACTGTTAGTCACATACATTCCTGTGTGTATTAGGAAGGCTAAGCTGTAATCTGTAGGGAAATACAGGAGAAGGAAACTTGTGTTCTCTGAATGGAGAATAATACCAAATACAATAGGTCCTGATCAAATGTAGATTTGCTAAAAACAAAAAAATTTTCCCTCCACACACAAACAACAAACAAAGAAACAAAAAAAACCTACTTATTTTGTGAAGACTGAAGAATAGTGTGTTTTTAAGGTATGTTGTTTTTAAATTCAGTAATTTATTAAGGTGAAGAGTGCAGGAACTTAAGTCATTTATTGAATAAAGCAATGTGAGAGCTGGGACCTAACTCACGTCCCTGGATAAGCTTTGGTCTGTCATTGTGCCTTTGGATTAGGAGTGACATGGAAGAGAAAATGTGGGTTATTTATTGAAAGAAAGAGAGAGAGAGAGAGAGAGAGAGAGAGAGAGAGAGAGAGAGAGAGAGAGGAAGAAGAAGGAAGAAAGAAAAGTAGGTAGGTAAAGGAAAGGAAAGGAAGGGAAGAGAAGGGAAGGGAAGGGAAGGGAAGGGAAGGGAAGGGAAGGGAAGGGAAGGGAAGGGAAGGGAAGGAAAATAAATGAAATCCAGGGATGGCAGAAACTCGTGTCAGGCTTTGTTCAATTTAACTTTGATAAGGAAAAATAAGTACTGGTCCTTTATCAGGATATCTGACACACACCTACTCAAGAGCTGGGGAAACTAATGGAAAATCCCAAGAAAGATGATGTTATTTTTCCAACATGGCTTGGGCCAGGTCATCCAGAGAGGAATTAGTAGTAAAGTGAAAACCTGGTTGTTGTCCCTCTGTTTCTGCCCTGAAGAGGCAGAACAATTCAACCAAGACCCAAACATACTCATCACTCAAATGTTAATGGATTCATTATGACTTAGAGCAAGACCCCTGAATCTTGCTTTACTTGGAGACAGACAGAAGATCTTCATGCTGAACACAGTCACTGTGCAGCCTGGCCAAATGACACAAAAGTTCTGTATTCACAATTTTTCATGTGAATGTCTGAAGTACAATGAAGAAACAGAAAAATGAGCATGTGGAAATAAGAATGTTATGTGTGTCACACTTAGAGACTGCTTCTCTAAATTATCCAGCAATACCTTGTTAAGTTACTACTCCATGATGCACGTCATCATTCTTGGCAAAAAATTAAAAACATACATACATAGGTTATAATCAATCCATACAACAAATTTGAGTGGTGACTATGTTTGAATCTTAGTTTTTTCTGGGGATCCTGATACTGCATGTTTCTCTTTTTCTTTGTGTATATTACATAAATAATGTACTGATGAATAAAGAAATGTGGATGCCTATTTTGTGTGTTAGAAGACCAAAGCTTGGAGTGATGACATTTTAAATTAGATCTTCTAAACACTAAGTGGCAATGTACAAGTTCATTCCAAGACCACAAATAATATGCCTACTATTTAATCACAGAATATTTCTGTGTTGTTCAATAACCTCCAAGTTCATTAGAGGCTGGTACATGGGTCTCATTCACTGTTTTGTGCTCCTTTCCCATTACCTACCACAGTATAAAATGCACCAGCCTAAACAGCTTCTCTCATTAAATATTCCTACATTGGTGCATTTATCCTATATTCTTATAAAGAATTTCTTTAGCCTTCTTTATGTCATGCCCTTTTCCAGGGACTATAGTAGATGCTATGCATGGACGAAGTTCTGAAGCCAATACTGATGTAGAAAGGTGGACAAAACAGATGTGACCTGGTCTCTTCCACGAAATGTCCGATGGTCTTTAGTAAATTAGTTAACATCTCTGCACTAATAAATAAGCTATGTAAGGCACAGTTGTAAGATTTGTCAATTTCTTTGATCAAAGTTTGTCCTTCTTTGGATGCTATATCTTGACTTTTCAAAGCCTCTATAAAGACATAACTTCTAGAATTTTGCATCAAGTTCAAATCTTAAGACACTACAGAGGGGGTATTGCAGAAGTTCCCATGTAGAGTATATGCCAAAGGAGTTTACTTAAAACTACATACCCAACTCTTCTCTGGATTTCTGGTCCTAAAGCAGGGTCTAGTGTTCTTAGTTAGGTACAAACACCCAAGTAATACCACAACCAGTTCAGGAGGCCGTTAAATAGTTCTTTCATCTAATATTAATATTAATAATTATTAATAACATATTAGATTTCAGCTAATAATAGTTTTCTACCTTAAGTTTGAAAAACTTTCCAAACTCCTAAATAATATTCTAACATACAACTTAATATGTTTAACTTGAATACACACACACATATACATACATACATATATATATATACCATGTATGTACCTGGTATTTACAGAAGTCATAGGAAGGCATGGGATTCCCTGAAACTAGAGTTACAATTGTGAGCTGCCATGTAGGTGCAGGAAAATGAACCTAGGTCCTCTAAATGGAGAATATGTCTTTGTAACCATTCAACAAGCTCTCCAGCGCTTAACTTAATACATCTTTAATGAACCATATTAGAGACCTTGAATCCAAATTCTACTGTAATGTCCTACAGGCAGATGCTTTTTTGGGCCAGGCAAACCTCTTGGCAGATCACACAGCTGATAGAAGAGAAGCAGACAGCAGATACAGGTGATATGTTTCAACTGTTGAGAACATGTCCTTTGCTATGGGTACATTACATATCATCATGTAGTCAGGCTTCAGAACCAGTGGCTTAGGACCCATAACAAAAAGATTCTAGCCTCTTACTGGCTGCAAGATTATTGCAAGATCCATGGTTTCCCTTTATTCCATTTACTGAAATAATATTCCATTTACTGAAGTTATGAATGCAAGAGGAATGGTATGTTCCTGAGAAATATAGGGATGACTAAAGTAAATGAAAAATAAGGAATTTAGAGTCTCTGAATTGGGCATTCTTGTTGATGCAAATGCAAAATGCCAACTAGTCCAGGTAACAGCACTCAGACATTGTCCTAAATGTGTTAATATTTGTTAAGAAATATTGTTAAGATTATATTCATCTTATATGTAAACTTGTTCCCATATGACCCCACACAGATTCATATGATATATATATATATATATATATATATATATATATATATATATATATTGTATCTGTGATATATGTGACAGAGGCCCCTTAAGTCAGATTGAAGGTTGTGTCTAGTGACACAACTAGTAAGTGGAAGAACCAAGGTGGAAAACTATCTTCCCATCAAAGGACAAGCATGGTGTTGTCCTCACATTCTTTCCATGTTACCTAAATTCTTGACCCTCCTTTACCTCAGTTTTATTCTTTGTTAAAGAGCAAGCTAGATGAATTCCAGCATGTTCCTTTCAGCTCAAATTCTCTTTGAAGAGAAACGTAATTCCCTTTAGCCATAACATTTCCTGTGAGGTGAGAAAAAAAAGTGTATTTATATCATCTATCAATTCTCTCTCCCGACTTATATTAGTTTTTTTTTCCTGTATGCCTCGGCCTCCTGGGTCCAGCATCCCTGTCTTTCTGTCAACTTCTCAAGTAAAGTAATGTGTTTCATTACATTTTGGATGCCACACCAACTTAATCCCATTGATAGAGGGCTATGCAATCAAGCTGACAGTTGGATGATGATTCGAATCGTCCCTGACTCATTACTTTGTGAAGGATTTGGCATGCCAATCAATGGGGAATGATGTGGCGTGCCTTGAAGAATGACAGTAATCCATTTTCCACCAATTGACGTGATGAGTCTTTGACAGACTCACAAGTTATAGGGCCAAAGCCAAACACAATTTGGCACACACCTCCCAGCACTGCCATTTTGCAGACCCTGAGGGTATTTGTCAAAGCTGTAGCCTTCTTGTCTTCCACAGTCTTCAGCCCAGTGTCTCAGGAGGCAGACAGCATTAATAGGCTTTTGCAGGTTAGTAATGCAGCAGTGTCCATGACCCCACCTGGTGTACTAGTCCAAGGTGAAAAAGTAAAGAAATAAATTAGACTTCCTAATTGTACCCATCCATGCAGACACCCCTAAATTTATACACCCCAGCAAGAGCTGTCTTTCAAAGTCATCATTTGGGGAGTGCAGCCATTTATTCTAATGAGGCTGTCAACCTTTAAAATGCATTTGCGATAACCTTTAAATTTTTTCTTCAGAACTAATATTTAAGGCATGCTATTTTCCTGCCTTGACGTCAGAAACGTAGCCTCAGCTTGATCATGTTCTATATTAATCTAATTTTCACTTTGTCTATTTCTCTAAACAATTCACTCTGAAGTTATGTAAAATATTCTTAAGAAGTGCTGTGGCTTCCAGCAGAAATCCAGCAGAAGAGCCGAAGTGTTGCTAGCACATGATCTCTAGACTCAGGGTCTGGATCCCTAGAGTAATTGCTTTGGAAACATGCACTGGCACATATGAAGCTAAAATTTCCCCATATGTATAATGTTCATCACAAATTTCTGATATAAGATCCTGAGTACCTTCAAATTTCCCCAATATTTTAAAAGTATGCTTTCACATCACTTGGAGACACAACAGAAGGGAGAGGATCTCTTCCCCGAGCAGAGCAAAGCCATTGCTTGTCCAGTGCCAAACGGCGAGCCCTTGATAAGTAGCATCCTATGAACTTAACAGGTTACATTTATATTTAGAAATATATAAGTATATACCTTTAAGCATGCAATAACTATTTCTGACAAAAAGCCCATGAATTTGAAGGAAAGCATGGATGGGCATATGGCAAGATTTGGAAGAAGAAATATAATTATATTATGGTCAGGATCCATACTAGAACAAGCTAATAACTAGCAGGTGATCTTCCTGAGATTGTCTGCTTCAGATTGTTATATAATCTGAGACAATTTCACTCTTACAAGGCAAGGCCATAGGAGATTTCATTTTAGGAAATATTCCTGCTATTAATATGTTTTACTGTTATTATTAAACATATATAACTAACTAAACATAATCACTATGTAATAGCCCACCCGTTTAGAGCAGATCTCTGCAGACCTATGAAGATGTATTATTGTCCTGTAGTGATGCTAGATAGACAAATAGATGACTTCTTAAGTCTTAATGATGATCCTATAAGAATTCCTAAAATTATATCAGTGATTATCAAGCTCTTTTATAGTGGGACTGCTATTAGGTCTTTTTCTGATAGTCGAAAGTGAAGTAACCCTGCCAGTCTCCCAAGTAAGTGCCACCAATTAATTGCTCTTAGATAGTATCCAGAATTTCTCCCACTCAGAGCACATTCCAAGAGGTTGTAAAACAATTAGCTAGAACAGAAGATAAAATATTGGTTGAGCTTATCTATACAAAACTTCACTAATAACTTAGTTATGGTTTTAAATCTTCACGGAACCTGTGGAGCTGTGGCAGGTGATGGATGTTTAGCCATATAATTGTTCCTACATGGATATGCATGTAAACATTCTCTATTGTAAACTTCCATTTCAATTTATAATTTGATTTTTGTGTGTGTGAACTTGTGATGAACTTTTTAACACGTGATCATGTATTCTGAAAGATGTATAAGTACCAACGACAAAGAGATGAGAAAAGGAGAGAAAAGTATTTTCCCTTTCCCTGCTTAGAGAATTTTTCCCTTTCCCTGCTTAGCATCTTTTTGTTTTTCCTCTTAGTTAGCATTAACTTAGTAATAAATGCTATAATCCCTTTCTCTTGCTGTGACTTCTGACCAGCAGACTGAAAGTTAGAGCTGTGCAGTTCCTGCTGAGATGGGACAAAGGCCACATTATTTAATGGCCTGCTGTTAGGCTACAGGCTAAGCCTTTTACCCTTAGAAAGAGCAGGAAAGTTTTTAGGATGTTTTACAATTATCATCAGCATTTCAGTACAGTTAGAGAGCTAGAAGCCCTGAGACCCTCAGACTTAAAGGCACACCAGAATCCTACTCTGTGCTCCCTGCCACTCTCCTCCCTGGGCTGGGAAGCTCCTGGCACATTATATCTATAAAAAATAAATAATAAATGAAAAGAGGTACTCTCTTTTCCATCTCATGGTCTGCTTTGCAAAAATATTCTTGGGATGTATATCCCTATCAGAAATCAGTAAAGCTGCATTTTCCTTCTCACATATCTAAAATATTGACAGCAGGACAGCTATCCATTCACTAGAGTTGCAGGTTAGAAGTGTTTCCTTTTGAACATGTTGAACAAAGAGAAAATTATTACCCCTCCACAACTGATAGAATCATTACAAAACCAAATGGAACTATAACCAACCAACCAAATTGAAAAACCATGGTACGATACTTAATCAAACAGTTCAAATACTCATCACTTCTGACTCTGTGCCCATACACATTAGGATTTCCAATGAAGTTTTCATGACTTCCTCTTAAACATGAACAGTCAAAACACACTAATATTTCAAAAATATTAAAAGTAAAAGATAAAGCCCCAAAGAGAAAGAAATGCTGAGGCACTGGTGATACTGGTTTACAGTCATTGTTTTTTTGATTCAATCTTAATTTCATTTCAGTGTAATCTCAGACAATAGTGTGTGTTCCTTAAATTTTTTTTGTAACTTATTAAGTCTTGCTGGAATGCTCTGGATATTTTGGAACTTGGTGGACATTCTGTGTGTACTTGAAAAATCAAGTCTGTTCAACAAAGCATTTCTCAAGTACCTATTGGTTAAGGGTTTAGTTGACCATCGGAGAATTTCTAGATCACATGTAGATTAACATTTGTTCTTACAGTGGCCTAGTATTTGTCAGTTGTTCTTTGGAGCCATGCTTGCAACCACATACTCATTTGAGACTGCAGTGTATCTCCAGTGACTTAATCTTCTTATATTTCTAAAGCCCTCATATATAATAGTGCTTCTATTCTTTACTATTATATAACATTTTTGCATAGTAACAGGATTGTCAAGATTCTTTTAATTAATGTTGGTATGGTATGTTTTTTCTCATTATTTTTTATTTATAAGTTTTGTATATGTTTTATTTCAAATTAACTTCTTTCAACTCATAGAGTTTTTTTTAAATTTCACAACTCAATATTATGTTTCTGATTGCCAATGGAAGCACTTATATTTTCATGTAATATGATTCTTAACTTTAATTTTGAATTTGACTGCTTGGCTTTATCTGTTTTCTGTTTTGTTTTACCTTCATATTTGACTTAATTTGAAAAGTAAACTTATTATTTATGTTGTTATCATTACTGACTTCTAGTTATAATTTTTGCAGCCATTTTGATAGTTGCCCTAAAGGATATAACATATAATTTTAGATTATCAGAGTCTCTCTTCAACTGCTTTTGCATCAACTCCTGGAGAGTAAGAAGATGCCAATATTCACTTTCCTTATGAGATTTGGTACATGTTCGTGTGTTTTATTTGAGGCTATACACCATTTAGTTTGACCCCAAATCCATGGCTATTGATTTATTTATTATATATCAGTGACATTTTCATGCAAGTCTACAAGTAAACTCTCTTCTAAAGAGATTTAAATAACAAGAAAGAAGTCTTATATACTTCTGCCTGTATGTTCTGGTGCTACTCACTCCTGTGTGGATTGGCACTTCTGGCTGCTATGTTCCTCCTACCTGGTGAACTCTGTAACATTTCTTAAGATAAAATCTATAACCAGAGCAGAAGTCCATCAAGGAGAGCTACATTTGGTTAATTGAAATTCCTTGAGAAGAAAGAGGCAGGCTGGAAAGGAAGGAGAGGTCCAGCAAACTGATGGCGTTTTAGAGTCAATGAGTCCCTTCAGTGATCATGGTTTTAGATCAAATAGTGCCAATATAAGGGATAAAAAGAATCAAGAAGCTTCTAGATGTCAGAGAAAAATAAGACCACTTAAAAACTGATGAGGAGTCTGACTATTATGTTCATATTGCTCTGGTGAGAAATTAAACGTAATAATGTTTTCATCAGATTTAGGTGCTGTGTATTTCTACCACCAGTTCACTCATTCTCTATTGCCCACATGAAACTGATCACAAGGTTAGAATTATATAGCACAGTTCACACCTAAGTTATCGATGCTATAACTGTGATGATGGATGGTTTGTGGTATGCACTAGGTATGAAATATCCCCTATAGTATCCTGGGCCAAACATGCAAAACCTTTAGTTCTATATGCTGTGGCTCTTTCCTGCAGCTTTTCTTCCTTATTTTGATATTTTTTCTTTTATTGAATATTTTATTTACATTTCAAATGTTATTTCCTTTCCTAGTTTTCCCTTCAGAAACCTGCTATCTCCCCCTGCTTCTATGAAGATGTCCCCCTACACACCCTCCTACCTCCCCACCCTGACATTCTCCTACACTTGGGCATCAAGCCTTGAAAGGACCAAGGCCTCTCCTCCCATTGATACCAGACAAGACAATCTTCTGCAACATATGCAGCTGGAGCAGTATGTCCATCCCTGTGTACTCTTAGGATGGTGGTTTAGTCCCTAGGAGCTCTGGGGAGTCTGGTTGGTTGACATTGTTGTTCTTCTTATGGGGTTACAAACCACTTTAGCTCCTTCAGTCCTTTCTCTGACTCCTTCAGTGGAGACCTCATTCTCAGGTCAACAGTGGGCTGTGAGCATCCCCATCTATTTGTCTGTCTCTGGCAGAGCATCTCTGGAGAAAGCTCTATCCAATCAGGCTCTTGTCAGCATGTACTTCTTGACATTCATGATATTGTCTGGGTTTCGTGGCTGTATATGGGATGGATACCCATGTGGGGCAGTCTCTGGATGAACTTTCCTTTAGTCTTTGTTCTATACTTTGTCTCCATATTTTCTCCTGTGAGTGCTTTTGTTTCCCCTTCTAAGAAGGACTGACACATCCACACTTTGGTCTTCCTTCCTCTTGAGCTTCATGTGGTCTACAAATTGTATCTTGGATATTCCAAACTTTGGACTAATATCCACTTATTAGTGAGTGCATACCACGTGTACTCTTTTGTGATTGAGTTACCTCAATGACGACGGTATTTTCTAGTTCCATCCATTTGCCTATGAATTTCATGAAGTCATTGTTTTTAATAGTGAGTAGTACTCCATTGTTTAAATGTACCACATTTTCTGTATCCGTTCCTCGGTTAAAGGACATCTGGGTTCTTTCTAGCTTTGGCTAGTATAAATAAGGCTGCTATAAACATAGTGGAGCATGTGTCCTTGTTATATGTTGGAGCATTTTGGGGTATATGCCCAGGAGTGGTACAGCTGGGTCCTTAGGTAGTACTGTGTCTAATTTTCTGAGGTACCTCCTGACTGATTTCCAGAGTGGTTGTACCAGTTTGCAATCCTACCAACAGTGGTGGTGTGTTCCTGTTTCTCCACATCCTTGCCAGCATCTGTTGCTGCCTGAGCTTTTGACCTTGTCATTCTGACTGGTATGAGGTGGAATCTTAGGGATTGTTTTGATTTGCATTTCACTGATGACAGAGGATGGTAAATATTTCTTTAGATGCTTCTTGGCCATTCACTACTCCTCAGCTGAGAATTCTTTGTTTAGCTCTGTATCCCATTTTTTAATATGGTTATTTGATTCTCTGGAGTCTAACTTCTGAGTTCTGTGTATATATTGGATATTAGCTCTCTATCAGTTTGGTAAAGATCTTTTCCCAATCTGCTTGGTACCACTTTGTCTTATGACAGTGTCCTTTGCCTTACAGAAGCTTTGCAATTTTATGAGGTCCCATTTGTCGATTCTTGATTTTAGATCATAATTGGTGCTCTAAAATCATTTGTTCAGAAAATATTCCCCTCTTTTTTTTCTATTAGTTTGAGTATATCTGGTTTTATGTGTAGGTTCTTGATTCACTTGGACTTGAGATTTGTACAAGGAGATAAGAATGGATCGATTTGCATTCTTCTAGTTAAACCAGCACTATTTGTTGAAAATGCTATCTTTTTTCCACTGGATGGTTTTAGCTCTTTTGTCAAAGATCAAATAACCATAGGTGTGTGGGTTCATTTCTGGGTCTTCAATTCTATTCCATTGATCTACCTGCCTGTCTCTGTACCAATAACATGCAGTTTTTAATCACTATTGCTCTGTAATACAATGGGATGTTAGGATGGTGATTCTTCAAGAAGTTCTTTTAATGTTGAGTATAGTTTTTGCTATTCTGGGTTCTTTGCTATTCCAAAGGAATTTGCAAATTGCTTTTTCTAACTCTGTGATGAATTGAGTTGAATTTTTAAGAGGATTGCATTGAATCTGTAGATTACTTTAGGCAAGATGGTCAATTTTACTATATTAATTTTGCCAATCCATGAGCATGGGGGATCTTTCCAATTTCTGAGATCTTCTTCGATTTCTTCCTTTACAGACTTGAAGTTATTGTCACATAGATCTTTTACTTGCTTTATTAGAGTCACACGAAGGCTTTTTTTATATTATTTATGACTATTGTGAAGGGTGTCATTCCCTTAATTTCTTTCTCAGCCTGTTTATCCTTTGAGTAGAGAAAGGCTAGTGATTTGTTTGAGTTAATTTTATATCCAGCCACTTTGCTGAAGTTGTTTATCAGGTGTAGGAGTTCTCATTGTAATTTTTCAAATCACTTAAATATACTATCATATCGTCTGCTAATAGTGATATTTTGACTTCTTCCTTTTCAATTTGTATCCCTTTGGCCTCCTTTCATTGTCTAATTGCTCAGGCTAGGATTTATACTGAATAAGTAGGGAGAGTGTGGGCAGCCTTGTCTAGTCCCTGATTTTAGTGGGATTGCTTCAAGTTTCTCTCCTTTTAGTTTGATGTTGGCTACTGGTTTGCTGCATATTGCTTTTACTATGTTTAGGTGTGGGCCTTGAATTCCTGATCTTTTCGAGACTTTGAACATGATAATCAGAGTCACATTAATACAGTAAGGCATTTCAGGATGTTTGAGATGAAGAACAAAGGGTTAGGCTTCACTTTCAGATCTAATATGCACTTTCCTTTGTCATGGGCCAGCACACATACTGTTAATGATGTACTTGTTATTAGCTATTTTAAATGTAAGATCTGGTTAAAAATATTTTTAAAGTACTGGGGGAAAATAAAATTGATTTAATTAAGAATTGTGGGAAATTATCAGATGTGAGTGATTATTAAATAATAAAAAAAACCGATCAAGAATCAAAAAGTTGACCCGCGGATCCCGGCCCGCAGCAGCTCTCTGCTTCCAGACCCTGTGGGAAAGAGACCTCAACGCCTGGTCAGGTGGGCACTCCTAAGGCTGCAGAGCGGAAGAGACCACCAACACTGCCCACCCCTGCCCACATCCCTGGCCCAAGAGGAAACTGTATAAGGCCTCTGGGCTCCCGTGGGGGAGGGCCCAGGAGCTGCAGGACACCTGCCTGAGACATCGCCGGAACCTGAAGGAAACAGACCAGATAAACAGTTCTCTGCCCCCAAATCCCGTGGGAGGGAGAGCTAAACCCTCAGAGAGGCAGACACGCCTGGGAAACCAGAAGAGACTGCACTCTGCATACACATCTCGGACGCCAGAGGAAAACACCAAAGGCCATCTGGAACCCTGGTGCACTGAAGCTCCCGGAAGGGGCGGCGCAGGTATTCCTGGTTGCTGCCCCACAGAGAGCCCGTGGGCAGCGAACTTGAGCCCCGGGACCACAGGTAAGACCAACCTTTCTGCTGCAAGAAAGCTGCCTGGTGAACTCAAGACACAGGCCCACAGGAACAGCTGAAGACCTGTAGAGAGGAAAACTACACGCCCAAAAGCAGAACACTCTGTCCCCATAACTGACTGAGAGAAAACAGGAAAACAGGTCTACAGCACTCCTGACACACAGGCTTATAGGACAGTCTAGCCACTGTCAGAAATAGCAGAACAAAGTAACACTAGAGATAATCTGATGGCGAGAGGCAAGCACAGGAACCCAAGCAACAGAAACCAAGACTACATGGCATCATTGGAGCCCAATTCTCCCATCAAAACAAACATGGAATGTCCAAACACACCAGAAAACCAAGATCTAGTTTCAAAATAATATTTGATCATGATGCTGGAGGACTTCAAGAAAGACATGAAGAACTCCCTTAGGGAAACACAGGAAAACATTAATAAACAAGTAGAGCCTACAGAGAGGAATCGCAAAAATCCCTGAAAGAATCGCAAAAAATGCCTGAAAGAATTCCAGGAAAACACAAACAGTTGAAGGAACTAAAAATGGAAATAGAAGCAATCAAGAAAGAACACATGGAAACAACCCTGGATATAGAAAACCAAAAGAAGAGACAAGGAGCTGTAGATACAAGCCTCACCAACAGAATACAAGAGATGGAAGAGAGAATCTCAGGAGCAGAAGATTCCATAGAAATCATTGACTCAACTGTCAAAGATAATGTAAAGCAGAAAAAGCTACTGGTCCAAAACATACAGGAAATCCAGGACTCAATGAGGAGATCAAACCTAAGGATAATAGGTATAGAAGAGAGTGAAGACTCCCAGCTCAAAGGACCAGTAAATATCTTCAACAAAATCATAGAAGAAAACTTCCCTAACCTAAAAAAAGAGATACCCATAGGCATACAAGAAGCCTACAGAACTCCAAATAGATTGGACCGGAAAAGAAACTCCTCCCGTCACATAATAGTCAAAACACCAAACGCACAAAATAAAGAAAGAATATTAAAAGCAGTAAGGGAAAAAGGTCAAGTAACATATAAAGGCAGACCTATCAGAATCACACCAGACTTCTCGCCAGAAACTATGAAGGCCAGAAGATCCTGGACTGATGTCATACAGACCCTAAGAGAACACAAATGCCAGCCCAGGTTACTGTATCCAGCAAAACTCTCAATTAACATAGATGGAGAAACCAAGATATTCCATGACAAAACCAAATTTACACAATATCTTTCTACAAATCCAGCACTACAAAGGATAATAAATGGTAAAGCCCAACATAAGGAGGCAAGCTATACCCTAGAAGAAGCAAGAAACTAATCGTCTTGGCAACAAAACAAAGAGAATGAAAGCACACAAACATAACCTCACATCCAAATATGAATATAATGGGAAGCAATAATCACTATTCCTTAATATCTCTCAACATCAATGGCCTCAACTCCCCAATAAAAAGACATAGATTAACAAACTGGATACGCAACGAGGACCCTGCATTCTGCTGCCTACCGGAAACACACCTCAGAGACAAAGACAGACATTACCTCAGAGTGAAAGGCTGGAAAACAATTTTCCAAGCAAATGGTCGGAAGAAGCAAGCTGGAGTAGCCATTCTAATATCAGATAAAATCAATTTTCAACTAAAAGTCATCAAAAAAGATAAGGAAGGACACTTCATATTCATCAAAGGAAAAATCCACCAAGATGAACTCTCAATCCTAAATATCTATGCCCCAAATACAAGGGCACCTACATATGTAAAAGAAACCTTACTAAAGCTCAAAACACACATTGCACCTCACACAATAATAGTGGGAGATTTCAACACCCCACTCTCATCAATGGACAGATCATGGAAACAGAAATTAAACAGAGAACCCCCAGTGAACTAGACTATGGGGGGAGGGCGGCAATGGGGGGAGGGTTGGGAGGGGAACACCCATAAGGAAGGGGAGGGGGGAGGGGGATGTTTGCCCGGAAACCAGGAAAGGGAATAACACTTGAAATATATATAAGAAATACTCAAATTAATAAAAAAATAAAATAATAAAATAAAATAAAATAAGAAAAGAAATTAAACAGAGATGTAGACAGACTAAGAGAAGTCATGAGCCAAATGGACTTAACGGATATTTATAGAACATTCTATCCTAAAGCAAAAGGATATACCTTCTTCTCAGCTCCTCATGGTACTTTCTCCAAAATTGACCATATAATTAGTCAAAAAACGGGCTTCAACAGGTACAGAAAGATAGAAATAATCCCATGCGTGCTATCAGACCACCACGGCCTAAAACTGGTCTTCAATAACAATCAAGGAAGAATGCCCACATATACTTGGAAATTGAACAATGCTCTACTCAATGATAACCTGGTCAAGGAAGAAATAAAGAAAGAAATTAAAAACTTTTTAGAATTTAATGAAAATGAAGGTACAACATACCCAAACTTATGGGACACAATGAAAGCTGTGCTAAGAGGAAAACTCATAGCGCTGAGTGCCTGCAGAAAGAAACAGGAAAGAGCATATGTCAGCAGCTTGACAGCACACCTAAAAGCTCTAGAACAAAAAGAAGCAAATACACCCAGGAGGAGTAGAAGGCAGGAAATAATCAACTCAGAGCTGAAATTAACCAAGTAGAAACAAAAAGGACCATAGAAAGAATCAACAGAACCAAAAGTTGGTTCTTTGAGAAAATCAACAAGATAGATAAACCCTTAGCCAGACTAACGAGAGGACACAGAGAGTGCGTCCAAATTAACAAAATCAGAAATGAAAAGGGAGACATAACAACAGATTCAGAGGAAATTCAAAAAATCATCAGATCTTACTATAAAAACCTATATTCAACAAAACTTGAAAATCTGCAGGAAATGGACAATTTCCTAGACAGATACCAGGTATCAAAGTTAAATCAGGAACAGATAAACCAGTTAAACCACCCCATAACTCCTAAGGAAATAGAAGCAGTCATTAAAGGTCTCCCAACCAAAAAGAGCCCAGGTCCAGACGGGTTTAGTGCAGAATTCTATCAAACCTTCACAGAAGACCTCATACCAATATTATCCAAACTATTCCACAAAATTGAAACAGATGGATCACTACCGAATACCTTCTACGAAGCCACAATTACTCTTATACCTAAACCACACAAAGACACAACAAAGAAAGAAAACTTCAGACCAATTTCCCTTATGAATATCGACGCAAAAATACTCAACAAAATTCTGGCAAACCGAATCCAAGAGCACATCAAAACAATCATCCACCATGACCAGGTAGGCTTCATGCTAGGCATGCAGGGATGGTTTAATATACGGAAAACCATCAACGTGATCCATTATATAAACAAACTGAAAGAACAAAACCACATGATCATTTCATTAGTCGCTGAGAAAGCATTTGACAAAATTCAACACCCCTTCATGATAAAAGTCCTGGAAAGAATAGGAATTCAAGGCCCATACCTGAACATAGTAAAAGCCATATACAGCAAACCAGTTGCTAACATTAAACTAAATGGAGAGAAACTTGAAGCAATCCCACTAAAATCAGGGACTAGACAAGGCTGCGCACTCTCTCCCTACTTATTCAATATAGTTCTTGAAGTTCTAGCCAGAGCAATCAGACAACAAAAGGAGGTCAAGGGGATACAGATCAGAAAAGAAGAAGTCAAAATATCACTATTTGCAGATGATATGATAGTATATTTAAGTGATCCCAAAAGTTCCACCAGAGAACTACTAAAGCTGATAAACAACTTAAGCAAAGTGGCTGGGTATAAAATTAACTCAAATAAATCAGTTGCCTTCCTCTATACAAAAGAGAAACAAGCCGAGAAAGAAATTAGGGAAATGACACCCTTCATAATAGACCCAAATAATATAAAGTACCTCGGTGTGACTTTAACCAAGCAAGTAAAAGATCTGTACAATAAGAACTTCAAGACACTGAAGAAGGAAATTGAAGAAGACCTCAGAAGATGGAAAGATCTCCCATGCTCATGGATTGGCAGGATTAATATAGTAAAAATGGCCATTTTACCAAAAGCGATCTACAGATTCAATGCAATCCCCATCAAAATACCAATCCAATTCTTCAAAGAGTTAGACAGAACAATTTGCAAATTCATCTGGAATAACAAAAAACCCAGGATAGCTAAAGCTATCCTCAACAATAAAAAGACTTCAGGGGGAATCACTATCCCTGAACTCAAGCAGTATTACAGAGCAATAGTGATAAAAACTGCATGGTATTGGTACAGAGACAGACAGATAGACCAATGGAATAGAATTGAAGACCCAGAAATGAACCCACATACCTATGGTCACTTGATTTTTGACAAAGGAGCCAAAACCATCCAATGGAAAAAAGATAGCATTTTCAGCAAATGGTGCTGGTTCAACTGGAGGTCAACATGTAGAAGAATGCAGATCGATCCATGCTTATCACCCTGTACAAAGCTTAAGTCCAAGTGGATCAAGGACCTCACATCAAACCAGACACACTCAAACTAATAGAAGAAAAACTAGGGAAGCATCTGGAACACATGGGCACTGGAAAAAATTTCCTGAACAAAACACCAATGGCTTACACTCTAAGATCAAGAATCGACAAATGGGATCTCATAAAACTGCAAAGCTTCTGTAAGGCAAAGGACACTGTGGTTAGTACAAAACGGCAACCAACAGATTGGGAAAAGATCTTTACCAATCCTACAACAGATAGAGGCCTTATATCCAAAATATACAAAGAACTCAAGAAGTTAGACCGCAGGGAAACAAATAACCCTATTAAAAAATGGGGCTCAGAGCTAAATAAAGAATTCACAGCTGAGGAACGCCGAATGGCTGAGAAACACCTAAAGAAATGTTCAACATCTTTACTCATAAGGGAAATGCAAATCAAAACAACCCTGAGATTTCATCTCACACCAGTGAGAATGGCTAAGATCAAAAACTCAGGGGACAGCAGATGCTGGCGAGGATGCGGAGAAAGAGGAACACTCCTCCATTGTTGGTGGGGTTGCAAACTGGTACAACCATTCTGGAAATCAGTCTGGAGGATCCTCAGAAAATTGGACCTTGAACTGCCTGAGGATCCAGCTATACCTCTCTTGGGCATATACCCAAAAGATGCCCCAACATATAAAAAAGACACGTGCTCCACTATGTTCACTGCAGCCTTATTTATAATAGCCAGAAGCTGGAAAGAACCCAGATGCCCTTCAGCAGAGGAATGGATACAGAAAATGTGGTACATCTACACAATGGAATATTACTCAGCTATCAAAAACAACGGCTTTATGAAATTCGTAGGCAAATGGTTGGAACTGGAAAACATCATCCTGAGTGAGCTAACCCAATCACAGAAAGTCATACATGGTATGCACTCATTGATAAGTGGCTATTAGCCCAAATGCTTGAATTACCCTAGATGCCTAGAACAAATGAAACTCAAGACGGATGATCAAAACGTGAATGCTTCACTCCTTCTTTAAAAGGGGAACAAGAATACCCTTGGCAGGGAAGATAGAGACAAAGATTAAAACAGAGACTGAAGGAACACCCATTCAGAGCCTGCCCCACATGTGGCCCATACATATACAGCCACCCAATTAGACAAGATGGATGAAGCAAAGAAGTGCAGAGCGACAGGAGCCGGATGTAGATCGCTCCTGAGACACAGCCAGAATACAGCAAATACAGAGGCGAAAACCAGCAGCCTATCACTGAACTGAGAATAGAACCCCCGTTGAAGGAATCAGAGAAAGAACTGGAAGAGCTTGAAGGGGCTCGAGACCCCATATGTACAACAATGCCAAGCAACCAGAGCTTCCAGGGACTAAGCCACTAACTAAAGACTATACATGGACTGACCCTGGACTCTGACCTCATAAGTAGCAATGAATATCCTAGTAAGAGCACCAGTGGAAGGGGAAGCCCTGGGTCCTGCTAAGACTGAACCCCCAGTGAACTAGACTGTTGGGGGGAGGGCGGCAATGGGGGGAGGGTTGGGAGGGGAACATCCATAAGGAAGGGGAAGGGGGAGGGGGATGTTTGCCCGGAAACCGGGAAAGGGAATAACACTCGAAATGTATATAAGAAATACTCAAGTTAATAAAAAAAAAAGAATCAAAAAGTTGTAGTGGTCAATATTTCATTAGCAAGGTGAGGACAAAAGAATAAGTTGGTGCTTAGAATAGAGTCTAGCAGAGGGGGAAAAATAATCACCAGGACATGCCTGCTCTTTTGTATCCTTTTCAGGGAAGTTATTGATTAATACGCCAATGAGAATTAGCAGACACAAATGAGAAAGAAAGATTAGAAGCAGAGATGTACTACAAGAGAAAAACAGATGTGATTCCAGCCTAGTAGTGAATGGAGTCAGGAAAACAATTGCTCACTTCCCATAGCCGGAAGACTGGTCAGCTGGCAGGACTTGAGAAAAACCCAGACTGAGATGTAACTTGGAGAATGCCTGGAATGTTTAACTGACTTGGGGCGGGGCATGCGGGTGAATATCCATTTCCTTGGAAGAGTTCAGGTGAATTAGTGGAAGGTACATAGAACACTAAGCAACTGGAAATCCTGAGTCAAATATTAATTCATGTGTAAATACAAAATTCTACCCCAGAGAGAATGTACTCATATACTAAGTGGATTACCAGAGAGTGTTATGTATTCAGCAAGCAATGGTGAATTGCGATTTAATGAAAAAAAATGTGACAAAGGACGGGAGGCTGCGGGATGCAGACTTGTATATGTGAGCATATGCAGAACAGGCAAAAAAAAAAAAAAAGAAAATCCAGATTCTCAGAAATTCAACCAGGAACAACACAACTGGAGCAAGAAACAGAAGAGGCACACATTACTCAAGCATGCAGAAGACTGAGATAGAATGAGGTAGACACTTCTGGAAATGGAAACTTGGGGTTTAGAGGGCAAATACTTCTTTTCTCAAGAAGACTCCTCCTGGCTTATCAAACTTTGCACAAAAACAAAACAAGCAAACAAAGAAACAAACAAAAAATCCACAAATGAAAACTGAATTCTTGAGGATGGACATAAAACTCTAAATCTAATTGAATTTAAGAGTGGATATTTAATTCTAAAATTGTAATTCTCAAAGCTTATCAGCTTTGAGATAATAAAGAAAGCTGTGACTGTGACGTGCCAAGTGTGTTTGCCAGTGTCTTTTCTGTTGATACTCTACAGCCCTTCGCCAGCTTTTTCATATAATTTCACTTTATAAACCATTAGGTTACTTTTTTCCCCCATCACTTAAAAATGTGTTGCTGCATAAACAATGTGCTAGAGAAGATAAATAGGTAACTTTTTACATAAAGTCAAGGACTGCAGGGGCAGGACTCTCAGGAGACCTTTCTAATCCAATAGTGTAGACCTCAGTTTGGAAGCTAATTATCTTTAAAGTATTAGCTACACTCATTATGAGAATGAAAAGCTTCATAATGGCATTTTTCTTCAGGTGTATTACAGACTTTGGCCATATTCGTCCTAATAACTTCTGCACCCTCATAATAATATCTTTGTTCTGAAACAGTCTTCCTCCTACATTCATGTCCTATACATTCAAGCATATTGAAAACCTTCGGTTTCAGTCATTCATAAAGATTGTGCTAGTAGCTTTAAACCAGTTGGTTGTACGTCTCTTTGCCATGCTTTTTCTTTGTATAAACCCCAGTAACTTCTCTACACATTTCCTCTTCCCTGCTCTAGCTTACCCCACATTATAATTTTTCCTGGTGTGCTTAATTATCTTGATTTTATTTACAACTTTCTAAAAGGAGATTAAAAGGAAATCCTTGCTACGTGGCTAAGCAAAGTCATCCTTTTACCCTTTTTCTCAAAATAAAAAGAAAATGATGTAGACTTATGAGGGCCTAGGCAAAAGTACCTGATGATGTACAGTCATGGGAAGTGGGGTGCCAGTGTAGTTCCAGAGAAGTGTTAGGGAACCCTTATAGACCAGAAAGAAGCCGATTTGATGCAATCACATTAGGGTCTTCATGCTAGCTTGAGTCCTTCAGCCCACCGCCAACCAGCAGGACAGTTTTGGTGGAGAGGAGCCCTGAACGTTTATGGGGTAAGGGGTAAGGTTTTACAGAAAGCAGCAAGCTGCACGCACTGGACGGGTGTGTGTTCAGTGTTTTTAGCCTGGCAAGCATCTAATTGAATAGCACCTGGGGCCTTTAATATAATTGGCTGGTGCTGGGAGTCAAACCATAAACTTAACTTCCTCTTCCCTTTGCATTGGTTATTGTTAGGCAGAGGCCAGCTTGTTGGGGATTAACCTGGAAATGCTGGATTTGTTGGGGGAGGTTAACCTGGAAACAGCAGGTCTTTGTTGGTGTTAGGCTAGAAACTGGAGCTAAGCTCCAGTTTTGTTGGCAGGTAACTTGGAAACTCGTGTTAGGCACACATTGCTCTGTTTATTTACCTGAATTCAAATTTAGGTCAGGTTCTCTAAAATAGAGTCTGAACTTAAAAGATTTGGTCTCTCACTGGGATGAAAAGAAACAGCACAAAGAATGAGAGGAGAGAGAGAGAGGGAGAGAGAGAGAGAGAGAGAGAGAGACACAGAGAGAGAGACAGAGAGAGAGACACAGAGAGAGAGACAGAGAGACAGAGAGAGACAGAGAGAGAGACAGAGAGAGAGAGAGAGAGAGAGAGAGAGAGAGAGAGAGAGAGAGGAGGGAGGGGAGGGAGAGAAGGGAGGGGAGGGAGGGGAGGGCAGAAAAGAAAGTACAGGTAAAATCTAAGAAGAGAGTTAGTAAAGGAGAACTGATTATACTCCAAGCATTTAACTGAATAGTGTGTTTAACTGAATATTATTTTGTTTTGTAGTACCAAGGAAGTATTTGTGAATGCTGAAAGACCAATCAGGAGACAATCCGATGCAATCATAACAGGGTGTTTATTTATAAGCTGGAACTTGGGCTTGACTTACCACCAACCCCCAGGATGGTTCTGGTGGAGAAGTGAAGGGTGAGTGTTTCTCGCCTGGCAAGCATCTAATTGGGGTGCTACTGTGGCCTTTATTATAATTGGCCAGTGCTGAAAGCCAAACCATAAACTTAACTTTTGCTTTCCTCCTGATTGTTGGTTGTTAGGAAGTAAAGTACCAAGGGTGGACTTGTAACCTGGGGGTGGACATTTGTTGGAGGACTAACCTAGAGACTGGTGCTAGACACTGGATTTGTTCGGGGAATAACCTGGAGATGCAGGGCTTGTTGAGGAATAACCTAGAACTGGAGTTAGGTACCAGCCTGTTAGTTTACGTGAGTTTAAACCTAGGTTAGGTTTTTCCAAGATGGAGTCTGAACCCCAATATTTGGTCTCTCATTTTAATTGCTTATTACTATATCCCGAAACATGAAAATAATTGTGTTTGTCCACACCTCTGATTTATTGTCTTTATAAAGCATTAGAAATGTCACTTGCTCATTGCTTGCCTTAAACATGTTCTCTTCTGCAAGGCAAATATAGGAGTAGCCTCTTCTGTGTCATTTAAGTATGATAAAATTCTTATGAAGGAGAAGAATTATGAATGACAGAAAAATCTACTACAATCTTTGCATAACCAGCTAACCAGGCAAAGATCTGTCACTTGTCAAATTTTAGAGATTTATTACTCCTCTTTTCCTCCCCATATCCCTCCCCTTCCTACTGAAGGTCTGCATTACACAGTCTCATCTGGTGCTAGAATCTTCAAGGACAGGAGCTGCAAACTTCAATCCCTTTATTAAAAAATCTTGGCGTTGTATTTTAACTGAATTTCATTTCCTAGGGATGGAACGCTCAGACCCTTTTATTGCTTTGCTGATCTCCTGCATTATATTCTGTCTCCAAAAAAAAGGCTCTGTGGCCAAAACTCTACTGCTTTCAACCACGTAGATACAGCGTCAGAGACAACTCAAGATGTCGGATTTTATATAAAAGATAATAAATGGGTATGAATAGATGGAGAGGTTATAAACCCATCAGGATTTTAAGATATACTGGCCCTGAGTTTATTACCAAGGTTTCATGTAATCAGCATGTGTATGGAGTCATGAAATCTCTAGTCTATTGAGAATTCAAATGTTGTGTTGTTATGCCTGAGGCCTCATGAGATCACAAAATAACTTTATAGAAATGCTCGCCATGGCATACATAAATATATCACCCATTGTCACTCTCCCATGCTCAATCTATCCACATTGCCACATTTCCTTCTGTAAACCCATTTTCATCTCAATTCTTTTAATAAAATACCTCCTGCATTTCCTTTCTTCCTAGTAATAACAGTTCTGCATTTCTTTAATCTCACCTGCCTATCATCTATTTTATTCATGTCCTCCATTAATGCTCTTCAAAAATGTTAAAACATTTATCACTTTACCCCAAACCAAAAATTTAAAATATTATCTAAAAGTCACCCCTCAAAATGGAAACAAAGCTTTGGTATACTGTGCATTTGTCCAGACTGCCATGTCTCCTCACCTCACATCATGCCCTGCCCATGGCTTCCATGATAGAAGTCACTTTAAGCACACATGAATCCCCTATAAGTTGTGAATATAACAATTTTATGGCCAAGGGGGTGATCTGAGATTTTTTTGTTTTGTCTGTCTTCCTTCCTTCCTTCCTCCCTTTCTTTCTTTCATTCATTCTTTCTTTCTTTCCTTTCTTTCTTTCTTTCTTTCTTTCTTTCTTTCTTTCTTTCTTTCTTTCTTTCTTTCTTTTCTTGTAATCAGAAGACTGGCATTTGGGTCCTGAGAAAGGTGAGCAAGGGTTCAAAGAAGCAGGTGAGGAGAGGTGATTTCCACTGACCACATGGAGCCTACTCTCATGACAATAGAAGAACTCTCTCACATTAGTGCCCACAGCTCACAAGATAGTTTTGCTTCTTGATCATTCACTCAACTGCTATTACATGTACTCATTTGCCAAGTTCTTATGACTGTGCAGATGTAATTCATTTTAAACTGGGTTATTATTTTAAACATCTGATGGCTTAGTTTCATCTACATTCTAAACAACTTTAGGGCCCAGACTGTACTGATAGCTTCCCTTTTAGTGGCAAATACATATTAAAGAGGCAGAATAACAGGACATCTACTATGAGACATTCTTTCTTAGAGTCGCAAAACCAGAGCAGTGACAGAATTCATGGACATATTAATGTGAAAAGGGAAATTTTCATGGGGTCCCATCCCTAGGCAGAACTACAGCTTACTAATCCTGCTTATGGAAGATTAGACTCTTCCATGGATGAAAACCTTAATTCGATGTTGATACACACACACACACACACACACACACACACACACACAAACACACACACAGGAAAAGCTGATTCAGCATGTTATTAATAGCTATATCTGTGCGTAAACATATATACATATGTGTAACAGTGATAATCAAAAAGAAAAAAGCTATTAACTTTAGAGTTGGGGGAAACATAAAGACTGGATAGAGAGAGGATAGAGAGACATATGGAGAAGAAAGTATGGGAGTGGAATAGTTCTCTTTCAATTCAAAGCATATGAAAAATCAAAGAGAAGTATTGTTATGGACTGCATCCTGGGATTGGGATAAAGGTTCATGTATTTAGCAAGGCTGTGATGTTTGAAAATAGTGTCAGAGGTGGCCAGTGCTTAGATGCCAGCCGGGATTGTGAGGGATAAGAGATCATATATACACATCACTATACACATCACGGGCAGGGTAAATTAGAGTCTTCCAATAGTCTACTTTTATACCTGGCTTTGTAAAGTAGAAACTAAAAATGTTAACGACTACCAATAGCTGTCCTTGGACCATGACCTAAGCCCTCTGAACTACTCCAGACATCTCCTTCCTCTAACGACAAGGCATAAATAGCTGGCAATCTGACGGTCAATATGACCTTAGAGAAGCAGCCATTCTTCTGCCACATTCATAGTTAAGTGTTCATTACTTTGAATTACACCAGTATTCCACTTGAACGGTGTGGCACTTCAGATGGAGTTAATGCATTTTCGAATCATTCATACTCCGTTTTTAAGCTGGGTAAAAAGGTGCTAGGAACTGTGGGAATAATTAAGGAACCCTAATGGAGCAATTCCTAGGTCATTAGAAAATCTTCTGAGGATGGGCAACTGTGTGTTCATAATGAGAATGTGTTGCCTCTCCATTGCTCCCATTTTAGTTAGGGAGTGCGTGTTCTCTCTTGCTCACTGAACTTGTGATTTCCCTAATTTCTGAGTATTTCTCTGTGAATATATTTCAATCTATGTTCCCGATTAAATAAATCTCAGTAAAGACTGTCTGGCTGGAAAATCGAGGGACCACCTCTTTTCCTCCAGAGGCTGTGAGGTATATTATCTAGATGGAAGACGAAACAAGATCTTGAGACTTTATGTCTGGAGACGTAAGATTCATTAGATCAGAGCTCATGTTCCTCTTGAGAAACTGGTAGTATTAAAAATTAGGTGAGAGAAGTTGGCATATGGGAGACTCTTAGTGGACTAAACACAATCATGTGTTTTATTAGTCCTAAGTGCCCAATGAGATCTTTGCATTAACTTAGGCCTTTTCCGTGGGTGCATAAGGCTCATGAGTGGACACTGATTCCATGAGAGTGAAAAGTACTCATTGCTGTTTTCTGTTACTCCAGGGGAGGAGCTCGACTGGTATCTCCTCACCATTTTGGCTATCAGCTTCTCTGACATAGAACCATCTATGACAACCATGACTCTCAGCAAACAATCACGGACACTATCCACTAGTGATGGAAGTTGACTTTGTTACTATATACAATGTATATTATTTGATTTATTACATAACCTTTATGTATTATTTAGTTATTAATAAGTTCATTCGGTTAGTATGCAGCCCCATACTTCTAGGAGTATTTCTAACAAATGAAATATAACAAGATGGACTAATCGGCCATACGCGGAAGGCAAGCTAAAGTTGAATATGTAATTTCTTAAGATGGACTTATGGTGATAGATAAGTAGAGATTTAAACTGGAGACATGTTGTCTAATTATCTGCTTTCCCAGCAGGCATCTCAGGTGGAGGACGTAGGTCAGTGGCAACTGAACATGCTAAGCACATGTGAAGCTCAGGATTCAATCCCCAGCACCACATTAAATCAAGGCACTCTCTTTGGAAGTCAGCATTCATGTGGTGTTCTGTTGAATAAGTCAACCAACAATTTCACATGTTCTATGCTCCATAAACCACTAAGTACTGGCTTTTAAAATTATTGTCAAGATTTCTTAATGTTGAGCACTAAAACTACACAGAAAAGTAGAACATAGAAAGTCCTCTTTGAGAATTTTAAATCTTGTGAAATATAAGACCATGTAAGACCGACTGCAGTAGAGTTAAGTTGCTCCTCTATCTTGATAGCCTTGTGACCTATTCCAAAAATAAAATCTATGGACAACTGGTGCTACTTTCCTGTCAGTTCGAAAGGACATTTAACTGACTAATTTCTTTATAATTGCTAGTTGCTAATTACAGACGACTATGTTACCCTGTAGGGTTTTCTGCCTGGAATAAAGTAATAACAAGAGGTGAGGCCACCAAGCCAATGCTCTCTTGAGTCTGGTAAGGTCAGTGTTTCCTGATAGCAGTTCAGGAAATAGTGCCTACAAGAACAAAGGTAGGATGATTCCATATTTATTTAAATGTGCGTGCTTGCATGCGTGTATATATGTTATGTATATATGTATATATGTATGTTATGTCTGAATGTGTGTTTTTATGTATGTGTTTGTGTGTCTGTGTGAGTGCAAATGTTTGTATGTTTCTTGCGAGAGAGGCTGTGTATGTATGTGCACGCATGCATGCGTGTGCCTATGCCTGCATGTCTGTCTATGTACATGGTGTAGTAGGAAGTAATATTGGACTTTCAGAGTTCGAAGGTTACCTCAGAGACTGCCATGCTGCACACCACCATGTCAGAGGAAAAGAAAATACCACTAGGATGTCGGGTTACTGAAATATTTGCTCAAAATCATGAAAGTTATTGCCACTCTTGGTACAACACAACTCAGCACCTCTGTGAAGGGCTGTGTGTAGTTCTGCTTCCAATTCCTTTTCCAGTGTCTCCATAATCTGCCATTGTGCTGTGATGCCTCAGGAAGAAGCAGAGGACTCCTAAAATCCATTCAACTCTCCAGATTCAATCGGCAGGTTAATCGAAAACAATTTTTATGGCACAATAAAGGGCTTAAGAACAGGGAACATTAATATTTGTTTCTCAAAGAGTGGACCCTGAGTGAATAAAGCTGCTTGCAGTTGAACTGTGGTACCCAGGTGTGGGGGATGCACTTTGCTTTGCGCCATCTTATTACCATTAATCAGGCAGTGACGAGCACAGGCTGCCAGACACATCTCTGCCAGGGTACCCCAAGAGGCATGTCACCCCATCCTGGGCAAAGGGAGCAGCTTGCCCAAGTACCTTATGTGACGACAATATAGTTTTCATGATGCATTCTTAATAAAACAAAAGGTGGCCCTTTGACAAAAATATCATCTGGTTTTTATAATGTAAAATGCGGCAATTTTATCAGCATTTGCCCTGATTGGCTGTCATTAGCCCCTTGCCTTCTAATAAAATTTATGATAGTGTTCAGGAGTCCAATTTGACAGAAAGTGAGGTGATTGCGCCCTGCTTAGATATCTCTCTGGCATCTATTCCAACAATAATGCGGTAATTTTATGCATGAAATAGCACAATTGGCATAAATAGTTATAATACCGAGTGCTGTCTAAGGAAGCTGGCTGCTGGAAAATTAGAAAGCGCTTCACACTTTTGAAACAGGTAATTAGGATTTTTCTTCGTGCTCATACAAGGCAGACTGGAGTTTCATTTTATGTTTCATGTTTCATTAAAATATAGGTGTTAAAAATAAATGTTGAATTTAAAGCTGCATATATTATGAAATTAAAAGCATAGTGCACAGTAGGAGTGCACATATAAAATGGGTCCTTGGGGATTTTATATGTAGTAGTGACAGGACTATTCTGTGAAATGGTTTGAACAGGGAGTGTGCCCTTATTTGAAGCACTGTACTTTGAGAAGGATTGGTTTATGACTAAGTGGCATTCAGTCATCAGGTCTTTGGCCTAAGAACCTGTACACCACTTTCACATAAACTAACTGAATACATGTCTTTATTTTAATTGGTAAGCACAGGCAGGCTGAGGGTCACGTGGGATTCACAGACTATTTGAACTTTATGTTGGGCTCAAAATTTCCATTTTGAACTTGGCTGCCTGCTCAGACCTAAGCCAACCATTGATAGAACCTTTCTGATGCTCTTGAAGCTCACTGTGGTTTGGGGGAAGTGGCAAAAAGGCTGTAATGACACTGTAGTACTAACCTCTGCTTGTGACCCAGCTGATAGCAGGCTTTTAAGTTTTTCTCAGCGGTGTCATTAAATGTGTGGCTCTGACTCACCTGACATGACACGATCAGAGGTTCAGCTGCAGACACTGATGCTGACCACTTCGGTGAAGGAAGCTCGTGTAGAACCGAGTACACCAGCTTGGATTCAGAGTCAAGGGTGAAGGCACCAGAAAAACAGGCTCCAGCTTAAGTTTTTTGTACCTCAGTTTTCTCATCTGTGAGAACTACATCCTCACTTTCTCGGATGTGTATTATAAAGTACAGTTTCTAGGAGATTGTTTGTGACCCTAACCAAGACACATGGGAGTGGAGGGGTGGCCGGGCAGTTAGAAGGCACAGAATTAACAACACAAACTCTGGGAGTCAGGCAAGTGGCAAAAGCAGACTTGTTTATTGCTGGAACTGGGTGAATTATTTATACCTCCTCCCAGCACCTCATTGGCTTTCACGGAGCCAGACATGGTGCTGTCTCTTTCTCATTGGTTCACTCCATTGCCTGATGTAGTGTTAGTGGACGCTAGTCATGCTAGCAGGTCCTAGGTTGGCAGGCCGAGGAAGTATCAATGGTGCATACACTAGCATTGTGACTAGGCTACTTCCGTAAGTTCCTTCTACACTAGAGAAAGCGGAGAAGGGAAAATGAAGAGGCATGGCATTCCACACATGCAGTAAAACGTCGTGCTTCCATGAGACGATAGCTTGACCAAAGACTTGCTGGCTTTTTGCTGCAAATGTGTTCCACAATAATATAGGCTCCTGGGCATCATTCAGGACTAAACCTATATGTTGGTTTCACAGTTTTCCTTGAAGATATTCTGCCAGTCGTAAAGAAATCTTAGCATTAAGTTTTAGTTTCAGGTCCAAGATACCTCATCTCTTTTTCTTCCAGGCTGATCTCCTGTCCTGAGAGATCAGCGGTTCTGTGCTTCAAGAAAGCAGTCCTGCTAGCTTTCATATCAATGAATGAAATAAATTTCTCTCACTTATCCCTTCTATTTATGTAGAAATGATAATTGAACTATGGTGAGGTAAAAGGAAAGCAGCAGATGAAAGAGGAGTAAACTTGACTGTTGATTATATCTCAAAATTGCTTTCTAGGTAAGAAATAAAGGAGAAGGGTACCGAAGAAGGTAGAATGGATAAAAAATTAGAAAAAAAAGTGTGTGTGTGTGTGTGTGTGTGTGTGTGTGTGTATGTAAAAGAACATTCATATATGACATAGACCTTGAAGTACATCAATCTTTGACATAAGAAGAATTAATGGGCACAGTAGAGCTCAGCATCACATAGCACAACCATGAGACAGAAAGAACACTGCCACATGTAAGGCAGAGTACACACAGACATGTTCAATAAGTACACATAACAAGCATGAGAGAAAGAAACTTTATAAAAATTAACCTTCTCATTGGTTGGTGATTTAGTCCCTGGGAGCGCTGATGGAGTCTATCTGGTTGACATTGTTGCTCTTCCTGTGGTGTTGCAAACCCCTTCAGCTCTTTCAGTCTTTTCTCTAACTCCTCCATTAGAGTCCCCTTGCTCAGTCCAACGGTTAGCTGCAACCATTCTCATCTGAGGTGCTGGCAGAGTCTCTCAGGAGACAACTAGATCAGGCTCCTGTCAGTAAGCACTTCTTGGCATCAGCAAGAGTGACTGGATTTGGTGGCTGCATATGGGTACACATGGACTGATCCATGCCTCCAGACACATATGTAGCAGAGGATGGCATTGTCCAGCATCAATAGGAGGAAAATCCTGTGGTGCTGTGAAGGCTCATTTCCCCAATGTAGGGTAATGTCGGGACATTGAGGCTGGAGTGGGTGGGTGCATCCTCATAGAACCAGGAGAAAGGGGAGAGGGTGTGGGAGAGAGGGGAAAGGGTATAACATTCGAAATGTACATAAATAATCCAAGAAAAATAAAATGAAACAGAATAACCTTCTTTTGTTGAGCCTAAGAAAGACATGAAGTGATTGAAATTAGTGGACATATCTAGGGTATGGAGGCAGATAACACAAAAGAAACATAAATGTAATGAATCTTCCCACCACACATGCTGAGATATCTAAATCTTGGGAATAATCAAAATGGAAAAACAAACTGAAGTTATTAGATAGTGAAATGCTATTCAAAATGAAAAGAACAGTCCAATCATATCACAAAAAGCCATTGAAACTGATAAGAAAAAGATACATAGTATACAATCCAACCCGGGGATACTCAAGGAAAGGTAAAATTACAGAGACTAAAAAATTACTGGCTATTAGGGTTTGGGAGAAAATGAAGACCTACAAACAAGTAGACCAAACTCGAATATTTGGAAGGAAAAAGATTATTTATCCTATACTTTTGGAGAGTATATTCCAATATTATCATATTGAACTATGTCAGAACCCACAGAATGTGCAGTGTAAAGAGGAAGCCTATGTTAACTGCATGTTGATGTTAATACCAATATAAATGAGGCACATTGATGTGTGTTCTTAATTGGAGGAAGAAGACAAAGTAGAGACTGGCAGAACTTTTTGTTGTCTGTTCAATTTTCTTTAAAGCCTAAAGAGCTAAAAAAAATGGGTATTATTCTATAAAAAATGCAAAATAGTTGGAATGAATAGTAAGCAATAAAATGTTTCTTAGAATTTGTGCTGATGAAGACAAAGCATGGAATGAGGTAGAAAAATAATACTAATATTATGTCTCAAATTTCAAGTTGCTCTAGAAAAAGCCAATTCTCTTGTGGGTCCCCAGGTGGTGAAATGTACCCTGATTCCTGGTCGAGATAGTCGAATTCCTGGGAGACCCTAAAAGGGATGGGAGATGCATTCCCATTCTCCCAGAATATCAGGGCCTCACAGAGCTGCACCCTGCAACGACCCCTGTAGAGAGGTTTAAGATGGACCAGTAACATAGGGCAATGCCTCAAACCCCTCCTCTACAGGTGAGGATGTGACCACAAGTCACAAAGTAAAGGCTCAAGACAGTTCAGTCACAGAAACAGGACCACAGTCCTGAATATGTAGATGAGGTCTTCTAAGTTCTCAGGTCAAACCAATAGGAAGTGCCTTCTGTCAGACACTGACCCATCCAAAAAACTGTATTTAAGGGTTATGTTCAGAATTAAAGGTGTATAGGAATTATTCCATCATCTGAGAGCTTCTGTCTTAAGAGCTGTAACTTCTCAGCTTGGGGAAGAGATGTGCTTTCCCTGAAATCACGACCAGAATCTCCCCTGTACCACTCGTCAACCCATGTACCTTGCCGGCAAGAGATCTCCTTGAGCACTCTGGCGTCAGAGCCCTACATTCCCTCATTATGAATCGACACAGTGATTCTATGTTTTGATATACAAGTATAAAGCAGGAAAGTCACCATTACACTAACCACACTGGAGAGGAACACTGTCTCTAATGATATTGCCTGCCATTGGATCTCCTTCCCCTGCTTGGACTGCCTGATTGGGCCTCACTGGGAGAGGTTGTGCTTATTCCTCACTAGATGTCCCAGTGTGAGGTGGTACTCAAGCGGGAGCTTCTCTTTCTCTAAGGAAAAGGGAAGGAGGCAATGAGGTAACAGACTTTTAAAGGACGTACTGGGAGGAGGGAGGCTGCAAACAGTTGTAAAGTGAATAAAAAATAAATTATTGAAACAATGAAATAAAGGTATAGTTTGTTTAAAAAAAGTAGTTTATGAGCCAGTGCTATGGATGAGCATTGGTGCACGGGCTGACATCCTGAGCTTAATACCTTGAACTAGAAGGTGGCATCTCTGATACACATAATGATGATGATGATAATAATAATAATAATAATAATAACAATAAATATTCTAAAATAAACAGACAACAAAAAGTTTGATTTAACTGGAATATCTGGAAGCTCCTTTGCATAGTTTATAAACGCATGAAGAAAAATCATCTTCTCATAATTATAATAAATTATCACAGAAAATAGGTTTTTGAGAGAAGAAAATAATGTCCTTGAGGATTGTTTTAGGTACTTCGAATCTAGGAAGTTACTGCATACTCAGTAAGGTGTGAGTTGCAGGACAGTAATTACAGAAGGAGACTGTTTACAGTATATAGACATCGCCATCACATTGGTTCACTCTGAACATGAGGAATGTGTCTTTTCTTCTGCAGAAAGAGGAAACAGTCAGCAGGTAAAGGTATGAATCAGAAAACATCATTATACAATTTCCCAGAGCAAAAAAAACCCATACAGTTATAACTACCAATGGTTTATTTGATATCTTCTTTACTTTTTTCTTAGCACATAGTTTCTGTGTGTAATAAACTGAATAAAATAATGCCTTCAATGCAGTGGTGCAAACATGAAGTACAGTAAAATACATGGAAATTGTTTGCAAGAAACTATTCCCGCTTATATCTTCCCCTCACTCATTTATCTCCACCTTGGTATTAAGTATTGGAGAAGCAGCTGTGACCTATACATTTGATTGATGTGTGACAGTACACAGGAGAGACGGGGTAAGTCAAGTCAAGAAGCATTTGACAGCATGGCAAGAACTACCTATGTATCCTACCTATGGATTCTACAAACAAACCTTTCTTAACCTTGGGCTTCTAGCAAAGATGTTTCAGGATCAACATAGTGAGTTAAAGAACTGAATTACAGCTGAATTCAATAAAATACTAAAATTTAACTGGAAGAGTTATTCAGAGCTATGAATTATAGAACTGAATTATACTAAAATTTAACTAGTAGAATTATTCAGAACTAGGAAGAAACTGCTCATTCACCATTCACTGGAAAATCAATAAAGGTTGGAATGTCATATTATTCTATATAGTGGAACACATGGTGAGGGAGATAGATTTTTACTAATACATTTTTTAGATGAAAAGGGCTAAGAAATAAGAGAAATATATAATATTTTGTGGAGTTCTGGTGAAAATTAAGGAGGAAATTCAAGAAAGACCCTGAGGTTGTGAACTTGCTAAATCATAGGAACATTTAGGAAAACTAGGAATAACCAAGTTTAAGTTAGTATGTGGAACAGAGTTTGGCATTTAGCTTATGATTCACTAACTATTAATTCTAAAATCGAAGTAGACAGCCTGTTTTGGGAACTTAAGAGTGAATTTATTGGTTAGAAGCTTGAATGATACCATTAAGAGATTCTTTAAGACAGGAAGTGATTATAGGAAACAGAAGAGCAAGAGAGGAAGCAAATGGAGAAGGTATGAGGAAAGAAGGAGATATAACAAGGAGAGGCGGCAAGGAGGGGAGGGGACTGCCATAGTAACTGGGAAGTAGGAAGCAGCATAAAAGAACAGAGAGAAAGGTTCCCAAGAGTCAAATAAATAGAAACTGAGGGACTAGGGAGATGATAGACTCGATGCCGCAATGCGGTAGAGAAAGATCAGCACTGAGAACCAAATAACAGATTTTGAAATACAGAACTTCACCTCTGGGTCAGAAGAACAATGCAATGTCACTGGAAATATAGGTTAAAAGCTAGATTGATATAATTTCAAAAACACCATAGAGGCCTGATATTTTTTCTTTCTCGTGGTTGATTCTTTGTCCTTAGAAAGGTTTCCTATGCATTTTCTAGTACAGATATTTTTTCAGTTCCACTTTTATTTCAACTTCCGTCCTCTTTATTGTTTTTTCTTATTGAATTCTGTTCACCAGACTTGAATGATCTTTGTCATATTCATAATCCTTAAGGATGTTTTGGTTATTTTCTTGGACATTATCTAGGTATTTCTTCTCTGTAGTTGTTCCTTCTTAATGCCAATGAGCAGTTTCTTTGTGTCATCTTGAACGCCTTGAATTCTTTGAAGAAGTTTACAATTATTCCTTTAAATTATGTACTCTGGAGTTTATCTAGGTAATTTTCATTGATGTGACTTTATAAAAAAAACTGATAGGCTTTGAAGATACAATATTGTGTTGATCTTTCATTGTCTTAGTATTCTTGTCTGAGACTGGGAATGTGAACATTCTTCGTAAGTTCAGAGTTTTTGTGGAAGGAGAAGGTTGACAAATAAGAGAAGGTGTAGAGGTCTAGAGGTTCCAAATGACTTAGTTGGAATGAAAGCACCTGGACAGAGGGGACTGGGTTCATATATAGGACCTGCTTCCTATTCCAAGACTGGAGTAAAGGACAGGTAGATCTTTTTGGATGGATATGGTGGATAAGACATGAGAGATGCCTCTATTTTGGGGGACGAGGTAGAGATGATCCTTGCCTAAGCCTAGAACATTTTTGCAGTGAACTCAGGGAAGGCCAGAGTAGGCTGGTACAGTAGTTGTGGGATACAGTCCAAGTTTATGGGTTACAGAAAAAGATTTGGAAAGGAAAAGGAAATCAGAGCCACTCACCTTGTATAAAAATCATAAGAGCAAGAGGATTGGGATTGCCACAAACATGTGTCTCCTTGTAATACCTGAAGTTACAACAATAAAGTCTTGACAACGTGACAGCCCAAACTTAGCTGAACAAGGACAGTACTAGTGGTTACCTCAAACTGGAAGGGAAAAACCAACAAAGTCTCAACTCTCCCCCAAAAACTATAGGCAACTGAGAAGAGCTGGGAACAGAAATGCTGCTCTTCTCCACGAAAGATTGCATCAATGTGTTTTCTACTGACAAACATTCAGCCCTGAGAACATATATGACATTAACAGTAAATGGACCAAACATGATATTTATGAATTAGTAAACAGAGACAGCAATACTTTGAAGAACAGAGAAAGCTGTATGCTAGGGATTAGAGGGAGGAGAGTAAAGAAAGAGATATTATACTTTAATCTAAAAAATAAAGTAAAAATATACCGTTGAACAGGGAAATAGGACGAAAAGGGTATAAGAACTTTTAGTGTTTTCCTTCTGGAATGGGGTTGGGCAGGTGGTATTTGAGGGAAACTGATAAAATGAGAGACACCTGTTCACTATAGACAAATGAGGACAAGCAATACAGAGAGGCAAGCAATGTTAGGACCTCAGATTCAGACCATTCAGATCCACTTTGGAAGGGAATGTTTGGTTATAAATATACAAAAGAAACACTCACAGCAAAGTGTTTTATAATCTTGTTAAATTACAATTTTAATATTTGATTTGTGATTGAAATAATTAGAAATACCGACTGCAATATGACTGAGAAACCCATCCTTTTAACAGGATACAGGACATAAGCACATGGCAGAGAGCTCTTGGGCAGCACCCCGCGAGCAAACTTGAGCCTCAGGACCACAGGTAAGACCAAATTTTCTGCTGCAAGAGACCTGCCTGGTGAACTCTGGGCACACAGAGGCAGAATTCCTCTAGGACCGGGCACTCCCTGTGTTTACCGGGAGTCCCACACCCGCGGATCCCGGCCCGCAGCAGCTCTCTGCTCACAGACCCCGTGGGAGAGAGACCCCACCGCCTGGTCAGGTGGGCACTCCTGAGGCTGCAGAGCGGAAGAGACCACCAACACTGCCCACCCCTGCCCACATCCCTGGCCCAAGAGGAAACTGTATAACGCCTCTGGGTTCCCGTGGGGGAGGGCCCAGGAGCGGCAGGACCGCTGCATCTGAGACACCGCCGGAACCTGAAGAAAACAGACCAGATAAACAGTTCTCTGCCCCCAAATACCGTGGGAGGGAGAGCTAAACCCTCAGAGAGGCAGACACACCTGGGAAACCAGAAGGGACTGCACTCTGCACACACATCTCGGACGACAGACGAAAACACCAAACTCCATCTGGAACCCTGGTACACTGAATCTCCCGGAAACAGCGGCGCAGATCTTCCTGGTTGCTGCAGCCACAGAGAGCTCGAGGGCAGCACCCCGCAAGCGAACTTGAGCCTCGGGACCACAGGTGAGACCAACTTTTCAGCTGCAAGTGACCTGTCTGGTGAACTCAAGACACAGGCCCACAGGAACAGCTGAAGACCTGTAGAGAAGAAAAACTACATGCCCGAAAGCAGAACATTCTGTCGCCATAACAGGCTGAAAGAAAACAGGAAAACAGGTCTACAGCACTTCTGACACACAGGCATATAGGGCAGTCTAGCCACTGTCAGAAATAGCAGAACAAAGTAACACTAGAGATAACCTGATGGCAAGAGGCAAGCGCAGGAACCCAAGCAACAGAAACCAAGACTACATGGCACCATCAGAGCCCAATTCTCCCACCAAAACAAACATGGAATATCCAAACACACCAGAAAAGCAAGATCTAGTTTCAAAATCATATTTGATCATGATGCTGGAGGACTTGAAGAAAGACGTGAAGAACTCCCTTAGAGAACAAGTGGAAGCCTACAGAGAAGAATCACAAAAATGCCTGAAAGAATTCCAGGAAAACATAATTAAACAAGTAGAAGCCCATAGAGAGGAGTCACAAAAATCCCTGAAATAATTCCAGGAAAACACAATCAAACAGTTGAAGGAATTAAAAATGGAAATAGAAGCAATCAAGAAAGAACACATGGAAACAACCCTGGATATAGAAAACCAAAAGAAGAGACAAGGAGCTGTAGATACAAGCTTCACCAACAGAATACAGGAGATGGAAGAGAGAATCTCAGGAGCAGAAGATTCCATAGAAATCATTGACTCAATTGTCAAAGATAATGTAAAGCAGAAAAAGCTACTGGTCCAAAACATACGGGAAATCCAGGACTCAATGAGAAGATCAAACCTAAGGATAATAGGTATAGAAGAGAGTGAAGAATCCCAGCTCAAAGGACCAGTAAATATCTTCAACAAAATCATAGAAGAAAACTTCCCTAACCAAAAAAAAGAGATACCCATAGGCATACAAGAAGCCTACAAAACTCCAAATAGATTGGACCAGAAAAGAAACACTTCCCGTCACATAATAGTCAAAACACCAAACGCACAAAATAAAGAAAGAATATTAAAAGCAGTAAGGGAAAAAGGTCAAGTAACATATAAAGGCAGACCTATCAGAATCATACCAGATTTTCGCCAGAAACTATGAAGGCCAGAAGATCCTGGACTGATGTCATACAGACCCTAAGAGAACACAAATGCCAGCCCAGGTTACTGTATCCTGCAAAACTCTCAATTAACATAGATGGAGAAACCAAGATATTCCATGACAAAACCAAATTTACACAATATCTTTCTACAAATCCAGCACTACAAAGGATAATAAATGGTAAAGCCCAACATAAGGAGGCAAGCTATACCCTAGAAGAAGCAAGAAACTAATCGTCTTGGCAACAAAACAAAGAGAAGAAAAGCACACAAACATAACCTCACATCCAAATATGAATACAACAGGAAGCAATAATCACTATTCCTTAATATCTCTCAATATCAATGGCCTCAACTCTCCAATAAAAAGACATAGATTAACAAACTGGATACGCAACGAGGACCCTGCATTCTGCTGCCTACAGGAAACACACCTCAGAGACAAAGACAGACACTACCTCAGAGTGAAAGGCTGGAAAAAAACTTTCCAAGCAAATGGTCGGAAGAAGCAAGCTGGAGTAGCCATTCTAATATCAGATAAAATCAATTTTCAACTAAAAGTCATCAAAAAAGATAAGGAAGGACACTTCATATTCATCAAAGGAAAAATCCACCAAGATGAACTCTCAATCCTAAATATCTATGCCCCAAATACAAGGGCACCTACATATGTAAAAGAAACCTTACTAAAGCTCAAAACACACATTGCACCTCACAAAATAATAGTAGGAGATTTCAACACCCCAATCTCATCAATGGACAGATCATGGAAACAGAAATTAAACAGAGACGTAGACAGACTAAGAGAAGTCATGAGCCAAATGGACTTAACGGATATTTATAAAACATTCTATCCTAAAGCAAAAGGATATACCTTCTTCTCAGCTCCTCATGGTACTTTCTCCAAAATTGACCATATAATTGGTCAAAAAACGGGCCTCAACAGGTACAGAAAGATAAAATAATCCCATGCGTGCTATCGGACCACCACGGCCTAAAACTGGTCTTCAATAACAATAAGGGAAGAATGCCCACATATACGTGGAAATTGAACAATGCTCTACTCAATGATAACCTGGTCAAGGAAGAAATAAAGAAAGAAATTAAAAACTTTTTAGAATTCAATGAAAATGAAGATACAACATACTCAAACTTATGGGACACAATGAAAGCTGTGCTAAGAGGAAAACTCATAGCGCTGAGTGCCTGCAGAAAGAAACAGGAAAGAGCATATGTCAGCAGCTTGACAGCACACCTAAAAGCTCTAGAACAAAAAGAAGCAAATACGCCCAGGAGGAGTAGAAGGCAGGAAATAATCAACTCAGAGCTGAAATTAACCAAGTAGAAACAAAAAGGACCAGAGAAAGAATCAACAGAACCAAAAGTTGGTTCTTTGAGAAAATCAACAAATAGATAAACCCTTAGCCAGACTAACGAGACGACACAGAGAGTGTGTCCAAATTAACAAAATCAGAAATGAAAAGGGAGACATAACTACAGATTCAGAGGAAATTCCAAAAATCATCAGATCTTACTATAAAAGCATATATTCAACAAAACTTGAAAATCTGCAGGAAATGGACAATTTCCTAGACAGATACCAGGTACCGAAGTTAAATCAGGATCAGATAAACCAGTTAAACAACCCCATAACTCCTAAGGAAATAGAAGCAGTCATTAAAGGTCTCCCAACCAAAAAGTGCCCAGTTCCAGACGGGTTTAGTGCAGAATTCTATCAGACCTTCATAGAAGACCTCATACCAATATTATCCAAACTATTCCACAAAATTGAAACAGATGGATCACTACCGAATTCCTTCTATGAAGCCACAATTTCTCTTATACCTAAACCACACAAAGACCCAACAAAGAAAGAGAACTTCAGACCAATTTCCCTTATGAATATCGACGCAAAATACTCAATAAAATTCTGGCAAACCGAATCCAAGAGCACATCAAAACAATCATCCACCATGATCAAGTAGGCTTCATCCCAGACATGCAGGGATGGTTTAATATACGGAAAACCATCAATGTGATCCATTATATAAACAAACTGAAAGAACAAAACCTCATGATCATTTCATTAGATGCTGAGAAAGCATTTGACAAAATTCAACAGCCCTTCATGATAAAAGTCCTGGAAAGAATAGGAATTCAATGCCCATACCTAAACATAGTAAAAGCCATATACAGCAAACCAGTTGCTAACATTAAACTAAATGGAGAGAAACTTGAAGCAATCCCACTAAAATCAGGGACTAGAAAAGGCTGCCCACTCTCTCCCTACTTATTCAATATAGTTCTTGAAGTTCTAGCCAGAGCAATCAGACAACAAAAGGAGGTCAAGTGGATACAGATCGGAAAAGAAGAACTCAAAATATCACTATTTGCAGATGATATGATAGTATATTTAAGTGATCCCAAAAGTTCCACCAGAGAACTACTAAAGCTGATAAACAACTTCAGCAATGTGGCTGGGTATAAAATTAACTCAAATAAATCAGTAGCCTTCCTCTACACAAAAGAGAAACAAGCCGAGAAAGAAATTAGGGAAACGACACCCTTCATAATAGACCCAAATAATATAAAGTACCTCGGTGTGACTTTAACCAAACAAGTAAAAGATCTGTACAATAAGAACTTCAAGACACTGAAGAAGGAAATTGAAGAAGACCTCAGAAGATGGAAAGATCTCCCATGCTCATGGATTGGCAGGATTAATATAGTAAAAATGGCCATTTTACCAAAAGCGATCTACAGATTCAATTCAATCCCCATCAAAATATCAATCCAATTCTTCAAAGAGTTAGACAGAACAATTTGCAAATTCATCTGGAATAACAAAAAACCCAGGATAGCTAAAGCTATCCTCAACAATAAAAGGACTTCAGGGGGAATCACTATCCCTGAACTCAAGCAGAATTACAGAGCAATAGTGATAAAAACTGCATGGTATTGGTACAGAGACAGACAGATAGACCAATGGAATAGAATTGAAGACCAAGAAATGAACCCACACACCTATGGTCACTTGATTTTTGACAAAGGAGCCAAAACCATCCAATGGAAAAAAGATAGCATTTTCAGCAAATGGTGCTGGTTCAACTGGAGGTCAATATGTAGAAGAATGCAGATCGATCCATGCTTATCACCCTGTACAAAGCTTAAGTCCAAGTGGATCAAGGACCTCCACATCAAACCAGACACACTCAAAGTAATAGAAGAAAAACTAGGGAAGCATCTGGAACACATGGGCACTGGAAAAAATTTCCTGAACAAAACACCAATGGCTTATGCTCTAAGATCAAGAATCAACAAATGGGATCTCATAAAACTGCAAAGCTTCTGTAAGGCAAAGGACACTGTGGTTAGGACAAAACGGCAACCAACAGATTGGGAAAAGATCTTTACCAATCCTACAACAGATAGAGGCCTTATATCCAAAATATACAAAGAACTCAAGAAGTTAGACCGCAGGGAGACAAATAACCCTATTAAAAAATGGGGTTCAGAGCTAAACAAACAATTCACAGCTGAGGAATGCCGAATGGCTGAGAAACACCTAAAGAAATGGTCAACATCTTTAGTCATAAGGGAAATGCAAATCAAAACAACCCTGAGATTTCACCTCACACCAGTAAGAATGGCTAAGATCAAAAACTCAGGTGACAGCAGATGCTGGCGAGGATGCGGAGAAAGAGGAACACTCCTCCATTGTTGGTGGGGTTGCAGACTGGTACTACCATTCTGGAAATCAGTCTGGAGGTTCCTCAGAAAATTGGACATTGAACTGCCTGAGGATCCAGCTATACCTCTCTTGGGCATATACCCAAAAGATGCCCCAACATATAAAAAAGACACGTGCTCCACTATGTTCATCGCAGCCTTATTTATAGTAGCCAGAAGCTGGAAAGAACCCAGATGCCCTTCAACAGAGGAATGGATACAGCAAATGTGGTACATCTACACAATGGAATATTACTCAGCTATCAAAAACAACGACTTTATGAAATTCATAGGCAAATGGTTGGAACTGGAAAATATCATCCTGAGTGAGCTAACCCAGTCACAGAAAGACGTACATGGTATGCACTCATTGATAAGTGGCTATTAGCCAAAATGCTTGAATTACCCTAGATGCCTAGAGCAAATCAAACTCAAGACGGATGATCAAAATGTGAATGTGTCACTCCTTCTTTAAAAGGGGAGCAAGAATACCCTTGGCAGGGAAGAGAGAGGCAAAGATTAAAACAGACACAGAAGGAACACCCTTTCAGAGCCTGCCCCACATGTGGCCCATACATATACAGCCACCCAATTAGACAAGATGGATGAAGCAAAGAAGTGCAGACCGACAGGAGCCGGATGTAGATCGCTCCTGAGAGACACAGCCAGAATACAGCAAACACAGAGGCGAATGCCAGCAGCAAACCACTGAACTGAGAATAGGACCCCCGTTGAAGGAATCAGAGAAAGAACTGGAAGAGCTTGAAGGGGCTCGAGACCCCATATGTACAACAATGCCAAGCAACCAGAGCTTCCAGGGACTAAGCCACTACCTAAAGACTATACATGGACTGACCCTGGACTCTGACCTCATAGGTAGCAATGAATATCCTAGTAAGAGCACCAGTGGAAGGGGAAGCCCTGGGTCCTGCTAAGACTGAACCCCCAGTGAACTAGACTGTTGGGGGGAGGGTGGCAATGGGGGGAGGGTTGGGAGGGGAATACCCATAAGGAAGGGGAGGGGGAGGGGTATGTTTGCCCGGAAACCGGGAAAGGGAATAACACTCGAAATGTATATAAGAAATACTCAAGTTAATAACAAACAAAAGCAAAAAAAAAACAGAAAAAAAAGACATAAGCACACTAACCAGAGAACAGCTTATTGGATGTAGTCAACTAGCAGACTCATCCACAGATGCTAGGTTACATATGCGAGCAGGGTATTTTTCAGAGAAGGACATATGACAGAGTAAGAACTTGTTGGTACTCACATAAGAAGAAATATGAATTTTAGAGGAGATTATTTTGTAAATCAAAATCGTGCTGACTGGATGCTTGGAATAAAGTCAAAACTCGTACCAAAGTATGAATGTGGGAAGAAAGAATGCATTTAGACTTCAAGTGTAGGGATAGTTAGTAAGAATATCTACTCTGCTAGCTAGTCTTAGTCATCTTGCAACCGTAAGTTAGAAGTACGTAAAAGGGCACCTTAATTGAGAAAATGCTTCCATAAGATCCAGCTCTAAGGCATTTTCTTACTTAGTTATCAATTGGGGAGGGCTCAGCCCACTGTGAGTGGTGCCATCCCACAACTATGGTCCTCATTGCTATAAAACAGCAGGCTGAGTAAGCAGGAGTAAGTAAACCAGTAAGCAGCACCCATCCGTGGCCTCTGCATCAGCTTCTGACTTCAGGTTTCTGCTCCATGTGAGTTCCTGTCCTGACTTCCTTTGGTGATAAACAGCCATGTTGAAGTGTAAGCTGAATAGACCCTTCCTCTTCAACTTGCATCTTGGTCATAGTGTTTTATTGTAGCAATAGAAACCCTGACTAAAACGTATATCATTTTAGCTCTGTAATCAATAGCAATTAAAATTTGTTCTAGAACAGTCCTCTCAGATTGATTAAGATGGCGGATCCACTAAAACAAATTCCTAACATGGGGATGATCTTCCACGAGGGGTTTTCATCCTGAGGTTTTGCTTTGCTACAAACAGTTCTAGGAGGGGATCAAGGACACCTACTGTAGAGTAAACTGGTTTCTGAAAATCCATCTTGGAGAAAATAGCTTTAGGTGAGCGTGGGATTATGCTCTGAAAGCGGCAGAAGCAGAGAGCTCAGAGGATGTGGCTGCCTCTGCAGCATAGCTCGTCCACTTTCTAGTTTTGTTTCTCTGAGCAAATCTATGAGCAACTTCCACATTGCTTCCCTGAATCTCTGACACCCTGATAAAAATAAGAAGGAAGAAATCTCATGGTGTCATAAAGAGGATCAAAGTGGAAAATGAAATATATCTTCTGTACTTCATGACCCATTAGTAATAAATAAATGTTTGCTTTTATCATTTTATTGCGAGTCAAAATTGAGTGGGGGAGAAAATATCAGGGATGGCATGAGTACTTAGAAATTAGGAATGTCACAAGAATATGAGAGGAAACATGCAAACAAAAATGAAGGCATCAGCACATGACCATTTTTTCCCACTGTGTTGACATGGAAAGCAATTTGGATTTCCAGCAATTTTCCAAATGGACCCTGATGGATTCATACCAAGATGACCACTGTGCAAGTTAGTAACTGTATTGGTACTTTTTTCTATTTATTCGTTAATTTTTGTTAACTGAACACAGGCTAGTTATTTGAGAAGAGGGAACCTTGACTGAGAAACTGCCCCTATCTGATTGGTCTATGTGCAAGAACAGGGAGGCATTATTCATTTATTTTTATTAATGATTAATTTGAATAGGCCCATTTCATGGTGGAGCAGTGTAACAGTTGGGTTGTCCTGAGTTATTTAAGCCGGCAGGCTTAATAAGCCATGAGAAACAATCCAGTCAACATTATTCCTCCATGGTCTCTGCTTCAGTTCCTGTCTTGGGTTTCTGCCTGACTTCCTTCAGTGATGGATTTTGACCTGTGAGTTGTAATCTAAAATAAACTGTTTCTGCCCTAATTTGATTCTGGCCATAGTATATCTCAGCAACAGAAACCATGGTAAAATAGTGAACGATAAGGTAGATCTCCATATTCTTCAGGGCCTCTTGTCCTTACTTAGCTCATGACTAGCTGAACAGGAGTTACTCAGTTGTTTCAGCCATCAGTAATTGCTTATCAGATGGCTCCAGCATTGACACAAAAACTCAAGCAGTCTCACTAGTGAATAGAGTGGATGGGAGCAAGGTTGATGGGAGCACCATTTTATTTATACAGCATTTCATGGCATCACGGTTCAGAAGCATAGTCAATGGAGCTTCTCCAGTCCAACTCCCTCCTTTGTCTTCTCAAACCATCTCTCCCTGATTTGATTTTATCTTTTATTGAAATATCAGGATAGTGGACTTGCTTCTTTTCTTTCTAGAGAATGAGGTCACTCTAATAAAGTGGAAATATTTACCTTAAAAACAATGTTATTTATGGAAATATTATCTCACCATGTTGCCATTAATTTATACTAAAATCTTACTTGAAGATTATATTATTAAGAATATCATATGTTTGGGACAAAAACAAGATTAAATTATTAAGAATTATTTGAGAATGCTGGCGAGATGGTATAATGTGTAAGAGTCATAATGTATTTTTTCAAAGAATCCCAGTTTAGTTCCCAACATCCATCTGTGATATCTAACAACTGCCTTTTATTGTAGCCCCAGAGGATTCCATGTTCTTTATGGCCCTTGCAGGGACCTGTAAAGACATGGCATAAACATATATATACAATTTAAAATAAAATAGCAAAATCCTCAAAACAAAAAAGTAATCATTTTGAGAACATAATTGGGATTGTGGGTGAATTTATTAACCTGTTGTTGGCTGAGATTTTTGTTGTTTGTTAAACTTTATTAATTCAGACAATTTTTTATTTACTTTTGAGATTACACTATAGTTATTTCATTTCCACCTTCTCTTACCTCTCTCTAATCCCTTCCATATACCCCTTATAACTCTCTGAAATTCATGGTCTTTGTTTTATATATATATATATATATATATATATATATATATATATATATATATATATATGTATGTATATATATTCTTAAGTATAACTTGATCGTTGTGAATAACATTACTTATATGTATGTTTTCATGGCTGACCATTTGGTATGATCTTCCCTGGATAAGATAATTGTTCCCACTCTCTGCTTAGTTGCTTGTATTGTGCAGTGCTGAGGCCTCATGGACTTTTCTATCCATTTTCGCATGTCTGAAGCTACTGTCCTTGTTCACCTCATATTTAGGCAGTTGTGTCAGTAAGAACTTATGGGTGCACCTTCTAATGTCAGTAGGAGACACAGTCTCACAGTAAACTCCCTGATCTTCCAATGTTTCCACACAGCATTCCCTGTGCCTTAAGTATAACAGTATTTTGTGTAGTGTCCATTGGGAATTCGCTCCACAACTGTGCATTTTGGTTAGTTGTGATTTCCTGTGTTTCCGACTGATGTAGGAAGAATTTTCCTTGTTGTGAGGTGAGGACTACACTATTCTGTAGGTAGAAGGACAAATATTGAGATTTTAGCTGGGAATTATAATGATTTAGTAAAGTGGTGGTTGTAGGTTTTCCTCCTAGATTCATTCCTTCATTACCTCTGGGTACTTGGCTAGGTTTTCAGTACCAGTCATGATTTCTCTCTTCTTGTATGCACCTTAAGTCTAATTATAGAGCTGTTAATGCCTGTTGATGTATGTGTACCACGACTGCACCCTTGGGTTATCATGCCATGCTAGTCAGTGTTGTGGTTCAGAGGCATCTTAACTGAGTATGACTGTTGGTTACTTTTCTCCCTCAGAAGTTTGCATGGTGCCATCTGTTACCATGAAAGCTAGTCCTCAGGGTCATGTCCATTCTGTCTCAGGGGTCTCTGGGTCATGTTTTTGAAGCAATAATGACTTACCTTCCATCTCTGAGGGACAATCCAATGTAATAACCATAGCCTGTAATGTTTTGGGGAATTTCTTGGACAACTCTGACCAATCACTCAAAAGAGAAGTTCTCAAGTCTGCTATTAAGGATTTTTGTTAGGATGTCTCTGGCTCATCATCAGCCAAGATTAGAAATTTTCACTTAAAGTATATATGTATGTTTATAAACAGAATTATGTACAGTATAGATTTTTTGTATATTGTTAATGTTATGAATCTTTATCATGTTTTCAAATATCCACGGTGTTATTTTACCTTTTTCTTTTTTCTGTTTCTGTATCTGTATCTTTATCTACATCTTTATCTACTTATGTATTTATATCTATCTATCTATCTATCTATCTATCTATCTATCTATCTACCTACCTACCTACCTATCTATCTATCTATCTATCTATCTATCTATCTATCTATCTACCTACCTACCTATCTATCTATCTATCTATCTATCTATCTATCTATCTATCTATCTATCTACCTACCTACCTACCTACTTACCTATCTATCTATCTACCTACCTATCTATCTATCTATCTATCTATCTATCTATCTATCTACCTACCTATCTATCTTTCTTTCTATTTTCTCCCCTCCCTAGTTAGAACTCTGCCCATCCTTACTTCCTCTGTCATATTACTTGTAATCTGGCATTTCCCTCTCTACTGCTCCTAATCCCTCTACCCGAACAATGATCCTGTCTTACTTTCCTGGTTTCTGCAGTGACTCCAGGATATGATGTGCTCCCATCTGAACATTTGGGAAGGGGAACAACTGAAGAAGGAGAATGTGCAACATTTATCCTTTTGGGTTCAGGTTACCTCACTCACTATCAGATCCATTTTAAACTAAATTATGCTTAGGAGGTTTTGGCTTTGCATCTTGGTTAGGAGAGATGACAAAGAGAATAATTTAGAGAGCAAAAAAATTATGATCTCGTGCCAGTTTGTGTGCTACAGAGAGGATAATTAGGCTGGGATGCAGGTGTGAGGGGTTACTCTCGATGAAGTATCCAGCTATAGCTTCACAGAGGGCACGAAATTAAATTGAGCTTTTCTAGGTGGCTTGGTATGGAGAACACAGGAGGGCAAGAACCTTAGATATGACAGAATTTCAAAGACGAAACCGTGAAAAAACAGAAAAATATTAATACTGGCACTTGCACACCATGAAGCGATGTGGTTGAGACAACGTTCAGAACCAAGGGATTGCACCAATGCTAACTCTTAATATTGTTCTTGTTTCTGAAGTGTTGGTTTTGAAAGAAAAATTCACTAAGACTAAAGCCCAATAATTGACTTAATAATTAAATCCCACCTCTGCCGCTCATTAACTGAGTAAATTGACAAAGTATATAAAGTACATCAATCCACTCCACCCATTTCTACAATGACAAAAATCTGTGTTGATTTAATGAATAGTGTAAGAGTAAGAGCATCCACGCTAGCAGGCACTTGGTGCCTGCTACACAAAAGAACCCCTGGAGTACTTGTCAGTTTAAACTTGCCATGACTGTCGGTATTGTAACACTTGTCCTAAGATTCTGACATTTAGAATATAATTAGATTGACAAGTGGCATGGGACTATTTATAAAGTCTCAAAGAGTGAGGCGCTCTTATCTCAGGTGACTACACATTCCTTCTTACTTGAGATATTTTCCCATTTACAACTGTGGTCATAACAGGAAATTTTAAAGTGCCTCCTTTTCATTCAGAAATATGTCCATCCCTGAGCTTAATTGTTTATGTCTTTTGAGTGGTGGAGAAAAGTAAAGGGTGCCCATCTTTTTGAGCAGGAGCAAGGCTGAGATGTAAGTGGGATATTTGGGGGATATCTGTGGCTATGACATGCAAGTGTCTCAGAGAAGGAAAGGTAGAAGGAACATCAGTAAAACTGATCTTTTACCATCTCCATCCCTGTTTAGGCCTCAAGACCTCCTTACCTTCCTGACCAGAATCACAATCTCTCATTGATCAGGTAAACCACACAAGAGACGTAAGGCTTCCATTGATGCCCCCTGATCTAAGCCAAATGTGACAACTCAGAACACAGTAGGACATGTTTTCATGGGCATATTATATTTGTCCCCTGTCCATGTCCAAGCACAATGTTTGAAAATTTGCCAATCCTGTTTGATTTTTCAGAGTATGTTCGCCACAAAGGGAACAAACTTTGCTGTAAAAGCAGGGAAATTCAACTCACACCAAGAAATTTACTTACGTGAAAGGAGGCAGGTGGGATATAAAGGGAGTGTTCTCTGATGTAAGGAGGCTAGTTCAGCTTCAGGACTTGATAGAGACACTAGGTAGAGTGCGCCAGGCACAGTTCCCTGCATCACTGAGGTGTGTCCCTGGAACAGACAACTTACTTGTACAACTAGATACTGAGTTATAACACACAGAAAAGGACCTGTAGTCCTAGGATAGAGAAGTTAAGAATGATACAAACAGTGTCTGGGTATTTATGTGTCTATGATGTTTGTAGTGTTAAGAACTTTCTCCAATTCCCTAATGCAATTAATACAACAGAAATTTCTCAAAGCTGTGTGAAGTTTTACTACTTGGACATTTCTTCTGGAACTGTGGAGACGAACCTGACCAGGTCTCTACACAAAAGTCTGAGCATCAGGTGCAGTTGTCCTGGTGTCTACTCTGAACAGGAAAATCTGAAGCAGAACTCCTGGTCTGGAGATGATATATTTCAGACATTTTATGCACAGATTTGCCACTTTCATATCTGAAGGAGGGTGAGTCCATTGTGATGTCTGAGCTGGCTAGTCCTCTTGGGAGGACAGGTTTCACAGAAAGCCCCAAGTCCACTAAGCCTATAAACTTTCACATACCAAAGAGGAACTCTTAATTTCAAGACTGTCTGAGGTGAGCTTTCTGGTAAGTCGAGGGTTCCTTTTGTAATGCAAATAGACCTTCCCCTATGCCATTATCCTTTCTTGAGAGTTGGGAAAATGCATGCCCACCTGTGTTTCAGTCACCAAGTACCAGGAAAGCAGAACATAATAGATGGAGAGCCCTAGGAATATTTCAGCCCGAGCAGCGTGGTTCACTGCTGTCTATGACATGTTGTTAAATTATTGATACCAAGCCAGATTTTGGGACACAGGCTTTGTTGTTCATAGCTAACAAAGCCACTAGAGAGAAGCCTTAATGAGAGAGCCGGGACTTAACAGTGATGGGGTGAGGCTTCTGGGCTACAAGGCTCTCCCAGAACGGGGAGAAGGCTACAAATTACCTGGACTGACCACTCTTGCAAAGAGAAAGAGAAAATAAGTGCATTAATGAAATTCTTAGAACAGATGGCAAACTGTCCTTGGATTCTCTAGTGGGGGAAAAGGGGAAAAAAACTTCCAAAGAATATTTTATATGAGTGTCTCACACAGAACCACTTACTCTGAGGACTCACAGAGAGCTATCTAAGAGACATTCGGTTAAATTATTTAACAGAAGATGACAGAAAAGAATTAGAGAAAGAAAATTTCCTATCTCACTTTAAAACCACAATGTGCTCTCTATCCACGGGTAAATCTCTGGGTCCAGATGGTTGCCCAACAGAATTTCAGCAAACATTTGGAGAGATAATAAGGCCTGTAACAGTAGATAATTACTCACTTATATATGGCTCAGTGCCCCCTCATCTACATAGGTTTCTATAGCAGGGTTTTTTGCCAAAAGAAAGCAGGCAGACCCCTCTCTACCTTCTCATTTGTAGCATTTTCCTGCTTTGCTCTGGATAGGCGCCAGGTACCTCCTCTGCATCCTACTGTTCGTAGGAAGAACTTGGCCCGGAATGGCAAGGTTAGGGAAAAGGAAACGTCTTGAAATGTAGAAGCACCCGTGAGGAATCCCTCCAGGAAAATAGGAAAGGGTGCAATTTAATTAAGAGACAAGAAAACAGGAGGGAATCGCTAGAAAGAAGAGGTTCAAGGGCAAAGGGAAGGGAACAAGAGACAGTCCCCAGGGGGAGGGGTATGATTATTATGTCATAGATACTTGGATGCAATTGTCTAGACAACTCCATGTTGTACATGGATCTGAATCTTCAAAGCAAATTACAGAACAGAAGTGATGTAGCAACACTGCCATTGACGCACATGGGGTGTATTTTCAGGGTACAGTGAGAGGCTGTTAAACTCAGGTACTCAATAGATCATCCATGTTTGAAGCCATTCATTAAATTTTCTAAGTGGCCCTGGGGAGAAAAGAAAAGAATAATCAAATCAGAAAAAAAAATCAAATAATAGACCTGGGGAGAGGCCCTGCCCCAACTCTTCGCACTTCCGCTTCTCCCTTTCTCAGGCATAGCCATGAAAGGTGACATTTTGGAAATATGTGGGGTGTAATATCCACCCAGAGCATAAAAAGCAAAGGTCATGAACATTTTCTTCAGGAACTAATTTACAGTCATTTTATCAGGGGTTTAATGGGACCAATAAGCTCTACAACTCTGTGTGCTCCAGGGTTTGGGAGCAGGGATTAAGGCTGGCTCTGCTGCAGCTTTCACCTACCAGACTGGCTGTAAATGTCTCCACTGTTATAGGTGCTTCATGGAGACGGAAGTCGTGAACTCGTCTGGACTTTTACAAGGATGAATAGACCCACCCTCTCACCAGCATGGTAACTTGCCTATTTCATAGATGGAGAAACTGACTGTCAAGAGTCTTGCCTTTTAGCTGTCAGTGCATTGAGGAAACCAAGTACAAGTAAAGTAATTCCTAAGTCATTTTACCCATAGCCAGCTGAAGCTGTCTCCCAGCTCCTGTTAGATAAATTGTATCATCCACGTGTCAGAAGCAAGCTGAGTGATGAACACTGATTAATTTGAAGATAACAGCTACCATTTATTGACTACTTATGCCATTTGAGACTGACTTTGTTTTTTGTTTTGTTTTGTTTTTTGGTTATTGTCCTTGTTTTGTTTATTCTCAATAATTAATTTATTTAATTTGCATCCAGATTGCAGCTTCCCCTCCTTTACTCCTTCCTTCCATTCCCTCCTCTCACATTCCTTCCCCAATTTATCTCCCCTTTTCCATGGATATCAATCAGCCTTAGCATATCACGTTGCAGCAGGACTAGGTACAGCTCTATGGAGGCTAGACATGGCAGTCCAATTAGAGGAAAGTAATCCAAAAGCAGGCTACAGAGTCAGAGACGGTCCCTGTTTCTGCTGTTACCATTCCCACATACGGTGCCTAAGTCGGTCCAATGCATATTCTTTGGTTGATGGTTCAGTCTCATTGAGCCCCTATATGCCTGGATTCACTAGTTCTTTAAGTGTTCCGTGGTATCCGCCACTTCCATAGCTTCTTAAACCTTTCCTTCCCCTTTTCCACAAATTCTCCAAGCTCTGCCTAATGTTTGGCTCTGGGTCTCTGCGTTTGCTTCCAACAGCTGTTGGCAGGAGCCTCTCGGAGAGCAGTTATGCTAGACTCCTGTCTGCAAGTAAAGCAGAACATTATTAGTAGTGTTGGAGGTGGCTAAGTAACAAGGAGGGTTTGAGAGAGGAGGCTTGAATCTCACTGAGGAGAAATAAAATAGATATCAGTGGTAGATGGAAGGAGGGAAATGTGTTGGAGGAGTATGGGGAGGGTAATAGGAGCAATCAAGTGTGGGGAGGACAGAGGAAGAGAGAACTGGGAGAGAGACATGAAATAGGGGAGCTTATTTCTGGGATGAGTTAGAAACCAAGGAGAATGGGAGCTCCTTGGAATCTAAGATGGTGACCCTAGTTACAATCCATAGTAGTAGGGGATATGGGGCCGAAATAGCAACCTCTAGTAACCAGGTAGAGCATCCAATGGAGGGATTGGGACACCAACTCAGCCAATTTTTCCTGCATGGATAAAGATGAAACAGAAATTAGGGAAATGTTCAACCAATGAGAGGCTCACCTTGAGACTCATGTCATGGCATAACAGAAAGCCCATCCCTGAGACTGAATTTGAACTCCTGATCCTCCTGTCTCAAACCTCCTGATTGCTGGAATGATAGGGATGACCAGCATGCTCAATGAGGTCAAGACACTGCCCTACCCCTCTTGAGAAAAGTAGCTTTTCCATGGCTTTATTAGAATCCCTATGTGTCAACTTTTACAAAAAAACAAAAAAGCAAAAAACAAACAAACAAAAAAACCCACTTTATAAAACCGGTTGTATCTGAGGCTTTTTGAAGCTAAAAGCGATCACAAGTATATTTAAAAGTCTCTCAGGTAAATTCAACATGTATCCAAACTTAAGATTATTTTGGTTAAGAAGAGATGTTTGGAAATGGAAGAATATGCAGAATTAACAAAAGGTTCTTCTTTCTTTCTTTTTAAGTTTGTACTTAAAAGAAACTTCAGCTACATGTTTCAGGATGCATAGAAAGGGTCACCAGAGCTGGTGGGGGAAGAAACAGATGGGTCATTTACAATGAACCAGTTTCCAGAGAAAATGAAGGGACTGTGTTTTGGCCTCTCCTTTCTGTCTCTTTCATTCTTACAGTTGTCTGTCTTTCTACCAGACTATAAATTATTTGATGTGTGGGGCACTAGCTGGGCCATTTCTTATGCCCAGTACCTTGGGTTATGTGTAATAGGTCTTTAAATGTTGGGTCCATAAAGGAATACATTTCAGAAATTAAAAAAAGAGAGAGACTTTCTAATTGTCTCTCTCACAGAGCTTGGAATTCAACCATTTTTAGAATAAAATTCTGAGATTCTGACTTAAGAAATGTCCTCTGGATGGCCTTGTTGGGGACCAAAGGAAGGAGAAGCCCTTGGTCCTGCCAAGGTTAGACCCCAGTGTAAGGGAATATGGGGTTGGGAAGAGGGGTGGATGGGGAGGGGAACACCTGTATTGAAGAAGGGGAGTGGGAGGGGATGGGGAGTATGGACAAGAAGCCTGGAATAACATTTGAAATGCAAATAAAGAAATATCCAATTTAAAAAACAAAGAAATGTCTTCTGGGTAGTGCATTGTGTCTTGAAACCTCCAGCTATGTGACTGCTTAAATTGCATTGACTAATTAGTCAATCTGAAAGACCCCCAAAGCAGAGAGACCCTCACTAAAGACTTGGGATGAAGCTACCCCCCAAGAACTCATGTAAGACCGTCCTTGCTGTAAAAACATGAGGTTTATTGATAGGAACCAGTACACTGGGGTCAATACTCGTATCCCACACATGGGCAGAGGAGTTCAACCCTGAGCGGCTGGGAGAAGAGGTATTTAAAGGAAGAAACCACAAATGTCGAGAATACCAGTGAAAAATCACAAGGAGGAGCTTCCTGTTTCTCAAGATTGTTTAACTTTATGGTCAGCTAGTTCCTGGGAGGAGCTTCCTCTTTTTCAAGATTGTTCTTTAAGATTTTAATCTAACTTTATGGTCAGCTAGTTCCTGGTAGAAAGTTGCTGAACCGTCTGGTATAATTATCAGTTCTATGGTCAGTCAAGTTCCTGGAACAGAGTCACTGAACTGGCTAACCTACATTTTTGGCTCTACTCTGTTTGCTAGGGGGTCTGAATTTTTCTGGTTCTTCAAATCAATTACCATTAATACCTGTAGATAAAAGTCTCCTAGGTTGTTTCCATACAGCAAATTCAAGCAGTGAGAGGATGAAGCTTAGAGATTGGAAATCTACTCTTAAGCGTTTGGAAAGCAACAGGAAAAAGGCTGTATTGCCAAGATCGTGTGTGTGTGTGTGTGTGTGTGTGTGTGTGTGTGTATGTGTGTGTGTGTGTATAGCTAGAAGGTCAAGAAAAGTCCACTATCAATAAAGTATCATGTTGTCACAGCTAATCCTAGTGCCAAACTTGGGGCCACCAATCACCAGATTATTTTAAGATATCATTTGTGAGTCTGGATTCTCTGAATATAGACTATCCAACATATCAATTGATGAAAGTTGAAGATGAAAGCTTGACAGTTCTCAAGTCATTCTGAGAAAGGCTCACCCATGTCTCAGTTCTGACTGTAGCCAGCAGGAATGCCCCTTGCCTAACATCTATTCCTTTATTTTATGCCCTTGGCCAATATCCATCTTGAGGTCACATTGCCTTTGAACTGAACTACCTTACCCAAAGCCATTGCACTGCCATACTTCCAACCCTAGATGAAACTTCCTTCTCTGGAATATTTATAATTTGCATATTTCTCCCTTATCTTAAATACTTCCCTGTATAATATTTTTCTAGCTCTTCACCTTAATCTTAAAAGTATCTTTACTTTCAAAGTAGCAAGTTTAACATTATCCACAGATCCCAATTTCCCATCTTTCTAGCGTTTTGCTCTAGCGGCTTTATTTCAAATGTTTGAGTGAGTTCCTTCAACCATTTCTTGTTTTTCTATCTGTGGATTATCCTGCTTTCCCTCTTCCGTCTCAGTCAAGGCTTGATGTGTCACTATAATTCAATCTGTGCAAAGACCCATCACTGTGTTCCCTGTTCTTAAATTCACAAACTTTCAGTGAAGTGATTGGTAGGAAATATGCTTTTCTGAGGAATTATCCCTAGAACAGCATGATACCGTAGCTCCACACTTGTGCTAGCAGACTGTGGGGACCCACGTCCTGCAGTGAGTGGTACTGTACTCTCTGGTAGATTCTGCTGTGTTTATCTGGCCGGCAACCCTTCAGCTTGACTGTAACTTGTATAGAACTCCAGTTGCTACCAATCTAGCCACCTTGTCTGCATTGCCAAGTTTCAGCAGGTGATCTCATCCTTCATTTTTAGTGGAAGTAAATGGCATCACACAAGACTCCAATGGCTCAACTTTCTGAGGATGCCATCCCCTTCTCTGACAATAACGTTGCTGGGGGTGATTGATGGGTCTCAGACTGGTGCTACACTCCAAGTCCAGTTGCAGCATAGTCTTCACCAGCATTCTCATTGCAGCAAGTTGCACCAGATCCCTTATGTAATCAGCCCGGTCAGAACTTCACAACTTCTACCCTCCTGTTGATGAAATTTGGTATTTAGGCATAATTACATTTTCCTGTCCCCCCAATACTCTGATGCCGAGGCAGGGAGATAACCAGCTTCAAAGGAGCCTGAGCTGCCTATGAGGCCCAGTCTCTGAAAGCTAACACAGTTTTAAACTCCTCACCCACCTTCATTGCTATACGCCACCCTGTGACTCTTGCCATCTTAAGAGTAGAATTTCAACATGTTGTTTCAGGAGCTCATGCTCTTTTATTCTGGTTAGAATACAGCATGAGATCTGTATGCCTGTTAAGTGTGGATCGCGTTGAGTACAGGGCATACCTAGCACAAGATCTTTGGAGATTATTTATCTGACTTGACAGAAACGTCACACTCATTTCTTCACTCATACATCCATGCCTTGGCAATTGCCATTTTACTTTGATTTGATGGGTTTGACTACCTGGTGTATTTCACAATTGTAGAATTGTACAGTATTTTTGCATGTGTACCTGGTTTCTTTCACAGAACGGAATGTCAACAATCATTAGCTGGGTATCCTTTTTAAAAAAAAAATAATAATAATTTAAGTGTATAAATTGACATAGATACTATTTGTAATTGATATAATTTATATTTTATATTAATATTAAACCTTTAAAAAAATACAAGTATCATTATGTAGCCAAGGGTGACTCTGAAGAAGAGAGATCTGTCTCAGCATTTGAATGCTGAAATTAAAGCTTGGTCCATTATGCCAGACTGGCACCATACCTTGTTCATATACCAACTGCTCTACAGCAATTAAATTGTTTCCAATCATCTGCTTCTGTGAATCCAGAGCATCTGGAAGTCACTTTGCTCAAGGTCATGTCTAAAATCCATCGTTCCACTCACTTTTGCACTAAAGTCCACCACATTATATTTTTTTCTTTTCCATGTTTTCTTGATTTCTAAAAAAAAAGAAAGAAAGAAAACAAACTCTTTTTACCATCTTTTTCCTGGAGACTTCCTGTAGATGACATCAACACCATTATTTTTTTTTAACTAACTTCTAGGTAATGACCATAATGAGCATTGACGATTCAGTACTCAATCCTAAGCCTTCCTTCACCTGTTAAACTTTACTGTCTGTTCTTGGCAACCATAACCAACCACAGATAGTTCTCATGTGTTCAGTAATAACTTGAAATTCCAATCCTAACATGGGCATTCTTCTGGGCTTTATCCCCATGTGGTCAGCTGTGACATTTTCAATTTGGTGCTTGATAGATAATTCCGAATTTTTATCAAGCTCATTTGATTGAGTTGGCAACATTTCTTACTGGTATTTGATCTTGAGTGCACTGCTTCTGAGACCTCAATATTGAGTCATCCAGGAGCAGAGGCAGACAGCTGTCTCTGTAGAAGTCATGATGTTCTTTTCATCTTAACAGGTTTTTTAAATGCAGGCATATGTGCACACTAAAAGGTGAATCTTGCTTTTCAAGCTCCATCATGACTAAAAGCACAACTCTGGATAATGATATGGAATCTTCAGGATTCTAGCAATGATGTTTTTACACAGCACAGATGTGCCTCTTTCCTTGTTCTTTCTCCTTCTTTTCTAAAGTGACAGGATGCCTGTGTGAGGACCATCCTTTACTGCATTCTGGGCAAAAGCGTCAGCTGTACTAAATGGTAACATCCCCAATTTCCCATCATGTCCTGTGATGGGATGTCATACAGCCCTGAACTTATCCTTAGGTATATGTTGTTTCTTTTGTTAAAATGATTCATTTTGCCAGATATGGTAGCACATACTTTTAATACTAGCTCTAGGGAGGCAACGAATTATGGACTCACATCAATTCAAGGCTGTCCTGGTTGATAAAGACTGCCAGGCCAGCCAGAAGTACACTATGAGATCATGTCTTGATTATTTGATTTTAAAAAAAAGTCGGTGTGTATGGGCAGGCATGCACATATTTGTAGGGTGCTAAGGAGAGAAGATTAGAGGATCAGATATGGTGGAGATAGACTTATGGGTGGTTGTGAATTGCGCAATATTTACACTGGGAACTGAACTTGGATCATCTATAAGAGAAGCATGTGTGTGCTCTTGATGCCTGAACCCTTTCTCCAACTCCACATATGCCATTTATAACCAAAAATTTAGCTTATAGTGTTTGAATTAACTTGCATTGCAAATATATTTTCCAACCATAGCTCTTTCCTATTTTTTATTGTTGTTTTGAATTGTGCTTTCACATTTTATGAACATGATAGCCAAGTTCTTTTCTACTGAGCCGCATTTCTGGCCCTCAAAGAATGTTTTGGGTTTTTTTTTTTTTTTTTTTTGCTGTTTTGTTTTTTTTTTGTTTTTGTTTTTTGAATATACACAAACCTGAAGCTGGATTTGTATGTATGCTGTAAAGTGAGAAATTCAGGTGCAATTGCTTTATATGTAGAGCTCATTTTATTTATACCTGTTGCCACATTTTCCCCTTAGTGAGCTGAGAACTGTGTCTTATATTCATGAGTGGATTTGGGAGTACCTTGTTTCTCTTTTGAAATCTGTTTCTTTCTACTCTGGTAGACTTCATTTGTGGGTTTGAATGAGAGATGGAATACTGTTCAAAGTGTATACTGCTCTCTCTTAGGTGTATACTAACACCTAATTTAGTTATTTGAACATACAATGAGTGGCTCCCAACTGACTATAAATTTAGCTCTCGGGGATATGATCCTTCCTCTAGACATCTGGGAAGACCAGTGTTCTGTTCTCATTTATCTTTTCCACATTTATCTTTAGTGACTCATGGCTCATATTTTATATATCATATATATTATATATATGCTTAGATTGCATAGATGAATTTACAAATCATTTAAAATAAGAAGAAAAAATTAAAAAGTTCAAGAAGACAGATGATTTACAGGGTAAAAGTACTCACTGTCCAAGACTAAAGACCCAACTTCTACTCCTGGCACCCAAATGATGGAAGGAGAAAATGAACTCCTGCAAGATATATTTTGCCCTCTACATGTATGCCATGGCCTGTGAATACAAGTATACAAACACACACACACACACAAACATACACACACACACACACACACACACACACACACAAACACACACACACAGAGTATAAAATGAAATTAAAGAACTGACAACTTGAAATGCTATCCCTTCTTTGAGCACATTGTTTTTCCATCATGGAAAAGTCTGATCTTTTCTGAAGAGGAAACAGTGTGGGAGTGGGTCTAGAGGAGAGGAGGTTGGGGAGAAGCTGGAATGACAGGAGGTAAGGGAAACTTTGACTGGGGTGTATTATATGACAGGAGAATCTGTTTTCAATAAAAGTAAAAAAGTAACTCTAAGTACAATTTCGTATTTTTCAAAGTACAGGCTTTCCTTGTCTTTCATTAGATTTATTCTCAGTTACTTAGTGGTGTTATCACTTGTAATTTCACCTATGGAGTATGACAATTCAAATTGCCTTTATTTATTTTGTCACCCATGAGTCTAAGATTATTTATAGCTGCCTAAAATTTATGTATATGCATCTTCTTATCACCCTCAGCAATGGGGTTCTGATTCTTGCTTTCTAAACTCTCACATTTTTGTTTTGATCACACTGTATTGGAGAACTTATTCAACACAAGGAGTTGAAGGCATGAGAGATGGAATACTGTTCAAAGTGTATACTGCTCTCTCAGAACACCTAATTTAGTTACTTGAACATACAATGAGTGACTCCCCACTGACTATAAATTTAGCTCTCAGGGATATGACCCTCCCTCTAGACTTTGTGGACAACTACAGATGTGTTCATACGTATACACAGAACATACACATACACACACAGCACATAAAAAACTAAGTTTTCTAAAAACAAAAGCAAATCAAAGAGTCAAATTGATGAAAGAAATCACATTTTTTATTACTAAGCTTGGCAGGAGCATAAATGCATGTGACACACACACACACACACACACACACACACACACACACGTGTGTGTATGTGTGTGTATGTTTACCTCAAACACTTATATGAGATTTTCTTTCTTTCAATTTGCATTCCTGGAATAATTCTTAATTGGTCAGTATATTTTCTATGGGTGGATTCTGATAGATTTGTAGATTTGCCGTATGACTTGCTGCCCTTGCTTTGAATACCTTGGTTGACTTTTTCCTTCTGCCTGGCCTTCCCTTTAGAGATGAATCAGCCTGACTTTTTCCAGTGCTTTGGGCATCATTGTGATCAAGACCTGTTTTGCATTGTAGTGGCAATATAATATTTTATGTGGACAGTAATATTTAGATTATAAAAGATTTCCTACACACAGGAGCTTATTACCATAAACTTCAAACATAAAAATAAAATAACCAAAATTATGCCATCAGTTATATCCTTAACCATCTGAAGTACAATAATTTTTAATTCCTTGACTTTTCTACATTAATTTTACATGAAAGCAGCCATTTCAGAAACTGTCTTTGTATAACATTTTGCCATCATCTCTCTCCCTCCCTCCCTGTTTTCTTATTCTTCCATTTTTTGTCCTTCATTTATGGTTTTATTTCCAGATGTAGTCAAGTTGACAACCAAGAATAGCCATAACAATAGTTCTTAACACAGACAGCATTCTTCTTGTGCATCAGACTGTAACAAATATTATCTTGTTTAATATAGCCAACACGTGCATTTGAACTCTGAAGTGTGATGGTGGATAGGAGGTACTGAATGTACTAGTTTGCATAAAATATTTCTAAATTGCCATATCTGATATGACAGTAAATGTGTATTAACAAGAACTTAGGTTTGTACATTTATCCTGAATCTCAAAGAAGCTCTACATTATCTTTTAATTAAAATTAGCATTTATTTAGTTTTCTTTATTGGACACTTTATGTATTTACATTTTAAATGCTATCCCCTTTCCAACTTAACACTCTTGAAACCCCCCATCCCACTGTCCTTCCCCCTGCTTCGAGGAGGGTGCTCCCCCTCCCATTCACCCACTCCTACCTAACTGCCCTGGCATTTCCCTACCCTGGGGAAATAATCTTTCACAGGACCAAGGGCTTCTCCTCCTATTGATGCCAGCCAATGCCACCCTCTGCTACATATGGGGCTGGAGTCACAGGTCCCTCGATAGGTAGTCTTTGGTTGGTAGTTTAGTCTTTGGGAGTCCATTTTCTTTTTATACTTTTCTCCCTTCTTCCACCTTCCCTCTTTCCTTCCCTCCCTCACTTCTCATTATTTCCCTCACCCCTGTATTTTATCTCACCTGTCATCTTTCTTCCTTCTCCCTCTCCCCACCTTCCTTTTCTGTTTTTCTTCTGATATCTCTGTCTTTTTTATCTCTTCTTTTTTTTTCTCAGTATTTATTATTTGAAATTTAGGATAATGGGCATGTATTCTGTGGGAACTTTCATTTTTCTGATTTTCTTTCTAACTTTCTATCTCTCTGCTCTTCATGACTACTTATTTTGCAATGAGATGTTCTAACCTTTCAGATCCAGTTTTTGGGCTGATATGGTTATTGGGCCATTGAAAATGTTAGAGGCCTTGAGTGTCTCACTAGAGTCAATGAAGGTTTCCAAAAACAATATGCATATCTGTTTTCCAGCATATGATTTTTGAGATTACAGTACTTGCTTAATTCTCTTTATATTTAACTTAACTTATAGTACAGTTCACTATTATTGATGTATAGCCAATACCTAAATAAGTACTTGAAATCCATCAATCTCCACTATAAGACAGAACTGTACTATTAACACTCATCTGGGTGAAAGCTTTCTTCCTAGGTTCTTTTGAATCCATTTTGCATTTGCAGATACACGAATTGCTTCTGTTTTTATTTTGGTATTTATTTTTAAAGATATCCTAAAATTCCTCAATATAAGCATATCAATTTGCATTTATGTGGATAGAAATCATTTTAATAACCAATATCTTATTTTCATAACCTATTTGTAGCAATGGGAATGGATTCTGCTTTACTTTCAAACAGAAGAACATTTAGTCTCTTTTGAGAAGCTTAGTTCTAAGCCACTACCCAAAGACTATACATGGGCTGACCCTGGGCTCCAACCTCATAGATAGCGATGAATAGCCTAGTAAGAGCACCAGTGGAAGGGGAAGCCCTTGGTCCTGCCAAGACTGAACCCCCAGTAAATGAGATTCTTGGGGGGAGGGCGGTATGGGAGGAGGATGGGGAGGGGAACACCCATATAGAAGGGGAGGGGGAGAGGTTAGGGGGATGTTGGCCTGGAAACCAGGAAAGGGAATAACATTTGAAGTGTAAATAAGAAATACCCAGTTTAATAAAGAGGGAAAATAAAAGAAAGAAACTTAGTCCTTGCCAATCCCATCTGCTTCAAAACCGTAGATGATAAGACCTGAAGTTTAGCTCTGTGTTAAGTATCTGTTTGCTTTCTGTTTCATTAATATATTGCTTTTATTTTTCACTACATTACATAATTTGGGCTTGCTCACTACATGTTTTATCCCTATTAGTATATGAGAAGGCCGAAGCGGTAGAGTACAACATACAGAAAATTATCTTGAACAAGAAAGACAGAATTTTCCAGACATGCTTTGGGCAATAGAAACTTCATCTTCCATCAGAGTACCTCAGAGAGTAAAGCTTCATCCTAGTCTTCTTTACCCTTGTCTCCTAGATTCAACCATGTGCAACAGCTTGTGGATTTTTACCAGCAATCCACCAGAAATCCTTCTCCTTTTTTCTAATGTGTTCCACTTTGACCTAAGCTCTCAGTCTTCTGCAGTAGTTTTTCCTGTACAGTTCCTCTGGGTCTGAGCCATTATTCACATGGTGATGCTGGGTTATTATTCTAAGATACAGTAAGATTATATCTTTCCATATGGTATTCAATGTTCTTATGGCAACTAAGAACCACACTGTATTATAAAATTAAACCTGACATTCTCCCTTAGGAATCTGTTGCCAAGACTCTTTTCTTCGCTATGTGTTCTATTCAAACTCATCTCCTCTCTGGCCTTTATATACCTCTTACTCTGGGTTCATGTATATTATCCTATCTTTTAAAAATACTTTTTCTTTCTTTATTTTGTTTAACCTCTTTTTATAAACAACTTCTTAAAGTCTGTTAGGAGGACTTCCTGGACAGTGCAACATCCTTCAGGTTGTGATTACATGCCGTCAACATATCTCCCTTCAGAATGTTGTTGGTGGCCTCTTCCTTGCCTTGCTTATTGAATAGAATTTCTACTTGCACAGTTAGCGCTCATCAAAGACTGTTCTAGCTATAAATAAATAGCTAGAAATCACTGAACCCACACACAAACATACATATATGCACACACACTCACACATCCAAACACCTATATACACATACTTCATTCAGGTCATGTGATTGGATAAATATCGCACAGTACCCTTTTTATAAATACTCCTTGCTCATGGGCTTGCCACATCTCTTCAATTTTGACTAATCTTCTAACTGTCTAGACTCTCCATTTCTTACAGTAACACTTATGTTTGGTGCCTTTAGTGTAACAGTATTATCAGATTGTTTAGTTTCCAAGAGGCAGCCGTGTCAGAGAACATACACAACATGAGAATTTTCCAGGTAAAGATGTCAAAGGAAACTGCACTGCCTAATTCTATTACAAATGGTGTGCACACTAAATTCCCGAAGTAGCTATCATTGTAACTGTGTCATTCATATTCTAACATGGTCAACAGTTTAGGTCAGCTGAAAGGAATAAGTATTGTAAGGTTTAAATCATAGTGAGAGGCTTGTTCAGATTGCATTAACTTCATGCTCAGGTTCTAAGGTCCAGCCTAGAGTTCTTTCCATTGACAAGGTTCTTGGGCAGATATTTATGCTATAAATTAGAGGCAAATTCCATATTGTTAGCTACAGGTCATTAAGTCACTGGTGAGTCCTTGTGCTGTACTAATACCAGATAACCAGATAATAACTCATTTTAAATTTTTAACATATTTTTTGGATATTTTTATTTACATTTCAAATGTTACCCCTTTCCCGGTTTCCCATCCATACCCCCCCATCTTGTCCCCTCCCCCTTCTTGTATGAGGGTGTTCTCCCACCCAACCACTTACCTGTTCCTGCCTCCACACCCTGACATTCTGACATTCCCCCACAGTCTAGCCTTGGCAGGACCAAGGGCTTCTCCTTCCATTGCTGTCCAACAAGGCCATCCTCTGTTACATATGAGCTGAAGCCATGGGTTGTCCATGTGTACTCTTTGGATGGTGGTTTAGTCCCTGGGAGCTCTGGTTGGTTGGCACTGTTGCTCTTATGGGGTTGCAAACCCCTTCAGCTCCTTCAATCCTTTCTCTAATTCCTCCAATGGAGTTCAATGTTTAGCTGCTAGCACTTGTCTCTGTATTTGTCAGGCTCTGACAGAGCTTCTCAGGAGACAGGTATATCAGGCTCCTGTCAGCATGCACTTTCTTGGCCTCAGAAATATTGTCAATTAATTTGTTTGTTATAAAAAGCAGATATTTGAATAAGGAACTCTTGAAGATATTTATAATGCTCTAAAAGAGAGCAATCTAACCCTATTTATGAGAGGCAAGCAATCTTCTGACAGGGAAGAAAGGTGAATTTTGCATCATATTAGCAAGTAACATTGGGTGAGGAGTTGGATATTTAAAAGGCTGCAAGTGTTATGGGAGAACTCTTCATATCTCATTATTATATTTAATATTCAATGTTATGGGTTCAAGACTATTATTACCTCTAATTTATAAATGAATAAATTGTGACCCAGAAGATTTAAATAATTTACTCAAGGTCAAACTGCCAAACCAGCATGGAAATCTCCAGATCAATTAATCTCCTAGATGAATGGTAGAATTTCTGGGGTTGGCCTCTCACCAACCTCTGATGAGCCTAATAGGACTGGTTGCTAGTGTCAAACTTGCTAGAATACAATAGAAAACAATAGAAACTACTGACACGAATTTCAAAAATACTTGCCACAGCGAAGGATCTAAGTTATGTAAGACTGAGATGTAATGATGAAGCAAACCCAAACTAAGCAAAAACCCTAGGAGTAACCGCTTGTTACACCTCTAGGCCAACCTTTGCATAAGGTCAGCTAGCTGAGGGTCCAGCCTTGGGTACAGGGTAGAGGAAATTAAACTCTATCTTCTGCATTTTGGAAAGCTTTGCTTTCACATTATAACAAAGTTTCAAAAAAAATACCTAAAGTGATAGGAAGTAGTTTAGTTTCTGGTGGTACAACAGAACATATTTAAGAATGTGAGTTCAACCCAAGAAATAAGACCAGTCTTGGTGGTGTTATTACCGATTTGTAATAACAACTCAAATACCCAGAGTTTCATGCCTTGTGCCACCAAAGTTGTGATGGATCTATGTTCCTTTTGTTTATTTCTTCCAATCTCTGTTAAATAATGGTCTTTTATCCATAAACTTCTGGTTTAAAGCAAATGAGTCTCAGAGTTTTTAACTTCGATTATCTAAAGAATCCATCCTCTATCTTGCATTATGTTTTATGCTTGTATTGATCAAAGGTTTCCACTAGGTTTAAGTGCAAAAGATATGCAGATTTTAGGGTATAAATGGTGGGAAGTAGGCGAGGAATACATGTAGGGATTTATGGCTGATTTGCGACTGTTGAGAAGGGTCAGGGAAGAGCTTCCCAAACCATCATAGACCATCTGCCACTAAGGCTGATGTCACAGAGGTGCACAGTTTGTTTGGTAGCTTCTATTGTCTTCTAATTGTCTTTAAGCTATTTGAAATATTGCACAGAATATCTAACATGGAGACCATTATGTAAAGAAGTTGAGAGATTTAAAATCATTCCTGATTTGGAGATGGAAATTTGAGAAATCAAAGTGTCTAGCATTGACTAGCTCACCAATATGAAGCACGTGAGGAAACCTTTCTGAGTTCTTTACCGTAATGTACTACATGTGCATAAGGATATAGACACGGTAATATTTTTTTGGAAAATATATTTAGGGAGACTCCAGAGAGTATTTAGCAGATCTGTTTCTTCCTTCTTCTGTTCTGTTCCTTGTCTCATGCTTCTGTCTCCTCGTTTCGCCACTATGAGGGCGGGTGACTTTTTGAAGCATCTCACGGTGATCTATGCATCTAAAATCACATTGGCTAGGGTTTATAATTGCCTTTATTGACAGAAAGGTCCAAAGTAAAATAGAATTCACACCAACATATTGTTAATTGAAGAAAACCCCTCAGTGTTCCTTAGTAATGAATCGCAGTAATAGTAGAGTTGCCATCTGAACACGGGACCCTAATGGAAGAGTTAGGGAAGAACTGAACAATCTGAAGGGGCCTCATCTGGCATCAGTGGGAGGAGAAACTCTTGGTCGTGTGAAGGCTTGATGCCCCAGTGTTGAGCAGTGCTAGGGTGGTGAGGCAGAAGTGGGAGGGGAGCACCCTCATAGAAGCAGGGTAAGGGGGGGATGGATGGGGTTGCAGAGGGGAAACCTGGAAAGGTGATAACATTTGAAATGTAAATAAATAAAATATCCAACTTTAAGAAAAAGAAAGTGAAAACATGAAACATAGGCTGGTCAATGTAGTCTTTGGGACATTTTGTTTCTAGTATCATGATTTTGGAATGCAGAGCCAACTGTGGCTTGAGCAGTTGGATATGAAGGGAGAAATTCTATACGCTTGAGAGCTGAGGGCTGTTGCATGGTGCTGAAACTCAAGCAGGGCAAGCTAAGAGGAAAGGGGTCTCAGCAAGAAGAGGCAAGAGGGCTAGAAGAAAACCAGATTGCCTTTCTTCATAGCTGTTTCACTTCCGGCTCTCCATGTGCCATGTCGTCAGCTAAGATTTTCCCTCAGGCCTATAAAGATGCCAGGCAGTCACCGTTCTTACACCCTGTTTTCTTCCCAAGCAAACACTGTTTCCCCATTTTTCTGCAAATCATTTTCTTAATGATATTTAGACTAAGGTCAGATGTTTTCAATTTCAATATAGAGATTGCATCTATACTTTTAAAATAATGTCCCTGCTTCACATTGACCTCTTCAGCTTTCTTGAGACTAGTTTAGAATTTGAGAGACAGAGCTTAGAATTTGAGGGTGAAGACATGAAGTTTAGTTCCAGCTTTCCCACTATGGAGCCATAGAGATAGAGCAATGTGAGCATGCTCTTCTTTAGTTACTCTTGAGATTAAAATTGTTTCACATTCTTCAAGTGCAAATATAGCACAGTAGGTAGAGGGCTTGCTTGTCATGCCTGGGTTCAATCTCTAACACTGCGTAACACAGCTGTGTCGCACAGCAGACAAATGTAGCATTTAAGAGGTGGAGGACAAGAATCCAAATTCCAAGGCCATTCTCAATTATTTTGGAGATTTGAGGCCATCCTATGATATAAAAACTTTCAACTCATAAAGAAGAAAAAATAACAGAATTTTATGTTCTAGTGATAATAATTACAAAAGAAAGATATTAATCAAGTCTCCTAATATACAAACCACACTGAACTACACAGTTATTCCTTTGCAAACCCAGTAGATGGATCTGTAAGAAGCACCCAAGGTGGGAGAAATCTAGGTACCGGTGTAGGAGAAGCTACATAAGATGGAGGATGGCATTCTTCCTGGTTCTTAACAATAAAGCAAAAAAAAAAAACGGCTTTAATATTATGATGTGTGTGGGGGGGTGGGTGGGTGGGTGTGTATGCCCACTTGCACAAGCATGTGTGTCTACATGTGTGGTGTATATATTTTCATGCTTTTTCTTTGCTTGTTCTATTCTTTCCTGTTCCTTTTCTTTTTATTTGCCTGTTTTCTAAAGAGAGAGACAGAGAGATACAGAGAGAGACACAGAGAGATACAGAGACAGAGAGACAAGAGAAAGGGACAGAGAAGGAGAATGAAAGAGAGGGAGAATGAGACAGAGAGAGATGGGGAGAGAGAAGAAGAGAGGGAGGAAGGGAGAGATGAAGGGAGGGGGAGGGAGAAAGGCATGGAGTTGAAAGGAAGTTGGTAGGCGTTATTTGGGAGGAGTTTTGAGGAGGGGAGACTGTGATCCAGATATACTGTATAAAAATTATGTTCGATCAAAAACTAGAATCTTATAGAAGGGAGCATAATATTTCAAGGAAGCAGGAAGTCAGATCTGACTGTAGTTATGTTTCCTGTAAATGACAACCGGTATGTTTAAAGGTATTAACTGAGAGCCTGAGTACTGAGCCTTAGCCAGTCCTGAGGCCTTTAATTTCTTAGAAGGAAAAGTCATGGGAAGTGGTTTTCCAGGCCCCGAGATGCTATTTTCTGGAGAGGAGGAAAGCCAGTTGCCTTAATAGAAAACAAACAACAAACCAAGAATATAACTAACAACTAACAAAACTCTTCTCTTACATCTTTCTCTGTCTGATGAAGTAGGGATGCAGCATTTTGTTACATGAAGGGACTGAGCTCATGTTTGCATGTCTTCTCCATTGACAGATACATAACTGAGGCCCAGGCTTTAGTGGCCTTCACAGAACCACACAGGAGGACTGTGGGATTGAAAATTTGACTTGATTCCCTGTGGTACTGCTCTCAAGATCACGGAAACTTATTTCCCTTGTTCTACTTTTTGCACTCCTGAGAGAGGCTGAGTGCTTGGAGAGATGAGATTTGAGCCTGCCTTCCTTCATTAAAAGTTTGACTAGAGAGCCTGAAGAGCAGAGAGGGGTAATACTTTTTCATCATAATAATATTAGCTTTATTGGTTCACTTGTAATAAGAACAAAGAATGTAAATAACAGGATATGAATCTCTCACGCATATCACCCCTCAAGTGACTCCTCCACTGTAATGAGAATTCAGCCTTAGCCCCTCTTGTCAGAATCCAGGTAAAGAATAGCTCTGACATTTATGTGACAGAGGAGACTGAGAAAACTGGCAGATGCGGAAAGCAGATTTAGGTCTTGAACATTTCTGTGCTGTGAGGTGGGAGGGAGAGGAGAGAAGGAGGAAGAAGACTGTGTGATGTGGAGATCAGGAAGCATCAGTGACAGGTGGGGCTAGGAGGTAGAAGCAGAAGTGTACACCACCCAGGCCTTTACCAGGACCTCTAGAGAATTAAGAAATCAGGTTCTTATCTTTTCTCTAGTTTCTTAATTTTTATTTGAGTGGCTTTGGGAAAGTTATCCTTCATTTCAGATGATAGCATCATGTTCAGACAACTCAAAAATAAATGTAAAAAATTGAGAATATTTTTTTTGCTAAATATAAAGTGAGAAGTGGGACACTAATGTTCGTAGCAAGGCTAGAAACACATGGATTATCTAATGGTGTACATCGCTATTTTTACAAAACGTTTGCTAGCAGAATGTACTGGCATGGGCAAATACAAAGGACTTAGTCAATGATCAGAACCAAGTAAGGCTCAGCCAAGGTTGGCAATTACCAGATTCCTTCTCCTGGCTTTCCTTCCTTCATGCAAAGGTGGGGCAAGGATCTAAGTACTTGTTTCAATACCTGTGCTTCCCAAAGTGTGACAAGATAGAGTCCTAGGGAATGCTGGATTTGAAAATGGGATAGAAGAACCTTGTCGGTCATCTGACTGTAGTAATTCCTGTTTACAATCCAGCCTTGGGATGCCTTGCTCTCTGTCCTGTACACTGCTTTGTGTGCTATTGGCTGCTCTTAGCAACAAATCATAGCATTTTGAAGAGGAACTGCTAAGTGCCTGCTGAGTCTGTAGCAAGGAGTTATGTCTGCCAAGCTAACAGGGAAACTAGAGTGTCTACCATTGGAGAGATTCCAATCACTGGATTATCAGAGGTCAAGAAAGGAGAAGAACATGGAGTTCTGGTGGAGAAGAAGCTGCTTAAAATCATCCAGTAAAACAGAGTTCCCAACAGGCAGCTTTGCCAAAGAGGTTCCAGGTCTGGTTGTGAGCCATTGCAGGTGCAGGACTGTCTGGAATTTGGTCCATTTCCTCCATGCAAGGGAAACCCTCCTACAGGGCCAGGCAGGACACCACAGTGCCACAGTTCAAAAGCAAGAGTTTAATTAGCCCTGACCTTAATGAGAGTGTCTGGAAGAACTGTTGAGAGAATACTAAAAAATTGATGAGATGGAGGAAGGATGGGGGAAGGTTAAGAGTATGCTCTGAAATAACTGGGGAGACAAGTGGCCCCGGCAAATTATGAGTGACTGAGCAGCCCAGCATCAACATCACTGAAGGTGCTAACATAATGTGAAGTCATGTAGAAATGACAGGGGTGGGGAGGCTTTATATCCAATGTGTGTACACGTGAGATGGTTAAAAGATGTTGGTGACATCATCAAATGATTCAGGGCTGTAGACACCAGGAAAGCTTGTCAGCCTTGGAGCATGCATGTGAAATGGGAGAAAGGCTTTGCTTCCATTGAAGAACTTGGGCGTTCAAACTTCCCAGGCAAAATAGGTATTACCTGCTTTCTCAAAGATTATTTTGATAGATTTGACATTAGGTTTAGCATTTAGTCATCGAGGGTAGATATTTGTAGAAGAAATGATTAGACAGACAACTAAAAGAGATTTGGTTTTTGTGGTTGTTTTTATTTTTGGTGTGAGTGCGGGTGTGCATGTGTGTGCATGCATGAGTGCATGTGTGTATGTATGCATATGTGTGTGCATGTGTGAATACTCGTGTATGTGTGTGTGTGTGTGCGTACATGGGCACACAGATGCAGGTGTCATGTGTATGGAGGACAAAGTTCCACTAATCGTTCATTTCTCATATGGTGTTCGTCTTACTCTCTGAAAGAGAATACATAGGTACTTTATAATCATCAAGGAAGCTAGGCTAGCTGGTCAATGAATTCCAGAGATCTGTTTGTCTCTTTGTTTAAAGTCTGCATTCTGGGAGATGAACTAGGTCCCTGTGCTTCCAAGGCAAACACTTTTTCTCACTGACTTCTCACTCTAGCCCACTAAATGAATTTGTTAAGTCAATTCTAAGGTTTCAAGGCAGTTGCTTTCAAAGTAAAAAATGCTTAAAATTTCTTGGTGATAGATTTGGAAACCTCATAAACTGTTGACAAAATTTTCTTTGATGAGTACTTTTGGAGAAGTACAGTTACCCACACACAGTTAGGAACAAGTTTAAGCTGCAAATAAGGAGTGTCCTGTCATAGACTGCAGTCCCAGAGGGAGCTGGTGGCTGAGACTCTTTCAGGTTCTTTTTTAAAGCTATAAAAAAATCTCAAGACTGAACCAAATAAAATCCAGATATTCATACAGAATTTCTAATGGCTTGAAAATTACTTGGGAAAAATTTGGGAAGGCCAAATAAGAATTTATCCAAGCTCTCGAGAGGATGCAAAGAGAAGTTACCATTGTGATGAGTGTACAGTCAAGAGGTTACTATCTCTGAGAGAATGTGGAGAGAAAGTGCACTTTTGTGAGGATGTGATGAGAAAATACCACCTTCATTTTCATAAAGAAGCTCAAAGAAAGTATCTTTTCTGTGAAAGTGCAGAGAAGATAGCAAATTGCAGAGAGAATAAGACTCACGAGAGGATATCTTCTCGTCCTTGACCTTAGACTTCTTCGGCTCCCAAACATCAGCAGCTCATTGCTGCAAGCTTGGTTTTGGTTCACAGATTTGCTAGTTTCAGTCTTTGTCAGTATTTTGTTATGGCCTCCATGGCTTAAAACCACCAGTTTGCAGATTAGAAAACTAAGCCTTGTATTGGTAAAGCAACTTGACCAAAGTTGCAGTTCTATGATGTGGCAGAGAACATTAAACTCAAAACTTATTGACTACCTGGTACTTGACACCAGTAAAAATAAGAATAAATACAATCTACAGACAACTAATGTGATTCCAAGATAAATGTGTACGATGGTGCGTGGATACTGCCATGACCTCTAATCCAGCATTCAGAATGGAAAGTACAATTAACTGTTCAGTCATTTGTCACTCTGTTTATATCTGCTAGTCTTCATATTTAGTGTTTAGTAGTGTTTTGCTGGTGCACATGATTAGTTCTCTTTCTCTCTCTCCTGCACTCTCTCTCTCTCTCTCTCTCTCTCTCTCTCTCTCTCTCTCTCTCTCTCTGTGTGTGTGTGTGACATATGTATGTACTGATGTGCACAAGGGTATATAGGTATGTTAACTTCTATGAACATGCAGGAATAACACATCAGAATGTCTTCTCTCAATTGTTTCTCCGTCCTATCTTTTGAGACAGAGTCACCATTTTGGCTCAACAGGCTGGCAAGGAAAGGTTCCATGATCTGAGTGTCTCTACCCCTTATCAGCACTGAGGTCACAAACATATTTTAATATGCCCAGATTTTACATAAGTACTGAGGATCTGAGCTTTGTCCTCATCAACTGAGCTATTCCCCAGTTTCTTAGGAACATATTTTGATGGTATTGTATGGAAACTTCTTGAAGGTAGTTGCTTCTGTATGAACATCAAAACAAAAATAACAATAATAACAACAACAAAACCAAAACGGTTTATACACTCAAATTCTTTGAATTCCTCACCCCAAAACACTCATTTTGCTATTGTACCAACAATTGTGTTTATACCTACTCAGAATCAAATACCAATTTTGAAACATCTGCTTGAATTCATTAACATTTGACTTTGCTTTCTCTTCTAAAGACAGTGCCAAATGTTTGTACTCCAGAGTTCTGCTTTACAATGGGAAGCGATAAATTCAGGTTTGTTTTTTATCAAAATATTGTGTTGGTTATGTTAATTGAGCTTTTGACACAAAGTTCATTTTGGAAAGTATTCAAAATTCAAAAACCACTCATTTTCTTCTCCTTACCAGAGAGGAAGTGAGGACCCAGAGCCAGAGTATCAAAGAACAGAACTTAGGCAGACTCTACAAAGCACAGACTCTAAATTCACAACAGGACAAATGGTATAAGCTTTTACCATTGTTTACCTGAGCACAGTAGTTTCTTCTGTAGAAAAAGTTGAGTATAATGCTGTCTTAAAGAAGCAAGTCAATCTCTCTTCCTATCTTATTAAATGTATTATTTTAAAAAATAAAAAAGAAGGAATTATACTATTTCACCCAGAGAAGCCAGAAAAGGGCACAAGAAAGGTGCCACACAAGACTCCCTGTGCAATAGTTGGGGAAACAGATTAAATGTGCAGTCCATGATCACATGGGTCATCCAAGAACATATGGCTGCTGTGTGGGACCAAACAGGACAGATGGAAAAGGTAAGGAAGAGGATGGCCTTTAGCTAACCCTTACACATTTATGTTCTATCCTAAACTTCTTTAAAGGGGTCAAGTTTCATATTCCTGAGTCTTGGTTTCCTTCCTCTTAGAAAGATTGAAACATAAAGTTTATGAGTTCAAGGATGACCTGGATAATATGGGGGAATGTCCTACAGAGATTTTTAACTCTACCACTCAATAAAATCCTATAACTAATCTGAAGCTCTTTCAAGTAAACTGAGTTATACAGTGTCACATCTTTTGTGTGTGAGTGCATTTTGTACTTGCTCAGGGCTAACCTAGTTCATGTGGCATACAGCTGCTTGTGAATTGGGGGTCAGGGGTCAGTCTCAGATGTTATCTTTCAGGAGCCATGAACTTGTTTTGTGAGAGAGGGTCTCTCACGGGCCTGTAGCTTAGACTAAGCTTTCTGGTTAGCAATTCCCAGGGTTCTATGTATGTGTACTTCCCAGTACAGGCACACATCAAGTGCCTGAATATTTTGCACAGAATCAGAGGACCAAACTCATGTGTTTTAGACGTAATTACTCCAATAATTGCTATACCTCCTAAAGACCTAAGTTTTACACATCATGGGCTTTTTTGAATTATTGATTTTTAATTTTTAAAATGATTTTGTTAATTTTGATACTGTCTGTGTACCTGCTCGCTAATCTGCCTAAGGGTTTATCTATCTTGTTGATTTTCTCAAAGAACCAGCTCCTGATTTTGTTGACTCTTTGTATAGTTCTTTTTGTTTCTACTTGGTTGATTTCAGCTCTGAGATTGATTATTTCCTGCCTTCTACTCCTCTTGGGAGGATTTGCTTCTTTTTGTTCTAGAGCTTTCAGGTGTGCTGTCAAGCCGATAGTGTATGCTTTCTAGTTTCATTTTGGAGGCACTCAGGGCTATGAATTTTCCTCTTAGCACTGCTTTCATTGTATCCTATAAGTTTGGGTATGTTGTGCCTTCATTTTCATTAAATTCTAAAATGTCTTTAATTGCCAAGTTATCACTGAGTAGAGTGTTGGGTGTGGTTCCATATGTATGTGAGCTTTCTGTTGTTTCTCTTGTTATTGAAGACCAGTATTAGTTCATGGTGGCTGAAATTCGATGTTATTCAGTGTTAGAATGGCTACTCCAGCTTGTTTATTGGGACCATTTGCTTGGAAATTTTTCTCCAACCTTTTACTCTGAGATAGTGTCTGTCTTTGTCACTAAGTTGTGTTTCCTGTATGCAGCACAATGCTGGGTCCAGTTTACATATCCAGTCTGTTAATCTATGTCTTTTTATGAGAGAATTGAGTCCATTAATATTAAGAGATATTGAGCAAAAGTGATTGTTGCTTCCTGCTATCTTGTTGTTAGAGGTTTGTGTGGGTATCTTTTTGGGTTTGTTCCAAGAAGGTTACTTTCTTGCTTTTTCTAGGGTGTAGTTTCCCTCCTTGTATTGGAGTTTTTCATCTATTAGCCTTTGTAGCACTGTATAAATTTGGTTTTGTCATGAAGTATCTTGGTTTTTCCATCTATGTTAACTGAGAGTTTTACTGGGTCTAGTAGCTTTGGCCGGCATTTTTGTTCTCTTAGGGTCTGTATGACATCTGCCTAGGATCTTCTGGTTTCAAGAGAGACCTGTAACTTAAAACAAATGATTTTCTAACATTTCCTAACAATCTTTCAATAGGCTAGGCTATTGGGTTTTGAATTATCATTGTATTAACAATATTGTAAATATTTTAAGATTTGCCTTTTACATAATATTCAGGATATGTATCTACCTGTGATTAGTAAACCCTAAGCCAAGCCATAATGGTATCATTTGCCAATGATATATACCTTGTATCACTAACTTGTCAAAGACCACGTTGTTTTCCCTTGGACCAACCATGTATCCACATTATCCACACGAGCTTCTTTAAAGTTCTGTGGGTTCTTTGGATGCTAGAAATTTTCTTTGTGAACTTGTGTAGGACTATGCATTTTACTTATGGCTATGACTTCATGACCAGTACAGAGATCTGTGGTTGTGCTTATCTTGTACTTCCTTATGGTATAAAGATCTCTGAGCAGCATGGACACAGGTCTACATAAGTGTAATGTCAATACATGGCCTGATTAGAGTTTCAAAAATATTCTCAGAGTTCCCATGATGAGGGCTCAGCACCTCATAGGCGATCAGCGTTTGATAAGGGCAAGGATGTGTTTCGAATCTTGGACCACAGCAAAAGAGTAGAAAAGAATTGTTAATCCTATTACTATGCACACCTGGTTCCACATAAACACTGTAATCAAGTGTGTACAGATTGCTTTGATTTTGAGGAAAAAAAAGACCTCTCTGGAGCTAGAAAAGAAACTAATTTCTCACATATAGTATATAGCCTCTTTCTTTAGTTGTAAATCGGGAATGGGATTTACTGAAAATACTAGTTTTATAGGGAGTCACTCTTACAAAGCCAACAGGTAGTTGCCATACGGTAAAGAAGAAGCCTGTCTTCATGACCTTAGTCTCCCTCCTGTATCAGGTAATGCCAGCATTGGGTCTGTTTGGCTGTAAGGTGTACAGTGTTGATCATTCTTCCCTTCTGATTGGTACTGGGGAAGCCCTGTAGATTGTCCGTGGCGCTTGGAGCTCTGATGCTTAGCCTTCTAGAGGCACAGACACAGCGTAGGCTCTGACTGGATGACCTGCTTTCATTCACAACTAAATCAGTACTAAAGAGGCCTGAATGATAGATAGCAGCTTATCAATAATTGAAAGGAGAGGCTCCAAGATATCCCATTATCTGAATAATGAATGCTCACTTGGGTTTTGTAATTCCTTAATAAAACTGACTGATTGATTTGCTTAATTAATTCCTCCTTTGACAGGCTTATTGCTTTCTTTGGAAAGAGGGATAGGCGAAAAAGAAAAAAAATGTAAGATAATTCAAGCCAATAGGAAAGATTTAAAATCTTCATAACTTTAACCCCCGTGTATCATGGAGACAAGTTTTCTATCAACCTTATCCTCAGCCTGCTTTTCTACAGAGACCCCACACCTGTTAGCAGACACCCTGTGTCACCTGTGTTTGCCACTGAAGCAGACGATATACTGCTACACTAGGAAGCCCCATAAACTCAGAACAACATTAACTACCTTTTGAGTAGATTAATCTGGATGAATGAGTAAGGGCAGCTTTCCATCTAGAGCAACCGACTCTGAGTAAGTCCATGGCTGCTCCCTTTGCATGAAGCATCAGCACAAAGATCTGCTGCCAGGAAGCATCCCTCAGACTTTAGGGAAACCCACTGTGACCAGGCAATGCCTGCCACTAGAATTTCATCCAGTCACAGTTAGCTACCACCATTTCAATGCCTGCTAGGTTCTGCCAGGGAATGATCGTGTGCCTAAAAAGCCAAGCAATGACATAATAGGTATAGAAACAGAGAATGAGAAATGAGAGCTGGCCGGACAAATAACAGTAGAGTTAATAGAGTTAAAGTACTGTTTGGTTGATGATGACAAATATAGATATTTAAACTCTAAATCATATTTACAGTTCTCTAAAACACAGGCATCATTACTAGAATGTTTATGAAATAAGTTCCATGATAACAAATCATTCAATTGGAAGGAAGGGAATATAAACCTTAGTAGTAAGCATGCCAAGAACTTGCTAACATTTTTATTTTAGTTCAAAACTAGGATGCAAGAAGTTTCAGGGTTGGGATCGATCTCAGTCATTTATTGACCCATACCAGTGGCATCTACGAGTTTCATATGGGCATAGTTAAGGGTAGTTAAGGGGTACTGGTCCTGGTGATGATCACTGGAATCCATCAGTTCTAAGGGCAATGGCAGGGAAAGCCAGAATTTCAAGGCCAGCTTTAATTCCCACATGAAATCATGTAGACTCTAATTATTTTATAGGTTCTTGACCAATATTGTACAATAGTGATGAATTCATATCCCTCCATCTTTTTAATATCCAAATTGCCACTAACTTACCTCAGACTGTTATAGGATTTTTTTGCTGAGTGGTTGAAGGATTGGATACACTCCCATCTTTAATGGTGACCTAATTAAAACAAGCCAGCAACCATGGCCTTCGCTTTGTGTGAGATCAGACTCAACACTTTTTGTAGGATCATTTCTTTCCTGAAATGTCTTACTAGGCCAAAATAAGAAAGACCTTACCCATTATGTCGGCTCCATACTTCTTTCACCTACATTAGTTCTTAGCTTATAAAGACTGAGGTCACTGAAGTTTCATGAGGCAAAGCATATGCCATGGCCCCATTGCCTGTAGGACAGGGCCCTACTTCAGCTACAGGTACCAGTTCTGAAAGGCTACCATGGCTGTACAGTTTTTCTCAATGAAGATTTACTGATATCTGAGAAGTGTGCTTCTTACTTCTAGGTCTGATTTTCATTATTCTGTGTATTGAGTACTTAAAGACAAAAATTGTTCATGATATGAGTATGCTTAGTCAATAAGCTAGTCAAAATTACTCACTTCACTTTCATATTTGCCCAGGTGTTTCCTAAAGAGCCCAGAAGAGAATTTGCACATGTATTAGAACACCATCTGTTTCTGACTCATACAGCTCACAGAATAATCAGAGGTCTGTCTTGACTAGCTGCTATACCTTGATTTGGGTTGCATAAGGCCAACAATAGAAATAGAATATTCTGTTACCTACTTCAAGCTAGTCATTTTTAAAAATAAGTCACTGTTAATAACATCAGTCAACAACTTAAAGTAAGCCATGCATTAGTATTAAAGATTTAATGTTTACCGAATCAAAAGATGGTTTTCTGCAAAGCTTCTTGTAAGTTCAAGCTGACTGTGCAAATGTTTTGTCTTGAGTCTGCAGATATGTTTCTGCCAGATAGTATCCAAGACATCCTCCCTCCCAGTACATCAAAACAAGGTCTACAAACTTTAATAGTAGTACTTTATCACACACTTCCCCAAACATGTTGGTGTCATCAGAAACAAAGATAAGAAGTTCCTTCTCTGGTGACTTTGCAGGAATAATAGAACATTCTTTTTTTTTCTTTTCCAATATTTAATCTTATTCTCACCACATAATATTCTGTATTCCACATATCTGACTCCTATGTTATCTGGGCTTGATGGGTTTGTGGACTATGTAGCAACCCCCAGAATCTGTCTCTAGAACTATCACCCTGGAAAATAGAAAGCATGCATACTAAACAATAACTCAATTCTGCTTCCTCCTCAGTGGCTAGCCAAAGCTCTTGTTTCTGTCTATATGATTTTATGTTCACCAACAGACTTAGATAAATGATATTTTTACTTAAGTTAATGGGTATAATTTTAAGAATTAATATTAAGTAATTTTAACAACTTCATTTTTTGTTATTGAAAAATATATTTTCATACAGTATATTTTGACCATGGTTTCCCCTTCTCCAGGTTCTCCCAACTCCTGCCCACTTCCCCACTAACTAATTTCAGGCATTTTCTTTTTCTCTGTCTTTGCTACAAACAATCACAAAAAAAGATGTTAAAAAAGAAATCGAAAGGGGGAGAGATCAGGACTCTAAGAAGTGCAGACAGTCCTGAGAGCACAGTGTAGACTACCACTTCTGCTGACATTCCTGGCTCAAGAGGAATCTGCCTGGAGCCCTCTGGACACAGGAACCTAGGAATGGTCAGGGACAGGATCCTGCCAGACTCTGTGCCGAGAATTGAAAGCCAGTCTCCAGGAGCTCTGACAAACCTGAGAGCAGAGGTAGGCCCACCACGTCTGCTCTGATGGACTGGCCTGGACCCCTCAGGGCACAGGAACCTAGAAGCAGACTGGGACAGGATCCTTCCAGTTTCTCCCTGTGCCCTGAGCAGACCCAATGTCACAGCTCTCTGTACCCAGATCACTCTGGGAGAAAGCTTGTCTCCAGCAGTGCTGACATATAGGCTTTCAGGAGGGTCAAGCCACTGTCAGAGAGAGCAAGGCCAGCTAACACCAGAGATAAACAGATGTCAAGAGGCAAGCACAGGAATCTAAGTAACAGAAACCAAGACTACTTGGCATCATCAGAGCCCAGTTCTCCCACTAAAGTAATTACTGGATATCCAAGCACACCAGAATTGGATTTAAAAATCACATCTCAAGATGATGATAGAGGACTTTAGAACGATATAAATAATTCCCTTAAAGAAATACAGGACAACACAGGTAAACAAGTAGAAGCCTATAAAAAGGAAACACTTAAAAAATTCCTTAAAGAATTACAGAAAATACAAACAAACAGGTGAAGGAATTGAACAAAACCATCCAGGAACTAAAAACAGAAATAGAAACAAGAAAGAAATCACAAGGCAGACAACCCTGGAGATAGCAAACCAAGAAAAGAGATTAGGAATCATAGACACAAGCACCATCAAGAGAATACAGGAGATAGAAGAGAGAATCTCAGGGCAGAAGATACCATAGAAAACATTGATATAACCATCAAAGACAATGGAAAATGCAAAAAGTTCCTAATCCAAAATATTCAGGAAATCCAAGATAAAATGAGAAGATCAAACCTAAGGATAATAGGTATAGAACAGAGCAAAGATCCCAAACTTAAAGGACCAGTAAATATCTTCAACAAAATTATAGAAGAAAACTTCCCTAACCTAAGGAAAGAGATGCCCATAAACATACAAGAAGCCTATAGATCTCCAAATAGATTGTACCAGAAAAGAAATTCTTCCTGTTACATAATAGTCAAAACACCAAATACACAAAACAAAGAAAGAATATTAAAAGCCATAAGGGAAAATATCAAGTAACAAATAAAGGCAGACCTACCAGAATTACACCAGATATCTCACCAGAGACTATGAAAGTCAGAAGATCCTAGGAAGATGTAATACGGATACTAAGAGAACACCAATGCCAGCCCAGGCTACTATATCCAGCAATACTCTCAATTAATTAGATGGAGAAACCAAGATATTCCATGACAAAACCAAATTTACACAACACCTTTCTACAAATCCAGCCCTACAAAGGATAATAGATCAAAAACTCCAATACAAGGAGGGAAACTACACCCTTACAAAAGCAAGAAAGTGATCTTCTTGCAACAAACCCAAGAGAAGAGAGACACAAAAACATAATTCCATCTCTAATAACAAAATTAATGGGAAAAACAATTACTATTCCTTAATATCTCTTAACATCAATGGACTTGATTCTCCAATAAAAAACATAGACTACCAGATTGGATATGTAAACTAGACCCAGCATTCTGCTACATACAGAAAATGCACCTCAGTGAAAAAGATAGACACGCCCTAAGAGTAAAAGGCTGGAAAATGATTTTTCAAGCAAATGGTCCCAAGAACAAAGCTGGAGTAGCCATTCTAATAGTGAACAAAAGCAACTTTCAACCAAAAGTCATCAAAAAAGATCAGGAAGGACACTTCATACTCATCAAAGAAAAAAATCCAGCAAGAAAAACTCTCACTCCGGAATATCTATGCCCCAAATGCAAGGAAACCTACATTCATAAAAAGAAACTTACTAAAGTTCAAAGCACACATTGCACCTCACACAATAATAGTAGGAGATTTCAACACTCAACTCTCATTAATGGACAGATCATGGAAAAAGAAACTATATAGAGACAGGGAAATTAACAGAAGTTATGAATCAAATAGATTTAAGAGATATCTATAAAACATTTCATCCTAAAACAAAAAATTATACTTCTTCTCAGAACTCTATGGTACCTTCTCAAAAATTGACCATATAATCAGAAATGAACAAAATCAGAACAAAACAAAGTCAGAAATGAAAAGGGAGACATAACAACAGAGTCTGAGGAAATTACAAAAATCATCAGATCCTACTACAAAAGCCTATACTCAACAAAACTTGAAAATCCGGATAAAATGGACAATTTTCTAGACAGATATCAGGTACTAAAGTTAAATCAGGATTAAATAAATCATCTAAACAATCCCATGAGTCCCGAAGAAATATAAGTAGTTATTAAAGGTCTCCAAACCAAAAAAGACAAGAATCAGATGGGTTTAGTACAGAATTCTATAAGACCTTCATAGAAGATTTAATACTCTCCAAACTATTCCACAAAATAGAAACAGAAGGAACACTACCCAATCCCTTCTATGAAGCCACAATTATGCTTATACATAAACCACACAAAGACACAACAAAGAAAGAGAACTTCAGTCCAATTTCCCTTATAACTATTGATGCAAAAATACTCAGTAAAATTCTAGTAAACCAAATCTGAGAACACATCAAACGGTCATCCATCTTGATCAAGTAGGCTTCATCCCAGGGATACAGAGATGGTTCAATATATGGAAATCCATTAATGCAATCCACTATATAAACAAAGGAAAAAAATCTCTTTCTATTTCTGGAAAAAGTTTTATTGCAATTCTGATGAGACTTTACCAGTAACTTTGAATACTACTGATTTCATAATGAAACTAAACTGTACAATCCAAGAATATAGGCTATGACCCTTGCTTATTTCTATCAGCAACATTTTTTGTATACTTTATTATGTAAGTCATTTCCCTTTAAAAATTTCTAAATATTTTGCCTTATAGGTGCTGCTATAAATTGTTTTTCTTCTTTAATCTCTTCTCAGGTTGTTTGTTTTAAGTACTCAAAAGTGTAACAATATTTTTATTGACTTTCTGTGGAGAGCTCTTGGTGTCACTTCAAGAAAATTGGCAAGATATTGGACATTGGGCTAGGACAAGGAAGTAGACTCAAGATAAACATAGCTGAGGAATATGTTCCATGTTTCTTGATCTCCTTGTTAAGTTCCTGGATACAGTGATCATGGGACTTTTATTTATGCCTTGCTTGTTCCTTGACCAAGAACCGACCCCTATGCTTTGCATGTACTTAGAACAGTATAAATGCAGCTTGGGAAAAAAAAAACTTGCTTGAGTGCTTACTAGAGTCATGCTATAGTGTTGTATAATTGCCCTTTCTTTCCGCCCTACCTCCTCCCTCAAGACTTTGTTGATTGACTGAGCAGACTTGATCACATGGTGCCCAATGTAAGGGTCAAGAATAAAGGGCTGTGTGAAAGACACCGCAGGAATTAGAAACTTGAGAAAAAGAAAATACATTTGAACCAGTAGTGAGTAAACCCTATAAACATGGGACTGTGTAATAGTAGAATGCTTTTTATACCTATGCTTACAGATATGCTAAAATCTAAAGGAGTGATAAGTCAGAAACAGCTTACCCAGTTTCTGCTTCTTATGGAACTTTGTCCCAGGTAAATACTATACAACACATGGTGCTGAAAAAATTCCCACAGATGCCTTTAGTGTTTGGACTTCAGTTAGAAAAACTTAGATATGAAAGTATAAAATGAGGTAAGATACTAAAAGACCTAGATAATGAAAGCAAGAAGAATGACAAAGCTATTCCATCTGCACCTCCTGTTTATGAGGTTTTGGACTAGGCAGGAAACAATGATGAGCCTCTTGATCCAAGGAATGAAACTGACTTGGAAAAAAAAGCTGCTATATATCATAATGAGGATTGGTCCCCTTTTGTGGACCTTCTAAATGTATATTTTCTTAAGGATCTGGCAAAGATGTCCTGGAGACAAAAGGAAGTGAAACAAAAACAATTAGCTCAGCTTATTGAAAGATTTGAAAGGGTACTTGGCAAAGAGAGTTCAGATAGTACGAATTCAAATGATGAAAATGAAGAATAAAAAAGCAAAAGAAAAGGTTACTGTCGTACCTTCTTTAGTTGTGCTCATGAGTAAAAAATCATGAGCAAAAGCCTCTTAGTCTTAGTCCTGGTGCTTCTTTATTATCCATGCAGGCAGGTTTAAAACAGGCAGTAGATAGAGGAGAAAACCTCCAGGGCCATGTGTTACAGAGCCCAGGTTTCAAAGTGCATGATCAGCAGAGTAATCCTCAATGATATCACACTCCCATTCCTTATAAGCAGCTAAGGGAATTAAAAACTGCCTGTCCTCAGAATAGACCTACTGCTCCTTTTAACATGGCTATGTTAGATGGCCTGTCCACTGAGGCTCTTCTGCCTGCAGATTGGAACAGTTCCTGCATGTTTGCTGGGAGGAGATTATTTGTTATGGAAGATGGAATTTTATAAAATATGTCAGCATACTGCTGAGCTCAATGCTAAAGCTAATAATCCTGTTACTTATGATATGTTGGCAGGAGAGGGTCAATATTCAGATGTGTAGGATCAATTATTATATAACCCTGGAGTTTATGCTCAAATTGGTGCTGCTGCTTAAAGGGCATTGAACGCTTTACCCGCTAAAGGAGATTTAATCCAAGATATTTCCAAAATTCATCAGGGTCCCGATAAGCCTTTTCAAGAATTGATTGATACTTTAACTAAGGTTGAAGGAAGAGTTTTTGGAGATGCTAACACAAGTGTGTTATTAGTTAAACAATTGACCTACAAAAATGGTAAGTCTGCCTGCAGGGTTGTAATTAGACCATATAGAAAAGCATATTCTATTATGGATTATTATAGATTATGTTCTGATATTGGCTCTCCTTATGTCCAGGGTATGGCAGTTGCCACCACACTGCTGGGAAAAACTGCACAAGTTTTGTTTTAACAGATGGGAAAAGAAAGAAGGAGGATGGGCCTCCTGGAGGATGTTTCATGTGTGGAAAGATATGGCATCAAGTGAGAAATTGTCCAAATAGAACTATGGAAAATAAATCAGGACTTTGTCCTAAATGGAGGAGAGGAACCTATTGGGAAAATGAATGCAAGTCTAAGAGGAATAACTTAGGAAATTCTCTCCCTCTGGGAAACAGGGTAGGACCCAACCCCAGGCCCTGAAACAATGTTATGGGGCAATGCAGTTCATTCCTCACCAAAACAGTCCTTTCAAATAGACACTGATCTGTCCCTTCACCTACACAGTATTGACCCCTGGGAATGCAGGCTCCTCTTACTTGAATCCATATTCTGTTGCCATCAGGAATCATGGACTGTTATTAGGAAGAAGCAGTACCTGAATGATGGGATTAATGATTGGTCCACAAGTGATAGCTGCAGATTACACTGGGAAAATTAAGATTATGACGTCTTCGCCTACCCTGGAATTCCCCTAATGTGTTTCAAATAGAGCCTCTGAGCTCACTTGGTTTACTCTTTATCTTCGTAATGGGGGATCCTAGCATGCTGAACTCCAGAATAAAACACTTTTTGTGTTCACATAGTATTTGAATCTCGGGTATCATTCTTCAGCAAATCATCAACCTTTATCTTTCAGGGCTCTTGTCTGGGATTCCTTGGAGACCCCTTGGCCCAAATAGTAGAGTGTTTTTCTGATCAGTAAGCCCAGGGTCCTGTTGTCTTTTGTTTTATCCATCTCTTTGTTTCTGTTTTGAGTTTAATCTGGAGGCCAAGAGGGGCAAACTTGACCCATAGTTTTGTCAATTGTTCAGAGGCAATGGAAGACACTCCCAATCCCATACAAAAGCAGGAGAACTTGCTAGTTCTCATCTGGATGTTGAACTGCCTGTGGTCTGAGGGCCTTCTGTACATAGGGATTAGCCATCTGAGACAGGCTTTTGGATTTGTTTTTGTTTTCCTAGGAATGTCCTTCTTGTGTCTGGTTATATTCTCTTTGTGCTTTGTCATCTCACACCTTTTTTTTTTTTATTCCAAGGATGGGACAGGTACAAAGCACCCTACTAGTCCCTGGGCCTGAATCATTTTAAGGACTATTTTTCAACTAGTCACAGAAGACTTGTGTCTGGTTATTTGTTCCCAAAAACTAACCATTTTTTTTTCCAGGAATGAGTGGCCCATCTATGGCCTGAGGAGAGAACTTTCCATTTCCCCATCATTTACAGGGTGAAGGTTTAAGTTATGAAGCCTGGGGCACCCAGACTAAGTGCCATATATCACCATGTGGGAATAACTGGTTGAGAAGTCCCCTGTTTAAATGAGACCCTTTTTTCTTTTAAATTTTTATTAGATATATTTCTTTACTTACAATTCAAATGTTATTCCCCTTCCCGGTTTCCTGTCCATAAGCTCCCCTCCCCTCCCCTCCACCTCTCCCATACAGATATTCCCCCCATATATTCCCCTTACTGCCCCCATATTTCACTGCACTGGTGGTCCACCCTTGGCAGAACCAAGGTCTTCCCTTTCCCCTGGTGCCCCAACAAGGCTATTCTCTGCTACATATGCAGTTGGAGCCATGGGTCAGTCCATGCATAGTCTTTTGGTAATGGTTTAGTCCCTGGAAGCTCTGGTTGGTTGGCATTGTTGTTCTTATGAGGTTGCAAGCTCCTTCAACTCTTTCAATATTTACTCTAATTCCCCCCAAGGGGGTCCTGTTCTCAGTTAAGTGGTTTGCTGCTAGCATTGACCTCTGTATTGGACATGCTCTGGATATATCCCTCAGGAGAGATCTATATCTGGTCCCTTCCAATGAATTTTTAGCTTCATCAATATTATCTAGTTTTTCTGGCTGTATATATATATATGGAACGCATGTGGGACAGGCTCTGAATGGCCACTCCTTGAGTCACTGCTCTAAACTTTGCTTCCATATCCATTCCTATGGATATATTTCCCCTTTTAAGAAGGAGTGGGAGCATCTGCATTTTGGCCATCCTTCTTCTTCAGCTTCCTCTGGTCTGTGGATTGCATCTTGGGTATTTCAAGCTTTTTGGCTAATATCCACTATCAATGAGTACATACCAAGTGTGTTTTTCTGTGATTGGGTTACCTCACTCAGGATGATATTTTCTAGTTCATTCCATTTGCCTATAGACTTCAAGGAGTCATTGTTTTTGATAGCTGAGTAGTACACCATTGTGTAGATGTACCACATTTTTGAATCCATTCCTCTGATGAAGGGCATCTGGGTTCTTTCCAGCTTCTGGCTATTATAAATAAGGCTGCTATGACCATAGTGGAGCATTACACTTTGTTGTATGTTGGAGCATCTTTTGGGTATATGCCCAGGAGAGGTATGACTGGGTCCTCAGGTAGTGGAATGTCCAATTTTCTGAGCAAACTCCAGACTGATTTCCAGAGTGGTTGTACCAGTTTACAATCCCACCAACAATGGAGGAGTGATCCTCTTTCTCCACATCCTCACCAGCATCTGCTGTCACCTGAGTTTTTTATCTTAACCATTCTGACTGGTGTGAGGTGGAATTTCAGGGTTCTTTTGATTTGCATTTCCATGATGACTAAGGATGTCGAACATTTCTTTAGGTGCTTTTTGGCCATTCGATAATCCTCAGATGAAAATGTTTTGTTTAGATTTGATAGCTTGTTGGTAAGGTGAGGTCCAGCTTGTCTCCACTAGGTCATCTTCATGTGAATCCGGTGGTTATACGGTTTTGTTTTAGGGATATTTCATTTTTTAATAACGGTTTTAGCTGACATTCATGGAGAGAATGAATCCTTAGAACTGTGCCACTAGTGAAAGGAAATCCTGTCTAGAGTATGTTTCTTTACAAAGCTGTGTCACACCATCCTTTGGGCCCTCTGCTGGAAAAGTAGAATCAAGTCTCAAATAATGCCTTTTAAATTGTATCCTCTAGTATTATAGATGTAGGACAGTACTGTATCATACCTCTGTGGATGTAAAATAGCTTGTACCTGCTTTATGATACATAGTAGTGACCGTGCTTTATCAGAGCTGTTTTTAATGATGTTGCTCAGAATGTTTTCTTTCCAGATGATGATTGAGAAGCTAATTTAAAAAAAAAAATGGTGCCAGGTACCACAAGAGTAAAAAAAACAAAAAAAAAAAAAAAGAAAATGTTTTGTTTAGCTCTATACCCCAATTTTAATAGGGTAATTTGGCCCTCTGGAGTCTAACTCCTTGAGTTCTTTGTGTTTTTTCGATATTAGGTTCCTTGAGAAAATCAACAAGATAGATAAGCCCTTAGCCAAACTAACCAGAGGTCAGAGAGAGTGTATCCAAACTAACAAAATCAGAAATGAAAAGGGAGACATAAAAAATCATCAGATCCTACTACAAAAGCCTATGTTCAACAAAACTGGAAAATCTGGAGGAAATGGACAATTTTCAAGACAGATACCAGGTACCAAATTTAAATCAGGAACAAATAAACCATCTAAACAACCCCATAACTCCTAAAGAAATAGAAGCAGTTATTAAAAGTCTCCCAACCAAAAAGAGCCCAGTACTAGATGGGTTTGGTGCAGAATTCTATCAGACTTTCATAGAAGACCTCATATCAATACTATCCAAACTATTCCACAAAACAGAAACAGACGGAGATCTTCCAAATTCCCTCTATGAAGCCACAATTACTCTTATAACAAAACCACACAAAGACCTAACAAAGAAGGAGAACTGCAGACCAATTTCCCTCATGAATATTGACGCAAAAATACTCTACAAAATTCTTGCAAACCAAATCCAAGAGCACATCAAAACGATCATCCATCATGATCAAGTGGGCTTCATCCCAGGGATGCAGGGATGGTTTAATATATGAAAATCCATCAATGTAATCCACTATACAAACATACTCACAGATAAGAACCACAAGATCATTTCATTAGATGCTGAGAAAGCATTTCACAAAAATCAAAACCCCTTCATGATAAAAATCCTGGAAAGAACAGGAATTCAAGTTCCATACCTAAACATAGTAAAAGCCATATACAGCAAACTAGTTGCTAACATTAAACTAAATGGAGAGAAACTTGAAGCAATCCTACTAAAATCAGGAACTAGACAAGGCTCTCCACTCTCTCCCTACTTATTCAATATAGTACTGGAAGTCCTAGCCAGAGCAATCAGACAGCGAAAGGAGGTCAAAGGGATACAAATTGGAAAGGAAGAAATCAAAATATCACTATTTGCAGATGATATGAGAGTGTACTTAAGTTCCACCAGAGAACTACTTAACCTGATAAACAACTTCAGCAAAGTGTTGGGGTATAAAATTAACTCAAACAAATGAGACCCTTTTTATGGGCCTCGTCACTCCCCACCCTTCTTCCTCTAAAGGAGGGTCAGCTTCAGTTTCCTGCCTTTCTCCCACTTTCTGCTCCCAAAGAGAACCTTCTTACCTTTCCTTGTGTTTCTGCTCCTGCCACTGCTGTCCCTGCCTAGCCAGCATAGGTGTATGGTGGAGTATTTCCCTTACTCCTGACTCTACTTGGAGTCTACCTCACCCTTGAGCCTGTATTGCCCAGAGGTCTGACTCTACTCTGACTTTATCCCTCTGGACTATGGGTCCCCCAGATGCTCAGGGGAGACAGTTTATGAAATATGTTACATTTGCCGGCAATGATCTTTACAATTGGAAGTTACAGAACTCCGCATTTTTCAGAAAGACCATTAGCTCTCACAGGTCTTCTAGACTCAATCATTCTGACTCAGCTGATCACCTGGGATGATTGTCATCAATTGCTCCATATCTTCTTCATGACAGAGGAGAGGATCATGGGAACCCCCTGCAAATTGGTTTCCAGAGTAAATGGGCATGCTTATGAGAGATCTGCCCCTGATGCTCATGAGATATGACCTTGCAGACTGATCCTACATAGAAGGTGGAACTGGCATTTAGGAAAACTTTACGATGGACAGAATGTTATAATAAACCCCCAATGTGGTTTACTGTTTCCAGCAATATGCAAGTTATTGATTGGACTGGGAATCAATCAAACATTGGATAAAAGAGATGTGCAGAGGTCTTAGGCAATCTGATTCAGGTCATTTCCAATGGCATATTTGCAACTTAGTTTCAGCTCTCTGTGAAGGTATGTTTGCAGTAGATAAAATTTGGGACCGGATCTAGATTTTGAATAAAGATCAGTGCATGTGTTAAGACTCATAATCTTTTATTAATTGGTCATCTTAAAATTACTTCGGGTTCTTCTACAGAATTTAATGTAAGTTGTGTTGACTGTACACTTTCTAATTTTGTTACCGTATTGAAATCTGGAACTTCTGTTATGGTGGTTTATCAAACAGCTTTTGCTTTATTGCTTGTGAATATGACAGTAACTTGGTATTCTAAAAATGGCTTACAAATATTGGGAGAATTGAGTCAGACTTCAAGTAGAAGCAAGAGGGTAGTGGATTTACTACCCAAAGACTATACATGGACTGACCCTGGGCTCCAACTGCATAGGTAGCAATAATAGTCTAGTAAGGGCACCAGTGGAAGGGGAAGCCCTTGGTCCTGCCAGTGAACCCCCAGTGAACGTGATTGTTGGGGGGAGAGTGGTAATGGGGGAAGGATGGAGAGGGGAACCCCCATATACAAGGGGAGGGGTTAGGGGGATGTTTGCCTGGAAACCGGGAAAGGTAATAACAATTGAAATGTAAATAAGAAATACCCAAGCTCACAAAGGTGGAGAAAAAAAAAGAGGGTAGTAGGTTTGATTATTGCTGGTATTGCAGCTTTGATTACATTAAAGCTTTGATTACATAGCACCACTGCTTCTGTAATTTCTTTGATGCAAGAAGTTAAGACAGCCACCTTTGTTAATCATTTAGCAGAAAATATTACTAATTTTCTTAGTATTCAAGAAGATTTAGATAGGCATTTGGAACAATGAATTGATGATTTTTATGATACTGTTCAAATTATTGGAGAAGAGGCTCACAGTTTAAGAGTAAAAAGCCATTTCGAATGTGATGTTAAATACCAATGGAATTGTGTATTTAACCTCTCAAATTTACAGTGCCAGTTACTATAATTGGAAGACACGTGCAGAGTATTTGACATAATTCTAACACCTCTCTGGATATTTTAACTTTATATACCAAGATTATGAATTTAAAGAACACTGCTCAACTGAGTTTTGATGCTGTGGATATTGCTGATAAAATTATTTATGGCTTAAGATCAGTATTTCCATCTTGCTCAAGTTTCTAGAATGGATTATATTGTTTGATCATATTGGCCATTCTTGTCATGGGAATAATTTTATGCCTGCCCATTTTAATAAAATGTACCTTTAACAATATCAATATTTCATCAGCCAAAATACATGGCTTAAAACTTAAAATGAATCCCCAGACAGAGCCACTGATAGGCTAGCAGTCAATGATTTGAAGAATTTACATAGGTCCTTACCAACCTAAGACAGATGTGCATTACCTTGAATAATCAATTTTTTCAATGACAGGTAAGTAAGGCATTCTTGTCACAACAACCTAAGCAGTCTTGTTTATGAAATTAAAATGGGAATATGCGGAGAGCTCTTGGTGCCACTTCAAAGAAATTGGCAAGAATATTTGACTTTGAGCTAGGACAAGGAAGTAGGCTCAAGATAAACACAATTGAGGAATGTGTTCCTCATCTATGTATCGTCTGGATATAGTGATCATGGAACTTTTGTTTGTTCCTTGACCAAAAATTGACCCCATTCTATGCATGTACTTACAACAGTATATAAGCAGCTTGGGAAAACAAGAACTTTGCTGGAGTCATGCTATAATGTCTAATTGTCCTTTTCCTTTCATCCTTTCTCCCTCCCTCAAGCCCTTATTAACTGACTGAGTAGGCTTGGTCAACTTTCTACTTATTTTGCTGCATTTATTTAATAAGACTAATGGATTTTTGTGCATGAACTCACTAGAGTTTCCTACGTATAACAAAAGGTTTACATTTTTTTCTTATACATACATCTTTTATTTTCATACTTCTTCAACGTATCCGGTATGGCCTTTCAGTACTCTGCTGCATAGGAATTGTAAAAGCTACTATTTGCATTCCATTTATGGTCTTAAGAGAATAACCCCCAAACTTTAACCCTTGAACTGTTTTGTGAGTCTGAGTTGACATGTTTGTCAGTTGTTGAAATATTGTACTATAAAAGATGGTGACTTGCATGGATACTCTTTTTATTACCAATTGTTATGAATGTTTGATCTTTAATTCTATTAAAGACCTATGATCAGTTTGTTGGTTTTTGTATGTTGAGTCAACCTTAAATTCCAAATAGAGATCACACTTGGTCACAGAGCGGAATCATTTAAATATGCTATTTAATTTGGCTTACTAATATTTTGTTATTTGTCATCAATATTCAAACACTATATCCTCAATTTTCTTTTCTATAATTTTATTCTTAATTAAGCTCAGGACAATTTTTTGCCTAATATTATTTCTTTGTTGACAGGGAGGAAAGAAGTTTATGTGTTAGCTTTTCTTTAAATGCTCAGTATAATTCTCCAAATGAATTCATCAGGCTCAGGGCTTTTCTTTATCAAGGAATCTTTGATTATTTTCTCAATCACTGTTCTAATTATAGATCTGCTTATTTTCATTTCTGTTGCTAAGAAAAATGTAAACAAAACCAAACAGTAAAAAAACAAAACAAAACAAAATAAAACAAAAAACTCTGACCAAAGGCAAGATATGGGAGAATGGTATATTTTACTTTTCAATTCCAGGTTAGAGTTAATCACACAAGATAGCATGGGTAACTGTAACGGCTATTCTGTATTTTCAGCTTGACTATATCTAGTTTGAACTACAATCCAGAAATAAAGGGAATACCTGTGATCCAGATCTTGAGGCTGTAAGTCATTGGTTTTTAATCCTGATCTTGACATGGGTGCTACAGGTTTTTGATCCATATCTTGAGCATAGTGGCCATGAAAAGTGTTGGCCCCGGCAATGTGGTACATGCCTTTAATCCCAAAAGACAGAGGCACACAGATCTCTGAGTTCAAGTCTAGCCTGGGACAAAGAAAGTTCCAAGTAAAGCAAAGTTTAGGTACAGGCATGAGGCTACACATCTTTAATCTGGAGGACTACATAAGATCAATGCAAGAAGGAAGGTGTTATGGTTTGTATATCTTGCCATCACATCTATTGGAGCCTACTTCTTCAGGATTCTAGCTTATATAGAAGACCAGCTAAAACACCTAGACTTGTGGGATGATGAAACGACTAGATTCTTGGACTTCCCATTCACAGCAGGCCTTTGTTAGGTTCATTGAACTGCAGACTGTACGTCATTCCAATAAATTCTATTAATATATAAAGACATTGCATAAGTTCTGTGATTATAGAGAACAGTGACCAATATAGTAAACAATATCACCTCAGGAAGCAGATATTAAACAACTTCCTGCCAAGAATTCTCTTGTTCTATGAGACACTATGTCATAGAAAGTTCCTACTAGTTCATACTTTCACTTTTTAATAAATGTGAAAGGAGTAAATTGCATGTGATAAAACTTTTCCCTGGATTAAAAATTAACTTTCATGTCAAAATAAAACCATAGAATTTAATTTATCATAAAAGCTATATTCTCACATAGAATCTAATGGACCAAAACAGATAAAGCAATTAAATGCAAAATGGTATGAATTAATCTTATTTAAAGAGGCAGTCAAGATAGAATTCATATTTTCAGAGGTACAATAAGTAGTGAGTAGGGGCAGCTTTCCCCACTCAGCTAGTAATTCAGCAATTTAAAATAATAAAAACACTGTAAGTCCTAATTGACTCACTTTCTGCTAATGCTCTTTGTTAATTTTGACATTCCACTCAATCTTTATTCCTTGTAGCATTTATTTCTCAAAATATTTTCCTCTTTTTTCTGTTATTTGCTGAATTTTGTTGGTAATTGTGTTCTTGGTAACTAAACTAGAAACATGTTAAACTCTGAAATAAAGTTCACATTTAAGCATTGTACTTCTAGAGTATTCTATCTAACAATCTTCCTCTGCCAAAATTTTCTTGTGGGTCAACTAGGGAAAACCCCAACATGAACCTAACAATGAAAATAGTGTTGAAAAACCTTTGCAATTCTAGTGACCACTGGGCCTGGATATGGTTCTTAGAGTTATGATACTTGGCATTGATTTTCTGGCTTTATTGACTTTGTGGCTAGATTGTGTTGTTGGTAATATCATGGGCCAAAGTCAGAACTCCCAAGCTCTCATTCTAGTCCCAGCTTTATCTGAAAAGTGAAGATTATAACTTCATGTCAATTTTGGTCCTAGTTAGGTCAGAGTCAACATCAAATATTAATACATAATAGCTATTTTAACAGTTTTCTGTGTGTACGCATATTTTAATTGCTTCCTCTATTTTTGAAATTATAAATCTATTAGTTCCCCTTCCCATTCTCCCATTCTTTCTCCAGATAATCCTTGCTCTTTTCCTCCAAAGCATGACTTTGCTCTTTTTCAAATTCATGGTTTCTTTTTTATTATATATATATATATATATATATATATATACACATATATATAAAATCTCTTCCATTTGTATGATGTAACTTATAGATATGATTTTAGAGTTGACCTCTTGATAATGGATAAGCAATTGCTATATAATTTTCTGTGGCTTAACTCTAAAACTGTTTTAAATTCACAGGATTAGTTGTAGATTTTAGAGCCCTCTTCATTATTATACATTGAAACTAACAAACAGAAGTAAAAAGAAATAAAAAGAAAAAGAAAACGTACTAGTGGGAATTTTCTATGACACAGTTGTGTCATTGAAGAAGAGGGTTCTTGACAGGAAGTTGTTTAACGTCTGCTTGCTAGGGTGGTATTGCTTTCTGTATTATTCAGTGTCCTCTAGAGTCACAGCACTTGTGCAATGTCTCTATATAGTAAGGGGATTAATTGGAATGGCTTTGAGTCTGCCATTCAACTAATCCAAGGGCCAGCTGTCAATGGAAAGTCCAAAAATCTAGTAGTTGCTCAGTCCCACAAGCCTAGGCCTGAGACTTACAACGTTCCCCACCGGAAAATACAATTAATTAAAATGTTAGTGTCATTAAATGCAATCTCTCTCTCCCACTTAAGTGGGAAGCTCAGGCCACAAGAGAAAGCATATCTATTCTTCTTAGCCATATCGTCCTCTCACTATTCCTTCTTCTCCACAGTGTTTGTCTTCCCCTATTGTAGCAGACCTTTTGTCCCTAGTTGACAGTCATGCAGAAGGTGCAAGTCCCCTGTAGTCAGAGCTATCCATGGGAATATGGCATCTGGCAATTACCTTCCTGTCTCTCTGCTACTCTCTTTACTAGGGGCTCACTTTCTCCCTCAGCTCGGTGACCTAATTACGTTCAGCCACATTGGCATGGATGTAACAGTGGTGAGTTTGCGGGCCCTTGGGATACATCGCACTCCTCAATCTTGTGTAATACCACCCACCGTTCAAGATGCCATGCAAATATGAACTAAGCAAAGCTTTCTCTCCACCTCGCCTCCCTTGAGGTTTCTTTTGTTAAAAGCTGCAGAGTGATTAGAAAGGGTCAACTTTCCAGGCCGTGCTGTTTTGTCTCCCCTCGTATATTTTAAGAGGCTTTGGGGATAGATTCCATTTATGCCTAATAACATAAGCTTGCCGCCCTGTGTCACGATGTTATTGTTTAATTTGTTAGCACTGTTATTTTTCCTTAATTGAAATCTTTGCCTTTCTTCCTCCTTTGTACTCCCTCTCCCATTGTATATCTGTGGCTGATGATAATGTCTCCTTTCACACACACACACAAAAATTATTTATTGAAATGAGCTCTTGTAAGTTTTTACTATCCACATATATTGTCTTCATAGTTACTCCTTGGAGTCATATTAAGTTAATGGAATTTCAAAATTAACACTATGGATAAATAGCTAGTTATCTAAAGTCAAATTAGTGTATATAGTGAATTCCACTTTATAATCAGTTGTGTTTCTGCTGTGAGATTTAGCATAGTGTTTAACGGTGGTGAATAAAAGAAGTTCCATGATTATAAGAGGACAATTGACTTCATTTTCCCGAAAATGGGTGGAAATCTAGAAGATTACACTGAAGAGTTATTTTCAAAATACCTAAGCCAAAAACACCATAAATTTAGGTCCTACATATGACAGAAAAATGATTAAACTAATGAGGAACATAAATTATCTCTGATAATAAATGCTTAATGTTTATCTGTACAGTGAAATATAACAAAAACTTATTCAGGTTGTCAGGCAATGTCATTACAATAGACTTGTTTGATTGAGTAACAGAAGACCTAACATACCTTTGTCATGCAAATATTTAACAGTTAATTATCACTTATTTGGAATAAAAATTATTGACTTAAACATAAACTCTCATACTGAATATAAGTTTATCAACAGCAGACTAAGATTAAAATTAGTAAGGGAGTTAACTCTATGAGACGTTGATCATAATAGATATGTTTATAATTTATGAGGTAACTGTATAACAATCTCATTAAGCCTGAAGTCCCATCATTTTTATTTGTAAAATTTAATAGTTTCTTCAGTTATTCTTTGAGGATATTATGCAATATATTTTGATTGTTTTTCCCCTTTCTAAACTCTTTGAAGAGCTTCTTTCAACTTTGTGTTCTTTCTCATTCTTTAAAAAGGAAAAAGAACAATGAACCTTGGAGTCCAATTTGTGATGGCTGCATACTCCTGGGTGTGGGACCATCTCTGGATTGTGGTTAAAATGTCTAGTGTAATCTCATTGACCAAAACTGATTATCTGTCACCTAGCAGCAATCAAATGCTGAAAGCTTCTTATCTAGGTGTAGAACTTTGTGCCAGGCCTTCAGGCTTGGAATTTTTATTAGTTGAGCTTACCCGGGTCCTATCATGGTCTCAGTCTCTCTGAATTTATATATGCATTCATCCTTTTGTATCTGGACCTCAAAGTCTTATCCTATGCATAATATCATCATTCCCACAAATCCAATGCAATTACTTTGATTTGTATATTTTTATTTGAACCATCATTCTTACCTAGGCATCAGAAGAAGGGTGAGGAGGAAGGCATGTGGAAGCTTTGAGCAGTGGTTAAATTGACATTTCATGAGGTCACATGTCATAGAGCTGCTTGGACATAGAACAAAGGAGTACATATTTCCCATCTGGGAGACAATGAGACCTATAAGAATTCCATGGGATGACTTGAATTCATTTAAAGAAAATGAAAAAAAATGTAGAAATATCCAAATGGAACTTTAGAATGCATAAAGCACCTTTTAGATAAACATTTTTGTCATATTAACCATTTATAGAGTTGTACAATCACCAATACTACCCATTTATATCTAATATATGCTCATGCCTCTGCTCTTGTAATTTTAGAAACACTTTAAACTTCTTTATGTCCAAATGAATTTGCCTATTTTAGGGTAATTTAGGTAGCTCGAGTTAGTGGGACCAGACAACATGTGCCATTTAGAGTATAGCTCATTATACTTGCAAAATTAGTCTGTTTGTTACCACCTAACAACATTTAGTTGATATTTAGGAGGAAATAATAGGTGGAGGGCTTTTCGATGGCTGGACAGAGGCTGGCGGTGGGCTTCCTGCAGGTGCTCGCGGTGACATGAGCCTACACTGTGGCCTGTGTCCTCACCACAGCCTCAGTTGTGAGCAGGCCTGGCATGGTGGCACTATGGTTACAATCTGTAGCCGACCAGAGGGGATTAGGGATGTGGCCCGCTTCCGGGGTCTCACATGCTTCCCATCCCATAGCAGCGGGAGGTCCTCAGCCCTTCCAGCTCTACTTCAACCAGCACCTGGTGTTCCAGAAGTTCCACCGATCGTTGTGGGTCACATCTACTACTTCCTAGAGAATATCTTTCCCAACCAGCCTGGAGACAAGAGACTGTTGCTGACCCCCAGCTTCTTGAAGCTGCTAGTAGATGACCATCAGGAGGACCCCCATAACCTGCCGCTTCCAGAAGAGCATCCAGATCCCTAACTGCAGCTCCTAACAGTAAGCCTACTATGGTTAGCCCCAGGCTTCTGACAGTACTCTAGACCTCCACCTCAGTTGGACAGCTGAGCAGCCCACCCGGAAGGCTGGACCTACCAGTAGCCTTGGTGCCTCAGCCAGCAACACCCTACATTTCTCTCTACCATCTCTCTGGCCTACCATAGTGACAGGACCAGAGAGTCCCAATCCTGCCTAGAGATGCCTAGCAGAGTCCTGAACTACAGGACCGTAGGTCTCATCTTCATGCTGTCTGTCAGGGTCTTGATGGAGACCTCAGACCCAGTCAATGGGCGTTCTGCCTGTGGTGCCTATGGGATGGTGCCATCCGCCTAGCCTCTCTCTCTTCGTCTAAAGCAAGCAAGTCCTCCTCTTCTCCAGCTGATGACCCAAATGTCCCATGAGCAAGATTGACCCTCTGCTATGCTAGTGAGCCCAGGGCCTCGAGCTCTATTTAAGCCGCAGGCAATGTACAGCAGAGGTAGTTCTGGAACATTCCATCTGTCTTGCCGCTGAAGCTATGTGGGCAGGTGTTCCTATCTGGTTTTCCTAGTTGCTCTACATCTGCCCCACGGGGCTTACTCCTGGATGCCTACTCAACAGTACGGGAATTTCCCATAACATTGCCTGTCGTGTCTATGCAACAGAAATGTTTTCTACTGAAAAAAGAGAAATAAGATGGACTAATAGTCTACCATATGGAGATACCATACTTTCTTTATCCGTGCTTCAGCTAGGAGTCCTTTGGTTGATTTATTTTACCTATTATTAGCAATGCTGCTTAGAAGTTATATAAGGGTTTGACCAAATCTCTCCTTTCCAAATATTTTAAGTGTATATCAGGAAGTAGGGTGTCTGGATAACAAAGTAATCTGTTTTATCCTTTAGTATGCAAGAGTTCCAAATTCTGTATCTTTTGGAAAAAACTCACTGAACACCTCTTTGTTAACACATTGTAATTACTTTGGAATAAAATGGCATAGCTTTTAAATTTGAGCATGGAAAAAACTCGATGGATATTTAATTTAGTTAAAGAGACTACATTAAAAGGTAATTTAATGAATGAAGAAAAGAAGAAATAAAAATGGAAGGATATAACTGCTCTGAGGTGTGGTGGAGAAAAGTGTTTACTGTAGATAAAAGGGAGAGTAGCCAGAGGCAGGGAGATCTGGGTGAGTCCAGGATGAACATGACCCTGAGATATCAGAGAAAAAGAGGATAAGAAAAATCCAAACAAAGAAGCCAGTGGGTAAAAAAAAAAATATAGCCAAAATGATTGGATTATGTAGGGAAGGACAGCCCAACCCCTGGGCTAGAAAATTTAGCGTAGAGGGTGGAAGGATGTCAGCCAGAAAGGGTCCTCTAACAGGTAAGGCTTGAAGGATGCTGGGAGAATCTGACTGCCAGAGCTGCTGTGATATGTTAAATAGAGACTTTGGCCATTTATCCTTGGTATAGCAGAAAAGTTATAGCAGAATATTTTAAAAGCATATATATATGTATATATAGCAAAATCTGGTTGTTACATGTTATACAACATAGTACCATAGTACATTCCAAGTTGTGACCTTAGCTCACTGTGATGATGACTGCTGTAGAGATGGTATTTCTCCTCAGGTGACCTAGTGCAGTTAAGGAAGAGGAATGACTGAATCCAGAGGTTATGTGACACTCAAATAAAGCAAGGCATCACTTCTAGACTATGACTTCAGTATACTAGCTAATCAAGCAAAGTCTCCATGCTGGTGCTGGCTCATTTTCCTACACTAGAGTTCTTGCTAAATCCAATTTTCAGGACTTGTTATCCTTGTAAGCAATAATGTGATCACTGCCTTCCTTGTTTATTCTTAAATCTATGTCATGTGTCTGTAAAGGAAGTATAAAGGCATATGCTGTTTGTATACTGATGGAACCCATGTTTTTAAAAATAAACAATTCAGTGAACTAGTCTATGGGGGGAGGGCGGCAATGGGGGGAGGATGGGGAGGGGAACACCCATAAGGAAGGGGAGGGGGGAGGGGGATGTTTGCCCGGAAACCGGGAAAGGGAATAACACTCGAAATGTATATAAGAAATACTCAAGTTAATAAAAAAAATAAACAATTCAATCGAACAAGACAACACAATAATGCATATAGAAGCTAGAATAATACACCGAAAAGGATCTGTGCCACAGGACTTTGGATGAAGATCCGTTAAAATACGAGGAGTGCCTCAAAGCAGAGATAAGAACCCAGAGGAGCTTGCAGGATGGAAAGGATTTAACCAACTGCAAGAAGTTAGGATGAGCGTTCTGCTAATGACAACATTTATGAACAAAGACACATGAATGATCTTGGAGAACTCTTATGAAATTGAACAAAGGTGAAACAGGGTTGCCAGAAAGTTAGAAAGACTAGAGTAGGAAATCAATGTATGGTCATCTGTGCTTATTGGCAATTTTGTAGCTGTGAACACGTTCCTTGAGCAGGGCAGTACAGAAGTTTAACACCTCTTATTTGCTAGTGGTAGTGTTGTTCCAGAGGGAAGGTGGGCATCTATTTTTTTTCTCTACTGGTTGAATCAATGAAATCAAATACTATTTACATGGAAATGATATTCTCCTGCTGTAAATAATGGTTGTGATGATTATCACATAGCACGTTGTTTTGTTTGAGTAAAGTGAAATAGCCCAGGAATGGGAATGAGAGGTGTCCCTTCTGAGGTCTGATGGTCCATGAGGAGCCTTCTCACTCTGATGAGAAGGTGGTAGTCCATGGTTATAAATGTCCTTCCTGAGGGGCTGAGGATCCATGACAATGAGAGGTGTTCTGTCTGAAGATGATAGACCCATATTCTGAATATGACACTCTGCTAATGGCAAATCAATGAACTCATTCTAGGACCCTAATTCAAATGTATGAAATAGTATTGTAGTTCTCCTCTTCACAAAGAGTTCTACTTTGAAACAATGACTTAAACATTTATATTTTATAAAGATATTTATTCAGTTAGGCAGGGAATGGACAAACTCAATCCCAGAGTAGAGGGCCATAGTAGCAATCATAAAATTAGGAGCACTATTGTGCTTGTTTCTGAAGTCTTAATATTTGACAGTAGTACAACAATTTTCTCATGGTTTTAGTTGAATTCAGTTCTAAAATTATGGTTATTAGAAGAAATGTATAAGTGAAACTGTTTCCAAGCAAAGATGTGCCTTTCTTCCCACGTGTGGTAGACTGTTGGAAGTTGAGGCAACTGCAAAAAGTCATAGTGTGCCATCTGCTTTAGCCCCCAACTTACAGAACGTGGGTGAAAGCAATCCTAATCCAGGGATCCATGACCTAATTCCTTCTAAATATGAGAAAATGCCTGATCCAATGTATAGAGGAGTCTGAGAAACCTCTACAATATGGAATAAAAATAATATCTGACATATGAGCCAAAAAAGTAAGTATAATTATTATGGTATACATTGATTTATAAGGTTTCTTCATTTCGGTTGAAATGTATACAGCAATACATATTCATTTACACGCTAGATAAACTGAATTTCATTTCTAATAGTTGATTCCCCCTTTGCTGTCTCTTAAATATTCCCTATTTAAAACATGTAACTGATTTCCTATGAAAAATTTTACTCTGTAAAGAAATTTATCTTAAGTAACACCTTAAGGCTGATCTTAATATCTGTACTATAGCTGCCTTTAATGACATTGTATGATTAGTGCCACATGGTGTGCATCTACTTTTAGTGATACAGCATAGTTTTATCTGTCTGAGTTTCTGGTCAGATAAATGTTCAGAAAAGGGACTATTTAGAAAATATAATATGAATTTTCACATCTTGATGAATACATTAAATAATTCTTCAAACAGACTTTACCAATTTGTAAGCAGAAATAAGGAATTTATAGGAGCTATGGTTTCCTGTTTATTTCTCAAACTGTTCATTAGCTAGTTGTGTATTTTATCAATGTGGTCTTAAAATGATGTTTTCTGTTTTGGTTTTAATTTTTGTCTCTTTAATTTTTGTCTGAGCTTCATTAACAATCGAATTTGCGTAAGTCTACTATGCACACATCTACCCAGGGCCTTCAATATGTGAGCCCTTGGACTAGAACAGGCTTTTCCAAATTCACAACTGCGAGTCTGCTGAGCATCTGATACTCAGTATTTCTCAATATCAAAAACACATTTGAAAATATGGTTTTGCCACCCACCTATAGGCAGCACTTGAGGGACTCAAAATGAGGCTTAGAAATCTAAGGATAGCTTGGGCTACATGTCAAGAATTCAGAGAGGGGGAGGAGGAGGATGGAGGGGGGAGAGAGAGAGACAGATATAGAAGGAAGAAAGGGGGAAGGAAGGAGGAGAAGAAGGGAAAGAAGAGGCAGAAGAGGAGGAGGAGAAGGCAAGAAAAAAGAGAAAAGAAAAAGAAATAAGCTTTTGTGACACATGTCATTGGAATCTCTGCCTACTTCAACCTAGGTCTTCACTATCTTACTTTCTCTGCATTGCCTGGAATTACCTTATTTATCAATCTGTGTTTTCTATTAGGATACAAGATGCTCAGTTAGGGCACAAATTGCACTTCATTTTTTTCTAAATGTATAATTATCTTCCTCAATATCATTTATTGAATAATCAATCATTTCTCCTTATAGTAGTAATGCTATATTTTCATTTGCTGAATTTCCTTGAATTCCTGAGGCAATTTCTTAATTTATGCCTCTTTCCGGGCAGTTAGATACATATTCTGAGATGTAAGTCCATTTTTCAAGTTACTGCAATTTTACTCTCATTCACTACCTGATGGAGTATGGCTTCCCTCATAATTCCTTAAGAGCATTTATGACAAATGATTTGTACCATTAAATAAATTTTTAATGATCAATATGCATTATACAAAGCAATAATAGAGGAAATCAGAGTCCAAAGTGAAAAAACTGTACTTTAAAAATTAAAAAAAATAGATGTTATCGTTATGTGAAGTTAAACCTCCACTCGCCCAATTATAGACAGAAAATGTTGAGTAATATATAAAGTAATGTTTATTTACCAAAAGAGAAAAATCACAAGTATCATAAGAATGCCAAGCAAAACAATCATTAAACATAAAGATAATGCGTATAGACTGAAAATATTCATTTAGCCAATATAGTTAGCAAGAAATTTATACAGCTTACTAGATAATAATGGTTGAGAAAGCCCCCTTTCCTCACAATGCTGAATTTTGAATGATTTCTGTCTAGAAAAAAGGAAATGAAAAGATTTTCCTGCTCATCTCACCCTGCACAGCTTCCTGATGGTGTCATTTTTCATCATTTGAAACATAACTCCTAGACAGTTCTCTTATTTACCTAAGACAAAGTCGGAAACGGAACCTCCAAGTCTCTACTCTACTTCATTGCTATAAAATGAACTGTTTTGTCCTCCAATTCAATAGAAAGAAAGAAAGAAAGAAAGAAAGAAAGAAAGAAAGAAAGAAAGAAAGAAAGAAAGGAAGGAAGGAAGGAAGGAAGGAAGGAAGGAAGGAAGAAAGGAAGAAAGGAAGGAAGAAAGAAAGAAAATAAAGCCTGTTAACCAAACTTATGCTAGCTTCCATTCAATGTTGTTTCAAAACTTCAGTACATTTCCAACCTCCCTGTTCAGCTCTAACCACCCCTGGAATATAGACTGGCCTCGGAGTATAGCATCCATCTGTCTTCTCTTCCATCACTCCACCATATTTATATTCTGAAATTTCCACCTGTTTTCCATCTCTTACAGTAATTCAGAGTGCATGGCCAAGAACTTCACAACTGTTCCAAGCTTCCTTGTTCCCACGGCCATCTCCTTTCCTACTTTGTGGTTCTGAGAAATCCTAACAGGCAATTTCTTTGCCGTCCTACGATGCTCACATCTGCTCTGTTCCTCTTTGCGTCCTGTTTTCCTTTTTATTCCTTCACAATGGGTTGCAGGATTATTATTTTTTTTGCAAGCCAGATTCCGAACGATTAGTGGTCTATACAGTAAGATATATTTCTACAATCCCTGAGATATAAAAGAAAGCATGTTAGCTCTACCCTTGTAAACATGAGTAATAATGAAGGAGAAAAGAATTATCTTTCTTTGTAAATGGGAATCTGTATACTTACTTCAACCGGAATGTATCAAAGCTTTAAAGGATAAATACATTTTATTCTAGTAATCTCAGTTATGGAAATTGTTCTAAGGAAATTGCATGATTTAATAAAAATTTCTTTAAAGTTTTTATATGTTTGTAATGGTATTTACAATAACAAAAACACTGACGGGTAAATAACTGAAACAATCAAAAGCAAAATTATTATTGCATTCACATAAGAAGAAACCTGTAATAACTGACTTTCTGAGTGAAAAATGCCCACAATATTCAAATAAAGTATAATTACACTATGTATGTAAAGTGTAGAATTTTAATTTTAGAAAAATATTTGCATATGTGTTTAATTTGTACTTATTATTTTTGTATTGTGTACATTTTCTCTCTCAGAAATAAGTATGAATTTTTCTGTATTTAAAAATAGTCATTTTCGGGGTTGGGGATTTAGCTCAGTGGTAGAGCGCTTGCCTAGGAAGCGCAAGGCCCTGGGTTCGGTCCCCAGCTCCGAAAAAATAAAATAGTCATTTTCTTTTAAAAAGATCTGACAAACATTTAAGATTTTGGCTGTTTGTGTCTTCCACATCCTCTCCTTATGTGCACCATGCAAATTTTCTCTTACCTGCATGTCTTTGATAGGTCTCTCTCTCTCTCTCTCTCTCTCTCTCTCTCTCTCTCTCTCTCTCTCTCTCTCTCTCTCTCTGCTCCTACCTGAGATACTGTAATGTTCCTGCAGGAGCAAAAGCACAGATAAGAAATGTTAGTAACAGCAGTTAGGCCCTTAAAATGATTTGAGACAGCCCCAAGATTGCCTACAGCACAGACAGAAAATACAGAGTCAGCAAAAAGCAGATTGGTGATATTTGGCTTTGTAAAGATCTCACCTTTATTTGTTTGATCCTGGAGCTCTTAAATATTTTCTCCAAAACAGAAGGTGACCTTGGGAAACGTTACTATTTCAGGAAAAGACACCTGAACTTGTCCACATTGGCTTCTTAGTAGTCCTAGGTAAGGTGAACGCTATTCCTACAGGTTATGAGTTTATGTAGACTTTAGACTGTTATTGTTGGCCACCAAACCTGGGTCCACTGCAAGAACAATACGTGCTTATAAGGACTGAGTCATCTCTCCAGTCTCTATATCTAAATGATTGTGTATTCACCCCTAAAACAAATACCAAGGGGCAAATATCAAATACTTCAAACATCTGGATTGATTCGGTGAGACAAACAGCAGTGAGAATGCAGATTTCCCTTCTTTTCTTTCTATACAAACTTCTTCCTCCTAATGCACTTTTTCCTTCCCTCACGTGCTTTCATCCTTTCTCCCTGACCACTTCTTTTCTCCATCTCTCCTCCTTTATTTCACACTCTCTAGTCCCTTCATTTCTCTCCCTCTCTCCTTCACTGTCTTGATATTATCCCTGTTTCTTTCTCACAATCTACTTCCCACCTTCCTTCCCCTCCCCTTCATTTCTACTGTCTTCCCTTTCTCCTCTTTATTAACTTTGGTCTCTTCGCTTGCTTTTTTTCCAATCCTTGCTCCTTAAACAAAAAAATCCATCTTTCCCGAAAGAGACTCATTCTATTTAGAATTTTGTGCAGCTGTGTGTGTGTGAGACTTGGGCACTGATTTCCCACTGCAGGTTTAGTACAGGTCTGGCCGGCCATCTCTCAGGGAAGTTCCTGTTTGTTCTGGTGTCTGAAGAACTGGGAGCAGGTGCCCAGGGTCTCCACGTCTGTCTCAGCATGGGTAATTTATGAGTCCTCAGCCAGACAGGACTGGAACAAGATGCTGCATAGGGGACTCTGCTAATTGGCCCTTTCAGTTACTGGCAGGTGCCTCCAGTGGGAAACTCCCTAGGCTCCGACTTTTCGACTTTTTATGTCCTTTTCAAGGAGCAGTGAGACAGTGTAGGGCGACAAATTAAAAAAGAAAACAAGTGGGAATCACTCCTGGCTCTAGCAACAGGCTGCCATTGCTTGCTTAGTCCAGCTGTGGTGACTGCTGGTGAAACGGACCCTTAGCTTGGCTTTGTCAGAGAAGCTGGAAGGGTTTTGTGGATTGTTGTCTATATGCAAGATGGAGGCAGAGAAGGACGACCCAAGTCTGTGTGGCCTTAAAGGGCCACAGGGAGTTATGAATATTTCATAAGGGATGGATTTTTATAGGACAATTGTGTTATCTAGGTGGGCAGTTCATATCAATATTAATTGGTTCAGGGTTTATTGTGTGATGGTTTGTGGGGTGGGAATTTACTGATATAAATCTGATTGATACATTACAAGCTTCTTGAGTTTTGATTTTTTTTTTTTGGTTCTTTTTTTTTGGAGCTGGGGACCGAACCCAGGGGAGTTTTGATTTTAATGAGTTACTGTGGGTTGTGACTATAACCACAGGGGGCAGATGCTAGGAATGTAAGCAGAGTCTGCAAGAGAGCCATGAGATAGGCAGTCTCTGTCTGGCCTGTGTGGAACTGGCGTGGCAGCAACCCGCCTTGAGATGGCGAGATCACAGCAGAACCTAGAGAGTAGCCGATGACAATGTGAGATGGAAATTAGGAACTTAATGATTTGGGTGAAGACGTTTTGCTGATTGAGGTGAAAATAACCGGCAGATGGCATGTGGCCGGCAAGAGCTGGCAACCAGCTTGGGATGGTGAATACTTTGTTTTAATATTTACTGCAACAGTGTTTCCTTCCACAGATAGATGAGAGGGCTAAGTCACTAGGCCAGACTCCAGTGTATCTGGTCCCTGAGTACTGAAACACCTGGTAACCCAGAAAGAGGTATGGCATGGCTACAGTATACACCTTGATTGTCAATCTGGGAGTCCACAAAAGTAGTCAGAGATCAGGATATTCAGGTTAATAAGGATTTTGTGGGGGAGGTGACAGGAAATTTAAAAGGGCTATCAGAACTGTCTCTCTGCCCTGGGGGACACCCCAGTGTCTTATACTAATATAGGCATCCCACTGTGGATCAGATTGCCTGAGTAATTCCTATTATCCTGTCCCTCTCCCACGTATCCTAATCTCTTCCAGTGCTATTTATTTGATGCAATTTAATCTAAACAACAACAACAACAAAAATGAAGCCAGTTGAAGTGAAAGTCTTTATGGAATGACACCTTCTGTTTCCCCTTTGGGCCTTTGGACTATAGATTGACTTAGTGAGGATGTGGTGAGTTTGGATGGGATCCAAAGGCTTCCTCAATCGGGTCTTTGCTTCCAGATTTAATGAATTACAAGGGGGCTGGACAATAGTTACAAGAACACAGGTAAAGATATTTCAAATACCCTCAAACCACATCGCCTAGCTAATAAAGAAATACTAGATGCCTGCTATGGAGTTATTGACTTTGTTAATACTAGGAACTAAGCTGCCTTAGAGGGAAGGTCCCTGCACAGAAATGTGTTATTTCCTTCTTGATGGCATTGCGGCATAACGATCAGCTTCATGTAGGAGGTACACCAAGAGCCATTAAATGTAAGTGTAATAACGAGAGTTCTAACTTTACCTTGCGTTATCACAGTACATGCTTCTTTTGGGGGCATGGAAAAAACACTTTTTATTCCTTATCTATTTTCTTCTGCAGGGCAATACACACGACATGATATTCACAATGATAACATCTATTCTAATTTGATTAATTTTGCTGTTTCAGGTGTAGTGCCCAGTTATTAAGAGTAACTATTTTTTTTTTCGGAGCTGGGGACCGAACCCAGGGCCTTGCGCATGCTAGGCAAGCGCTCTACCGCTGAGCTAAATCCCCAACCCTAAGAGTAACTATTAATCAACTCATTTCACCTTGACTTTTCCAGAGGGCAAGTTTGTAAGTCTGAGTCAAAAGACTTTGTACCTCATCTTTAACTATGACCAGGCTAGTAGCTATGTGACAATCAATGTTCCGGAGCCTCCTTAAAAGACAGTATCTGATAGTCACATTACCCAGGAAAGCCCATTACAAACTTTCATATTTACTGCAAAACTTTGTCACTTTGAACAGATGAGACATGTATACAAGCTATGGTAAGAAACCCGCAGCTTAGAAGGTCACTTGGACAAACTCACAGAGCCAGTAAACACGTACATCTGGATTTGGTGTCTCCTATTATGTACACTGTCCTTTTCATCTCCTCCTCTCCTCAGAAGCATCTCACAGGCTGACATTTTAGTTTTGTGGCTCTACGATGTCTGATGACTTGAGAAATATTGTGTTATCTATGCAGGGTCACAAAGAAAGAGAAGATTTGCTTTTACGGAAATGAACTGTGGAGTCCTTTACTTGCAAACTCACCTGTTGCATTTCTGCTGGCGTCTAAAAGCTTTACCTATTTGCCCCGCTTTTGTTGTTGTTGTCGTTGTTGTTGTTTTGGTTTTGTTTGTTCGCTTGTTTGTATTTTATCTCTTTTGGGGGTAATTATAGCAGGGTACCCTGTTAAGGGGCATGGGAAGATTCAGCCGGATTGCCTAGCTCATTGCCTGCCAATGTTAAATAGTTGACTGACAATTTTCAGTCTCCGAATATGGAAAGGACTCTGACTGCCGGGCTTCATAACAACTGCCATTTTGGGAGATGAAACTCAACTTTTACCTCTAACTATGGGGAAATGCTTCCAGAGGAAGAAAAAGTGATTCTTCTTGTCTGGATTCTTGAACCCATGGCCATGTTCTGTTGAGCTACAACAGTACCAGAGGATGCCAAACAATACCCATCTCTCTTCACACCAGTGGAGAAGCTGTCAAGACCTTTGCATTATATGCTGGCTGGGGCTAATACAATGTCTATGTATTGATTGTTGTATACTAAAATTATTGGCTAGTTATCTTCAGCACAATGTAAAGAATATGCTGATGGGCAGAGATACAGTGGGATCATAACTCCTGGACATGTTTGCCTATCTTTGAGTAACTAGAACAGCCATCTTAATAACAGCATAGAAACAGAAGAAAAAAGAAAAACAGGGTAAATTTGCACCAGACACGGTCCAGGATTGAGAGTCTCTTCTCTCACAATCTCCTTTGGAATTTCTCAAAGTCCAAAATGCAATTAATCACTCCACTGAGGAAATTTGGAACCAATCAATACATTTCATCAGAGCTTTAATTGTCCTTAAAGCTGTGTGAGGACCGATGTTTCCTGCGTTTTGAAAATAAATGAATAAATGGATTCTTCATTAAGACTCTACTCGCTTTTGCTGTCACTCAAAGTAGAACTGCGGGCCCGATAGTGCACATAGCAGTTTGCTGGTCTCTTTATTGTCCTCCGTAACCTTTGCTTTTCTTTCGATTTTTTTATCCTTCCCCCCTGCTCTTATTTATGCTGTTCACCCTCTTTCCCCCATGTCACTGTCATTCTCTCCCTCCTTCTTCCACTCCATCTATAGCCCCTCATGCTTCCTCCACTCTCTTCCCTTCTTCCCTCCTGAGGGAACGAGAATCTAAAGCTTTACTATGAGGCAAATAACAGGTGCATTTTTAAACTTTGTGGACAAACAGACCTCAAAGAAGAAAATGGAGCAGGTGACCTTTTGAGAAAGTAAAATAAAATGTCAGAATTCACCAGACTTCAACTCAGCCTGTTCCTAAGATATCAACAGACACATAAGTAGTGCACACTATCATGTGTGACTTGTGCATTCAAACTTTGAAATGAAGACCTTCAGCAAAGCCAAGTCTCTCACAGTGTCCGTTAATCATTAAATTTTTAAATAAACATAGTCTATTTGCATGTAAAACAGTGCCCCTCACACACTCAAGCAGAATTATGTAGTTATGTATTTTAAAGAATGTATTCTTCACTGACCATGCAAATTAAAAAAATGAAAATTTGCCAACCTGCCCCACATCCTATCCTCCTATCCTCTGAGGTCACTCAGAATCAGCCAGGTGACAAACTGAAAAATGTTTGTTATCTATTCTGGCAAAGTAGTTCTTCTGAAGTTTCTCCTTCTGGATCAGAATTCTGAGCAGGGCTAGATGTAGGTCTTAGGGGGAAAAGGCAGATGTTTTAGCTCAAGAAAAGTGAACCCAACAATTAAGTAGTTGTGACAGTATTGAGTTTCTATTCAGTAAAATTACATCAAAATGACTGAAGTTCAAGAAAGTTTACTCCTGACATCGTGTTGTGAAAGGAGATTTACAACTTACTAGAATGTATTTTTTTCTGATTGTGAGGGTTTTGTTTTCCAAATGTTTCCATGACAACAACATCCCCTCATAATCAAAACAACCCAAAGCAAGGATCAATATTAAAAATTATACAACTGAGCCATAGTAAATATAAGCAGCATACTGGAATAAAACCAAACATGTCAACTAATAGAACTGAATCGAAGACCTAGTAATAAGCCCATATAGATAACCATCTGATTCTTGTCACCCGTACTAACACCACACACTGGATAGAGGAAGGGGCATGTATGCTAAAACAGAGTTTCCAGATGATTAAATGTCTAAATGGAAAAGATTGAAGTTTGATTTCTTTAAGTGCTACAAAACTAAACTTTGAAAAAAATCCTTAATTTATGGCACTAAATTATAAAACTGGGGGAAAATATTTTAAGCTATAGTATGACTTTCTGAATGGGACAACAAAAAACCTTCCACAAAAAAGAAAAAATTAAGTGTGAAGAGAGAACATTCAGTAAGAGAGAGAGTATTTGCCATTTACTCATCTGACAGATGATTTAATACCCAAAATATATATGTAATAAAAATTATATCCCAAATAATGTACCCCTTCAGAGTTTTCCACTGAGAGTTCCTCCCCATTACCCATCATCTTCTTCTCTGAGAGGGTGTGGACCCCCTGGGTATCCCCACATGCTGGCACAGGAAGTCTTTGCCAGATTAGGCACATCCTCCCCCACTGAGGCCAAAAGACACAGCATCTAACTGGCCAGTTACCACAGTCAGGCTACAGATTTAGGGAGATCCTCTACTCTAGTTGTTAGAGGACACATGAAGAGTTAGCTGCATATCTGTTACATATGCGCTAGGGACTTCCTTCCAGCCCCATGCATGCTCTTTGGTTGGTGGCTCAATCTCTAAGAGCTCCCATGGATCCAGGATAGTTGACTCTGTTGGTAATCCTGTGGGGTTCCCATCCCCATCCAGGGCCCTCAATTCTTCATCCAATTTTTCCTCCAGTTCTTTCTTAAGGTTCCCCAACCTCTATCCAATGTTTAGCTGTGGTTATCTGCTTCTGATTCAGTCAGCAGCTGGGCAGAGTCAATCAGACAGCAGTTATGCTAGGCTCCTGTTTATAAGTGTAACACAGTGTCACTAATAATGTTAGGGATTGGTACTTGCCATGGGATGGGTTTCAAATTGGGCTGGTTGTTGGTTGGCCATCCCTTCAGTCTCTGCTCCATCTTTTAAACAGGACAAATTTTTGGTCAAAAGTTTTGTAGGTTGAGTTGCTGTCCTTATCCTTCCACTGTAGGTCCTGCCTGGCTATAGTAGCAACCTCTTCAGGTCCCATGTCCCCACTGTTAGGCATCTTGGTTAAAATCACCCACATTGACTCCTGGGATCCTCCTCCATCTCAGGTCTCTGGGACTTCCTAGGAATTCCCCCACATCCCCAAATGCCCCATCCCTCAATCCCCTACCCCCTGATAGCTGCAGTTTTCCATTCATTCTCCTGGCTCTCTGGGTCAATCTCCTCTCTATCCCCACCTTTGCCTCCTTCTTTCCTCTACCACTCAATTCCCTTCCTATGATTATTTTGTTCCCCCTTCTAAGTGTGATTCAAGCATCCTCAATTGGGGGATCCTACATGTTTTACTTTGGGTCTATTGGGTATGTCATGGGAATTCTGTACTTTTTGGCTAATATCCACATATCAGTAAGTACATACCATGAATGCCCTCTGAGTCTGGATTACTTCACTGAGAGTGATATTCTCTAAGTCTATCATTTTTCTGCAGCATTCACGATGTTCTTGTTTGTAACAGCTAAAGAGTATTCCATTGTGTAAATAAACCACATTTTCTGTATCTATTGTTCAGTTGATGGACATCTGGGTTATTTCCAGTTTCTGGATATTATGAATAAAGCTACTATGAACATAGTGGAACACATGTCCTTTTGGTATGTTGGAGCATTTTGGGGGGGTATATTTCCAGAGCAGTATAGCTGTGTCTTCAGACACAACCATTTCTAATTTTCTAAGAAACCACCAGATTAATTTCCAGAGTGGTTGTTCAAGTTTGCAATCCCACCAGCAATGTTTTCGCCTTTCTCTGCATCCTTGCCAGCATGTCCTGTGTCTTGAGGGTTTGATCTTAGTCATTCTGATTGATATAAGGTAGGATCTCAGAGTTGTTTTGGTTTGCATTTCTCTAATGACTAAGGATGTTGAGCACTTCAGTCTCCTCCTCATTTATATATACTATCCTATCATCCATGAATAGTGATACCTTGACTTCTACCTTTTCTATTTGTATCCTCACGATCTCCTTTCGTTGTCCTATTGCTCTATCTAGAACTTCAAGTAGTATATTGACTAGATCAGGAAAAGGTGGGCAACCTTGTCTTGTCCCTGATTTTAGTGGGATGGCTTCATGTTTCTCTCCATTTAATTTGGTCTTGGCTATTGGCTTGCTATACATTGCTTTTATTATGTTTAGGTATGTGCCTTATCCCTGGTATCTCCAAGACTTATAACATGAAGGGGTGTTGGATTTTGTGGAAGCCTTTTAAAGCATCTAGTGAGATGATTATGTGATTTTTTTCTTTCAGTTTTTTTATATTATGAGATTACATTGTTAGATTTTTTTTTCTTATATTGAACCATTCACCTGGAATGAATTTTACTTGATCAGGGTGAATGACATTTTGATGTGTTCTTGGAATTGATTTGTGAGAATTCTATAAAGTATTTTGTGTCAGTGTTCATAATCAAAGCTGGTCTGTATGTTGTCTTTCTTTATTCAGTCTTTCTGTGGTTTAGATATCAGGGTAACTTTGGCTGAATAGAATGAATTAGCTTATTTTCCTTCTGTTTCTATTTCATGGAATAGTTTGAGGAGTACTAGTAGTATCTCTTCTTTGAAAGTCTGGTAGAATTCTCCATTAAAACCATCTGTGCTTTTTTTTGTTAGAGGTTTTTAATGACTGCTTCCATTTCCATAGGAGTATGGTACTGTTAAGTTTACCTGATCTTCATTTAAGTTTGGTCAGTACTATCTCTCTCAAAATTCATCCATTTGTTTAGAGTTTCTACTTTAGTGGAGTACAGGCTTTTGAAATAAGACTTGATGGTTTTTGAAGTTCCTTAGTTTCTGTTGTTATGTCATTATTTTCATTTCTTATTTTGTTAATTTGGATACTGTCTCTGTGCCTTTTTGTTAGTTTGACTAAGGATTTGTCTATCTTGTTGATTTTCTCAAAGCACCAGCACTTAGTTTTGTTGATTTTTGTATTCTTCTCCTTGTTTCTAATTAATTTATTTCAGCTCTGAGTTTGACTATTTCCTGCCATCTACTCCTCTTGGGTGTGTTTGCTTCTTTATGCTCTAGAGCATTCAAGTGTGCTGTTAAGTTGGTAGTAGAAGATCTTTCCAATATCTTAATGAAATCTCTTAGTGTTATGAATTTTCCTCTTAGTACTGTTTTCATTGTTTTCCATAAGTATGGGCATGCTGTGCCTTCATTTGCACTGAATTCTAGAAAGTCTTTAATTTCTTTTTTATTTCTTCCCTGACCAAGTTATCATCGAGTAGAGAGTTGTTCAGTTTCCATGAGTATGTGGGCTTTCCATTCTTTCTGCTTTTGAAGTATGACCTTAATTCATGGTGATCTGATAGAATACAAGGGGTTATTTCCATTTTCTTGCATCTGTTGAGGCTTGCCTTGTGATCAATTATATGGTTAGTTTTGGAGAAGATTTCATGAGGTGCTGAGAAGAATGTATGTATATTCTTTTGTTTTGGGATGAAAGGATCTGTAGACAATTGTTAAATCCAGTTGTTTCATAATATTTGTTAGTTTCATTGATTCTTTGTTTAGTTTCTGTTTTGGGGACCAGTCCATTAGTAAGAGTGAGATGTTAAAGTCCCTCACTATTATTGTGTGGGGTTCAATGTGTGATGTGAAATTCAGCAAAGTTTCTTTTATGAATGTGGATGCACTTGCATTTGGGCCCTAGGTGTTCTGAATTGAGAAGTCACCTTGTTGGATTTCTCATTTGATGAGTATGAAATCTTTCTGTCCCATCTTTTTTATTACATTTGTTTGAAAATATACTTTATTAGATATTAGAATGAAGATTCCAGCTAGCTTCTTGGGTCTCTTTGCATGGAAAAACCTTCCAGTTTTACACTGAGGTACTGTCTGTTCTTGATGCTAAGGTGTGTTTCTTATATGCAGCAGAATGATAGATCTTTTTATGTAGTTTATGTATCTAGTCTATTAGCTTGTGTCGTGTGTGTGTGTGTGTGTGTGTGTGTGTGTATTGAGTCCATTGATATTAAGAGATATTAATGACCAACATGAGAAATACAAGAAACTAGTTAATTTTGGTTATTGTTTTCTTGGGTATAGTTCTCCTCTTTGGGCTGGAGTTTTACTCTGTATTAGACAAATATTGTTTAAATTTTGGTTTTGTCATGGAATATCTTGGTTTCTCCATCTATGGTGTAGGAGAGTTTTGCTGGACATAGTAATCTGGACTGGCATTTGTGGTCTCTTAGCTTCTGCAAGACATCTATTTAGTATTTTCTAGCTTTTAGAGTCTGTGTTTAGAAGTCAAGTGTTGGTGGGATTGCAGGCTGGTACAACCACTTTGCAAATCAGCCTGGAAGTTCCTCAGAAAGTTGGACATAGTACTACCTGAGGAACTAGCTATACCACTCCTGGGCATATACCCAAATGATGCTCCAACATATAACAAAGACACATGCTCCACTATGTTTATAGTAGCCTTATTTACAATAGCCAGAGGCTGGAAAGAACCCAGATGCCCTTTAATAGAGGAATGGATACAGAAAATGTGGTACATCTACACAATGGAGTGTTACTCAGCTATTAAAAACAATGACTTCCTAAAATTCATAGGCAAATGGAGGGAACTAGAAAATATCATCCTGGATGAGGTAACCCAATTACAAAAAAAAAAAACCCTCCACAAATGGTATGCACTCACTGATAAGTAATAAGAGCCCAAAAGCTTGAATTACCCAAGATACAATCCACAGACCACATGAAGCTCAAGAAGAAGGATGACCAAAGTGTGGATGCCTCAGTCCTTCTTAGAAGGGGTAACAAAAATACTGATATGAGGAGATATGGAGACAAAGATTGGTGCAGAGACTGAAGGAATGGCCATTCAGAGCCTGCCCCATGGGGATCCAGGCATTTGCATACAGCCACCAATCCCAGACAATATTGCTGATGCCAAGAAGTATATGATGACAGGAGGCTTGTATAGCTGTCTCCTGAGAGGCTCTGTGAAAACATGACAAATATAGATGAGACTGCTAGCAGCAAACTATTGAACTGAGAATGGGGTCCCCATTGGAGGAGTTAGAGAAATGATTACTGGAGCTGAAGGGGATTGCAACCCCATAAGAAAAGCAATACCAACCAACTAGAGCTCTCAGGAACAAAACCACCACTCAAAGAGTACACATGGTCAGATTTATTCCTCCAGCTCCATATTTAGCAGAGGATGGCCTTGTTGAGCAGTAGTGGGAGGAGAAGCCTTTGGTCCTGCCAAGGCTGGAACCCCCAGCCCCAGTATAAGGGGAATGTCAAGGCAGGGAGGCAGGAAGGGGTGGGGAGGGGGAAAAACCTCATAGAAGGGGGAGGAGGAATGGAATAGGGGGTTTATAGACAGGGAAATAGGAAAGGGGTAACATTTGAAATTTAAATAGAGATTATTTAATAAAAAAAGAAAAATAGGAGAATGATGGAGACTTTAGAATATTTTAAGACAATATGATAAATGTCTATCTAAAGTAAGTGGAATATTATGTAGATATGTCAGCATTGGAAAACATAGTTAAATAATTTTTAATTTTATACTGACAAAGAACAAATAAGTGCATGATGATTAAATGCAGGAATTTAAACTGCCTGTGAACTGGTTAAGAACTGTCACTAACCAATTAAAGTGGCTATGGAGCATAAAAAAAATAAGTCAGGTGTAATCCTAATAGTTCTGCCTTTATATGTTACTTGACGTTTTCCCCTTGCAGTTTTTAAATTTTTTCTTTGTTCTATATATTTACTGTTGTGATTATTATGTGGGAGGAGGAGCATGTTTTATAGTCCACTCTATTTGGTGTTCTGTAATTGCCTTGCATGTTTATAGCCATCTCTTTCTTTAGTTGGCGAAGTTTTCTTTTATGATTTTGTTGATTTTCTTCTGGCCCTTTGAACTAGAAGTCTTTGCCCTCTTCTATTCCTATTTCTTCATCTTGGTCTTTTCATAGTGTCTCAAATTTCCTTGATGTTTCGTGTTAGGAACTTTCTATGCGGCATTTTCTTTGACTAATGTATCATTTTTTTCAATGATATCTTCTATGCCTGAGATTCTTTATTCCATTTCTTGAATTCTGTTGATGATACTTGGGTGTCTGAGTCTTGTTTTCTTTCCTAGTTTTTCCATTTCCAAAGGTTTTTCCATTTGTCTTTTCTTTATTGCTTCTATTTCCATTTTTAGGTCTTGGACCATCTATTCATTTTTCTGACCTGTTTCATTTTATTTTCCTATATTTCTTTAAGGGAATTATTTATATCCTTTTTTTCAGAGAAAGAGAGGCACCATACAAGTTTATTGGGGTAAAATGAGACTGTGGAATTCATGGGTGTATTACAATCAGGGAAACCAGGTTTAAGAATATCAAACATGCCAGATGAAAGAAAAGATATAATCCCCTCACCTGGATGCTACAATATCCATTACAGATGGAACAATAGTAACTGCATGATTGCACACTAACCTATAACCTGACGCTGGTAAATGCTTCAACCGTTGTGATCCACTGATTGCTTTTTTTCTTTTTTTCCATCTTTATTAACTTGGGTATTTCTTATTTACATTTCGATTGTTATTCCCTTTCCCGGTTTCTCTGCTAACATCCCCCTAACCCCTCCCTCTCTCCTTCTATATGGGTGTTCCCCTCCCCATCCTCCCCCGATTACCGCCCTCCCCTCAACAATCACTGAGGGTTCAGTCTTGGCAGGACCAAAGGCTTCCCCTTCCACTGGTGCTCTTACTAGGCTATTCATTGCTACCTATGAGGTTGGAGTCCAGGGTCAGTCCATGTATAGTCTTTAGGTAGTGGCTTAGTCCCTGGAAGCTCTGGTTGCTTGGCATTGTTGTTCATATGGAGTTTCAAGCCCCTTCAAGCTCTTTCAGTCCTTCCTCTGATTCCTTCAACGGGGGTCCCGTTCTCAGTTCAGTGGTTTGGTGCTGGCATTCGGCTATGTATTTGCCTTATTATGTCTGTGTCTCTCAGGAGAGATCTACATCCGGTTCCTGTTGGCCTGCACTTCTTTGCTTCATCCATCTTATCTAGTTTGGTGGCTGTATATGTATGGGTCACATGTGGGGCAGGCTGTGAATGGGTGTTCCTTCTGCCTCTGTTCTAAACTTTGCCTCCCTATACCCTCCCAAGGGTATTCTTGTTCCCCTTTTAAAGAAGGAGTGAAGCATTCGCATTTTGGTCATCCTTCTTGAGTTTCATGTGTTCTGTGCATCTAGGGTAATTCAAGCATTTGGGCTAATAGCCACTTATCAATGAGTACATACCATGTGTGTTTTTCTGTGATTGGGTTACCTCACTCAGGATGATATTTTCCAGTTTCATCCATTTGCCTATGAATTTCATACAGTCATTGTTTTTGATAGCTGAGTAGTAATCCATTGTGTAGATGTACCACATTTTCTGTATCCATTCCTCTGTTGAAGGGCATCTGGGTTCTTTCCAGCTTCTGGCTATTATAAATAAGGCTGCTATGAACATAGTGGAGCACATGTCTTTGTTATATGTTGGGGCATCTTTTGGGTATACGCCCAAGAGAGTTATAGCTGGGTCCTCAGGTAGATCAATGTCCAATTTTCTGAGGAACCTCCAGACTGATTTCCAGAATGGTTGTACCAGTCTGCAATCCCACCAACAATGGAGGAGTGTTCCTCTTTCTCAACATCCTTGCCAGCATCTACTGTCACCTGAGTTTTTGATCTTAGCCATTCTCACTGGTGTGAGGTGAAATCTCAGGGTTGTTTTGATTTGCATTTCCCTTATGACTAAAGATGTTGAACATTTCTTTAGGTGTTTCTCAGCCATTCGGCATTCCTCAGCTGTAATTCTTTGTTTACCTCAGAATCCCATTTTTTGATAGGGTTATTTGTCTCCCTGAAGTCTAACTTCTTGAGTTCTTTGTATATTTTCGATATATGCCCTCTATCTGTTGTAGGATTGGTAAAGATCTTTTCCCAATCTGTTGGTTGCTGTTTTATCCTAACAGCAGTGTCCTTTGCCTTATAGAAGCTTTGTAATTTTATGAGATCCCATTTGTTGATTCTTGATCTTAGCGCATAAGCCAGTGGTATTTTGTTCAGGAAAGTTTCTCCAGTGCTCATGTGTTCGAAATTCTTCCCCACTTTTTCTTCTACTAGTTTGAGTGTATCTGGTTTATGTGGAGGTCCTTGATCCACTTGTTTATATTCTTTTTAAAGGTCTCTATCCTATCATCTTAATGAGATGGGATTTAAGGTCATAGACTTGTTCTTCAGGCCTATTAGTATATCCATGGCTTGCTGTAGAAGGAGAGCTGGGTTCGGAAGGTGCCACGTTGAATTGTCTTTTGTCAATTATGTTCTTGCATTTTGCCTTCTATTTGTCCTGGTTGTTGGTTGGCCTATGTGTCCCTTGTTGGAGCAGGTCTCCAAGGAGACAGGAGGAACCGTATGATGTGGATTTGTGCAGGCCTCCTGGGAGGCAGGCAGAGCTGTGGGTTGAGGGGTGGTACACCAATCTGAAACCATAGATATAGGTGCTGATTGGAAGGCAGAATGAACTCCAACAGTGCAGGTAAGAGCCTGTGGCTACTGGGCCTGCTCTGGTGGCTGGGAATGGGGCAGCAGGAGTCTCCACTATGTGTCTGGGGTAAAACACATGTTCAGTGAGGAAGGCTTAGGGGTGTGGCTCTGTGGGCCAGTCTATGACGCCTAAAGGTCATAGATTTAAAGGTTTCTAGTATTTAGTCACAAGGGCAACGCAAATTAAAGTTACATGGAGACTCTAGCTACCTTATTCTAGTCAAACTGGCTCTCATCAAGAAGGGAAAGATATTTGATGTGGCATGGCATGCAGCAGTTACAAAACTGCATATACTTTTTGTGATCATATAAATTAGTTTTAGCCACTGTTGAAATTAGTCTGGAAATTTCTCAAAAAAATAGAGCTTTTGGCAAAACAGTGTATCATGGATATAACTGGACCCCTACCTTCATGAATTCATAGCAATTGTGGTTGCCTGAACAAAACCATGTCAAGCTAGTCAAAATTCCAGTGTGGTGAATTGAAGGGGCTTATAAGCCCCACTCCTAGTTGAGAAGATATTGATGATTGCTAAGGGTAAGAATGTCAGATTGTAGCTGGTTTTGCTACTTTGTATATTCTTCTTTGTCTCACCCTTTATCACCCCAGTTTTACCCCCTGAACCCCAGTTTCATCATCATTAGATAGATGAGAATAGAGGGAGAGAGGGGTCTCTGAATCTAATCTAATCTATTTCCTTTTGTTTCTTCTTTGAGTAAGACTACTAAAAAACTGCACCTAATCCTATCTTGCCTCTAATATTTAATATACCCACTGAAAAGTTCCCAGAATTCCAAACATCACACAATTGCAGAAACTATCTACAGCTGGCAAAATCATGCTTCTGCTAGAGCACAAGGCAGATCATATTCACATGCTGTGGAGAGTCCAAAGCATTCCCATACTCCACATCTGGGATTAAAATGAAAACATATTCTAATAATATTTCTTTTTTTATTTTTTAAAGAAACCAAAATTCCAGAATTGTTCCTATATCAGATCTCTTCAGAAGTATGGTATACACCCCAGTTGATTGCATTTCAGTGGACAGTGCCACGATCATGAATATATGGAAAGCAAAAATTTGTGTCTACTGATTATTAAACAAATAAATAAAAGTACATGAAGTTGGAGGTGGAAGGATAGAGGGTAGAGGTGGTAGGTGTTAGGAGTTGTTGTATATACATGGAATTCTCAAATAATATATGAAATAGTCTTATAATCTACAAATTTAAAATAATCAAAGTCAGAGTTTTACAAAGACACCAACACCCTCATGTTTATACAGTGGTATTCATAGTATCCATGTTGTGCAATAAGCCTAGGTATCCATTGACAGGTGACTGGATTTAAGAAGTAGTAGTATATATAATCAATGTATTTTTATTCAGCCAAAAAGGAGAATAAAATTATGTTGCTTACAGTAAGATACATGGAACAGGATGCTGTTTTCTTAAGGAAAACAAACCACATGCAAAAAAGATAAATATTGTGTATTTTCTCTACAATTTTGGACTTGGGTGAGGAAAGAGGAGAGGGGAGACAAGGCAGTGTTTGAATATAATTAAAGTGCATTATGGGAAATACCATAATGAAACACATTACTTTTACAATTATTATAAGCTGGGAGGGGGGGACTCAGTAAGGCTGAAAGGCAGAAAGGCAGGAAGGCAGGAAGGCGAGAGGGAAGGAAGGAAGGAGAGAAGGAAGGAAAGAAGGGTGAGCATTGAACTGAGTTTTGAAAAGGAATAGATTTTCTGATGATAATAAGTGGAGGAATTCTAAGTAGAGAACATTCTGAGAAGGGCCCATGGCTCCCTCAGCTGAAGTCTCAGGTTGGTATGATGGATTTAAAAGGCAAGCTACAATTAGACTTGGAGTAAGCTTGCCCTGGGGGGGGATAAAAATTTTAAGATATTAAACATTGGAGCAATCAAATGATTTCAAGATGTTGGAGATAAAATAAAGAGTATTCAAATCACAATATCTATAGCAGTATTCATACTAATGCTCCTAACCAGTGGTGAAGGGACAATGGCCCTAATCACAATAGAAGACCTTAAAATATAAGAAGACAAGCTAAGAAAATACCTTAAACAGAAACTTTGGAAAAGCTGAACAGAGATAGTAGTGAAAATTTCCATGCAGCTTACACCAGCTAACATGTCAGGGTGCAATCAGACACATAACCAGCATATGTATCCATTCTGAGCATGGTTATCAAGACTGTCTTTTATTGTAGAATTCCAGTGTTTTATTATCAGTAGTATAATCCATGTTATTATGTGATTTAAGAAATTATTGAGACTGTGGGATATTATCTTATAATGCCATCATCTGACAATCTTAAAAATGTATCTGTCCTGAGTACTTTTCTTATATGTGCTCCCCATTCCCACCCCAGCCAACAGACCAAGCAAACAAAAAAATATAAAATGGGCCTGGAACTGATTTCTCATTGAAGTCTTACAATGCAAGTCACCCATCCAGGGCACATCATTTTCATTAAAAAAAAAATTAGCCCAGCGATTACAGTGGCTTCTGGAATGGGATTGCCTAATTGTCATTTCTGCCCAGGTCAGTACCCATGCTCTTATACTGAATGTATTCACCTGGAAGCTTACTCATTCTGTGAAATAAATATATATATATATTATCATATCATTGGTCTGTGTTTAGAGTATGATAAGGTTCATATTTGAGAGCACTTAGACCTGAGACTGAAAGAACAAAGACTTGGTTACCATCAGCTGCTGTTATATGTAAGAATCACTTTCTCGATTGAAGAAGCTGAAGAGGTTTGTAACCCCATAAGGACAATACCAACCAAGCAGGGCTCCCAGGGACTAAAGCACCATTCAAAGAGTACACAGGGACAAACCTATGGCTTCAGCTGCATATGTAGCAAAGGATGGCCTTGTTGGGCACCAATGGGAGAAGAAGCCCTTGTTCCTGCCAAGGCTGGACCTCCCCCTTCTCTCACAACCCCCCCTCCCAAGTGTAGGGGAATGATAGGGTGGGGAGGTGGGAAGGGGTTGGGTAGGGGAACACCCTCATAGAAGGGGCAGGGGGTTGGTATAGTGGGTTTATGAATGGGAAATTAGGAAAGGAGATAACATTTGAAATGTAAGTAAAAATATCCAATTTAAAAAAGAAAAAGAAAGTAAAGATGTGTGGACAAAATGATATACTGGGATATATTATGACATACTGTGGCTTGTACAATGAGATGTTTACTGTGCTTTATTTTATTTAGTTAATTATTTTTGTTATTTATTTCATTTTGGGGGAGAGCTTGTGACAGAGTGTACATATAAAAAGCAGGGTAGATGAGAGGGATTAGGGTACATTATGTGAAATTCAAAAAATCAATAAAGGATTTAAAAAAGAAAAAACAAAACAACACCATAAGAGTCACTTTCTCCCTCAGCATATATGAAAGATATGCTAAGCTTCTGGTCAGTAGTAGAATAGGGTAAAATAGAGAAATAGTGGGAGTGGGAGACCTGGCCTCTGACATTATAGAGCACACCAGTTGGTTTTCCAGTGTCAAACGGTCTACCCTAACAAAGTAGACACAATTAACAATACACAGAGCGCGAACAGATTATATTTAAAAATGTATGCAATCACGATTAGTGGGGAAAAAGAGGCCATAAGCATGCAAAAGAGTAGGGAATGGGAACTATGGTAGGCCTCCCTCTCCTGTAGTGTAACCCATATCTTGCTCACTTCCAAGAAGGACCTTCTTAGTCTTTCATCATAAAATATCTTGTTACCTTATACCCAGAGCCATTCACTTGAACTGGACAGAGGGGTATAGTCTTCACTTGCCAGAAAACCATAAAAAGAAAAAGGTTTCCCAATGTTATCTTGACAAATCTCATATATTTTAAGCAAACTGACACTGATTTCTTGAATTTTCTGACATGAGATCTTAAGAACTGCCAAAAGCAGGTTTGACATTTAGGGAAGGAACCAAGCTTAGGATGTGGTGATCAGAAAGATGGGCAATAGTATTGAATAAAACAGACATATTATGTCATGAATATGTATTTATTTGCTATTTGATGTTGAGGATTTATAGACATGCTACATATACTAGCCTGATCTCAATTTGGTTAGAGTACTACATGTAAAAGAACCAGGCACTACAAGGTTCATTGAGTATCCCAGAATTCAGCAGGGTTGATGCTGATGTTAATCATAGTTTCCCTATCTGTAACTGATGACTCCTGCATCATCACAACACTGAGAACCGGGTGTAGGCCTGCGAGATTTAGGAAGAAACACACACTCGGTCTTCCGTGTTAGGAGAATGCACCCCCGGGGGGGGGGTGTGCTTTACTCAGATCTCCTTATATACCAGAGGCAAAAGCCATGGAAAAACAATAAAGCAGGTAAAAATCCCCAACCAGGAAAACAGGAAAAATCTGCACCATGGAAAGTACCTGCCCCAAAACAGGGGCATAAACAACTTCTTAACAACAAGCTGAAGGGCTGGGCGAGGGGGAAGGGTGTCATGGAAAGCGCAGTCCCAAATCAGGGGGTGAGAGCAGCTGCCAAGAGTGTAAACAACTTCTTGCCATAGAAGGCTGAAAGGCTCAGCCAAGGGGAAGGGAAACACCCCAAGGTAGGGCCCAATATGTAACACCATCTTTCCAATGCAAACAGCTCAAGAAGTGACAATTTAATCCATATGCTTCTTACAGAATAGAATGCTTTTCCCAAAACTTGTTCAAAGGAGAGATATTTGGAGCTAAACTCTTCCCTGCCCAATGAATTAGCCAATACAAAGGCTTCTTGTTCCTTAATCTGATACTGTCTCAAGAATGGATATATGCATTGTAACCCTTATCTGTACGCAAAGGAAAGAAAACTAAGTAATTCCTTACCCAGCCAGACTTCAGTTTATGTACCAAAAGGCTAAGTACATGTGATCTTTCTTTTGTTGATGAAAAACATATTTCTTACTCTGTTGTCTCCAATATTTTCACAAAGAGGATGTCCTGGGAAGTGTGCATCAAAAATTGATTCTGACTCACACTATTCGTGTTCCACAAGAGCCAGAACTTGCCCTAGTAGCAGAGAAGGTGACTCCCCAACTGGGAACTCAGAAGTCTGTCCGTCATTCTATTTTATTTACTTTGTATCTAAATACTGATTTTTTAGAAATAAAGTCTCATTCTAAGTTCAGATTACTCTGGGAAATGTAAATTGGCATAACATTTTTCCCTCCTATTATTTTATTGACAGGTTAGAATAGAGTTTAATGAGAAAATACATTTACTGAGAGATATTCATGTGTTAAGTACTAACTGTAGGAATACACAAGGTGGACAGGAGTGCAGGTAGCAGCCTGGGTGGTAGAAGAAAAGGGCTCTTAGTCATAATCAACTTGGCCTGTAGGCATATTTAAGAAAAGCCTGTGACCACACCCCCACCCCCTCAAGTGTCCCAATAAGGGTAAAAACAGATCCAGGTTCCTGCTGTGTTTCCTGTATACCTATGACTGTCTGCCACCAGCCAGAGTGCCTGCAGGTGCCTAAAGAGAGAAGCTGGATTTTAAGCATTTTGCTTTAAAATGTGCATTTCCTTCTGTTTACATCTGCATATATCTTCCCCCTGATGTGGCAGCTTAAATGCTTTATTTACTTTTTAGAGCTGAGCAATTGGCTTTTAAGGTGTGGTTACAGCTCCTGTCCTTTTCCAGATGCGAACCAATTGTACACAAACACATAAACAATTAAAATGGTGGGATGGGGTGGGAAAAGGGGCAGTAAAGATGGTCAGAGTCAATTAAGCCAGTGAAATAAAAAAAAAAATAAAGGGTGGAATGGCATACACAGTAACCCATATTTTATTATTTTCCCTTACAACATTGTAAAATATACATAAGACCTTGATGTATGGATGTTTCCTTGAGAAAGGTGTGCTATGGCTCAGAGGCGGATTGGCGGCATGTGATGTGGGCAGCTGTAAGGTAACAACATGTTTTCCCATAAAAAGCAAAGGAAATAGGCACATAAATTCCATATAAACTGTCAGTGTGTCAGCTATGCTAACACCAGGGGAGCCGGCGCCCGGGAGCAACACTAACTTATGCACCTTCATTTTTCAAATACACACTTTGTGAAATTTCAAAACTGGCTGAAACCAGACTGCTTATTCTTCCTTCTCCTTCTCTCCCTCCTCTCTGTCTTCTTATTCTTCCCATTCATCTCCCTCTTTCTCTTAGCCCTTTGCCACTGGTTTCTTCTTCTCTTTCTTCTTTTCTCTTCTTCCTTTAATAGTTTCTCCTTCTCTATTCTCAGTGCCTTTAGAAGACCCTGGCTGTAGGTAAAAAAGAAAGACTGGAGTAGGAGTAAAAGGGATGTCAATTGGTGACCTTTACATAGGATGGTCTTATTCGCTTGGTGCAAAATAGCTCTTTCTGTGTACTTGGTAGTAAGTGCTGAACTCCGGTGACCTGAATCTGAACAATAACACATTTAATATGTTGTTTAAATATTTAAGAAAACTGCAGATTTGGGAAGTTCCTCCTTCCTCTTCCTTTTCTCTTTCTTTCTTTTCCCTTCCTCCTTCCTCTTTCTCTTTTTCTTTTTTTTATTCCAAATAGTTTCTAGGGTATGTAGTTGATATAACATATGTAATATATAATACATATATATACATATATATTATGCAGAATGCAAAAATAAAAAGTCTTTCCTTAGTGGTAATATATATGCAGTGAGCCACTATCACAGAAACACCTTTAGGGTCATGTACAAGAATGAAACTAATCCAAATCATCATATGAATCCCCCTAGGGATGGTTATGATTTTCTAGGATCTGTGTGGTCTAAGTAACCGCAGTTTTAAACTTGTCTTGAGATCTCCTTACTTTAAGTATCTGTATAGCTATTTCCTGACATTCTAATCTAGAGTTCTAATTCTGACTTAAATTTCCACTCATATTATGACAAGAGAATGTAGTTAATTCAAGTATAAAGGATATTCAGTGTTTAATATTTTGACCTTGTATATGACCAAAGATTCTACTAGTACCTGGGCTTAAACTTCTTTAGGCTATGTGTATCAGACACCTTGATCATGGGGCATCATAAAGCTCTTGTGCGCAACATGTGAGATGTTGAACAAGAATATCATAACGGAAATTTTCTCAGAAGTGAGGGGTTAGTTCAATCTTCAATGAATTCTTAAGTTCGGGATTTGAATTAATATGTAGAAAAGCTCTAATCAAAAGGAAATTGCTACTTTCTTTAAGTGTGGGGCTCAACCCTCATGTGAATCTGAAATGTGTGTCACAGGGTCTCTCATCTAGGATTTTGTCAACACTAAACTGTTATAGATATAAAATAATTGTATGAGCTGTCAAAGAATAAACTAAAGAGATGATCTCACTCACAGCCCGAGATTTTACACATCAGTACATGACCTCATAATATCAACATTCATAATTACACGTTGAGAAAGGATCTGTCTAGATTTACTGCTGCATGCTCTAGCTATTAGTAACAATCCTATGATTCTGGGCTGTGTTGGAACCAGAATCAGACATTGATATACCAAAAGAAAAACATATCTATGATGTCCACCAAAATCACTTAGGTTAAAAAAAACCCAAAACCCCCCCAAAAAAAAAACAAACAAACAAAAAACAAAAAAACAAAAAACCCAAAACCTAAAATATCTACTGTTTACATCTCCAGATCCTAATTAGCATTTGCTTTATTAGCAAAGTTACTAAGAGACTGAGATGTAGAAGGGGATTGTCTATTCACAAATGTATTGAAGAAAGAGCCTCACATATATAGTTAATGTTGACATGGGCTTCCAAGCATTTTTTCACATTAAGTTGTTTACAATTTTGGGGTTATGTCAAGTCAAGAGAGAAGTATTATTTTTACCTACGTAATTTAAAGTTAGAACAATAATAAGAGCTTTTGGAGTTAAGAGGCAATAAAGATGGATTAAGATGATTAATGCATTCTTCTCTGTGATCTGACTATCTCTCTAAATGATGACCAAAATTATGCCTCAGTCTACTGGTAGAATTTCCATTGTGGGTTCTTTTTCTTTGAATAAGCTTTACCTACAGCGTCTCTTAAGTTTATAGCACAGCAACTTACGATGCTCTAGGACCAAGACGGCCTGACTTTAATTGTCTAGACGCATTGCTTTCTCCAGCAACCTTGCTACTGTTCCACCATTACCTACAGTATTATTAATGGCGGTTTTTCCTATTAGCTTTAAACTGTTCTTTTACGCTGAACATTTTGCCACAAAATTGTTACCAATAAAAATCCCCAAAGCTTAAAGGTTATTTTAAACACAGGGTTAGCAATGTGGGTTTCATTTCACCATTTATTTTGGTGAGTCATTATCTGTACACATTGTGTGAACTCTGTGCACATTTTTATACTGCTGTAATGTTTTTAATGACCCCATTTTAATACAAATGTCCTTAACAAAGCCATTAAAGGAAGGGTTTACAAGAACCAAGCAGGCTTTCCCTAACTACTCTCTGTATCAAATACTGTTGAATGATGACTTTTGAAGTCTGTGTTTTGAATTCCATGCTTTTATTTCATTTTAAAGTTATAATATATAATAAAGGATGCTGTAACACTTTTCTTGAAGTAAGCATTCTCTGAATCACATTCTCTAAGAGTCAGACAACCAAAAAGCAGAAGTATAGAATTACCTTCTTTCTAAATGCCAAAAACAATGAAGGCTATAGAACACATTTTAAGAATGCTTTCAGTCACTAAAAATCTCATTCAAAACCAAAATTAAACAGAAAAGGTCTTGCTCCTATTAACACTGTGCTCCGGGGTTACACTTCAGTGATTGGCATATACATCTAGCCTATATTACATAGGATTTTATAAAGGAGGCAACATTAAGTGAACCACCATGAATATATGTTAATAATAATAGATGGATGGAGGAACAAGAAATAAAAACAAATAACAACACACATGTTATTTGCCGGAGTTTTAAACTTTAAACACACACACACACACAAACACACACACACACACACAGAGAGAGAGAGAGAGAGAGAGAGAGAGAGAGAGAGAGAGAGAGAGAAAGTCTTATACCAATGCCAATAATTTACATCAGGTTATTAGTTTCTTTTTTTGTTCTTTCTCTGTGACAGAAAACCACCTGACAGAAGCATCTTACATAATCTTCATTTGTGGCTTGCAATTCAAGAGGATACAATAAGTTGTGCCAAGGATGGCATGGTGGCAGGAACCTGAATTAGCTGGTCACACAATATGTAAAGTCAATAAGGACAAAGCAGATGGAAATCAGGACCTTTCCAAATCTCATAGCCTACCTTCACTGATACTTCTATCAAAGATTCAGCACATAAAGGCTCTACAATCTTCCAAACCAGCAGCATCTTTTGGGGTCAATGTGTTCAAATACATGGGACTATGGGGATCATTTCTCACTCAAACCCCAATTGGGAGAAGACACCAAATAACAGGATGATAGGAAATCATAGTACTTCACCTACATGTAGAAAACATTCCTAGTCCACAGTACTGCTGTCTGTGTGATCTGTCTTAGTGTTCATAGAAAAGCAAAGGTGTGCAACAATCCATAGGATTCAAGAAGGCATTTCATTTTAACTGGACTAAATAGCCAGTGTCAGCTCAACCACAGGATTCTGACTCAGAGTCATTTATTTGGGGCATATTTAAGCACAGCACAATTTAATGAGAACTTTCCAGGTGATAATTAAGTCAATTCTGTGCATACAATAAAGCATCCATAAATATCCTTGAGGAAGGAAAGCAAAGTAAGGATCAGACATGAAGTATGTTAAAAATCTTTGTAAAGTACCTTTTTCATCATCCATAAAAAAATGTGTTTATAGATTGATTGCGTGTGTGACACTTTCCATAAAGAGTGACTGAGAAATGTAAGCTCATGATAAGCATCTGGAGGAGGATCTGGTATGGTCACAACCATAAAGATAGCGCAAAGGTCACCAGGCTATTAAACCACACTCCCAGCCTGCTTGGCAGATAACAGGTTATGCATTCCTCCCTTTGAAGGAACAACCCTGTTTATCTAACCTTCCAGGTTTCTCTAGTGCTTATCTGTGAGCACAAATAACTCTATGCCTTCTACAATCTGAAGTGGTATAGTAGCGAACCCTGAGAAGTTGATTAGGGTTTTTATTAACATGATCCACATAGTATATGTGGTGGAGAAGGAAGGAGTGGAATGTTCAGCCAAAGGTCTGCCATTCATCCTTACTTTTATTGACTCCGTCTTCCAGCTATTGGACTAAATGATATTAAGCAAATATCCTTTGAGTACTTGCCATAGGCTGTGCTTTTCACATTGTTTCAGTCTTGGTCTCTATCTATAGGAAACTTAAATGTTTGCAAAGTGAATTTTTCCACCCAATGGGTAATATGATCAGACATAAACATGTTGGGGATACAAGATATTTTTTTCCTTTTAGGCTTGGCATGGTCACACATTGCAGCTGGAAATGTGAATATTGGAATCTCTTAGGATTTGGATCTCACATTTTCTTATGGTACAGGAAATAGCAATGGAACTTGTCCATTAGAACAGAAGGATAAGGGGTAGTACAGAAGGAAGAAATATTTTTCTTGGTGGTCATGATATTCTCTCTGAGGAGCTCTGCTCTATTAGGTGGGCTAATGGGAAATAAGGAGACACAGTAAGAAAGCTCTCTGGCATGAATTCGTGAGAGTGGAGGGGGAGAGACTTGAAGGTAATAAAGTGGAAATCAACATGGCCAATGTACAGATATTAACATTGGAGTTGAACCTTGGGTAGAGGGATGGTAAATGACAGCGTAGAGTAGGGAGGTACAGATATTTTTGTTGCTGTGAAATTTTCCCAAAAGGAACAGTTAAAAGGAGAAAACGTTTGGCCTTGTTCCATCAGAGGTTACAGTCCATGGTCAGCTGGGCTCGTTGTTTCTGTGTCTATGGGGGGACAGAGTATTGTTTTGGGGCAGAGCTCCATACATCGTGGTGGAAAGGAAGGGGAGGAGCAAGTGTAGCTTTAGCAGGCTTCCTCTTCACTTTCCCTTTCACTAAATCTCAGCATGTACGATAGTCTGTTTGTCTTAGTTAATTACGCCAGAAAACTGCTTATAGCTTCACACCAAGGTCTTTTTTTCTAGTCTCCTAGGTACCTCCTAATTGAATCCACTTGATCATCAAGATCACTCATCCTAAAGGGTTCAGCTGTAAGTTCTCTCGCAATTTAGATGCTGTTGTTTACGTGCAGTAAGAGGTTATTGAATTCAGTGTGAGACCCATTTCCCTTTTCTGACAATGGGTTTATAAACCAAGGCCATTTGTGCTGAAATTGAATTTTTTTTTCATCTGAAAAGAGCTTGAAGGATGAAACATCTGCTCAGGGCTTATCGCTCTAACTCTTCAGCACGTCAGAGCTGACTCCCCTGTCTGCCTAGAGAGGACATGTGCATCATGAAGTGCCAAGAACATCATTTAAAGAGCTACATAGTGATGTCAAAACAAAACAATAGCTTCAGAGTCACCAGCTTTAACACTAGGTATCCAAGTGGCTTCAGTAAAAGTTAATCCTACTAAGTTTCAGTTTTTCATTGTAAAAGAATATCAATGAAAACTAGGATAACGTCAATTTTATAATGTTTAGAGAGTCTTAAAAGAATTTCTGCACTTCATAGAAAATGTCAGTGGTAACTTTCATTAACCCCCTCTCCTCTATCATCAATAAAACTAATATCTCATAGGTCAGTTTTATACACAACTTAGTTCAATACATTAGAGTTGATTTGAAGGATGACATTAAGTTCCCCATTCACAAGTGTCTTCCCCAGAATCTGCTAACACACATTCTTGATGGCTGCTAGGATCTAGGGACCTGTGATTAAATTACCTTGAAAATGAATGCATTTTCTTGACAGCTAGGGAAAGAGGTCCTCCCACTAAATTATCGAAGAATGGAAGAGGATAAAATATGGGCTATTCATGGCATTATCATATAGATTACTACATAAAGAAAAGGTTGATGTGTATCTACAACCATGTTTCTGGATATACATACTAAATTAATGTGAAAAAGCTGATTTAGCTTTGGATCCTGCAACCAACATCACTCTTAGCAGGGTGATGGTCCTCTGAGTATCGCTTGCATTGTGGGGAAACTAGTGTGCCTTGTAAATAGTGTTAATTGGGAGAATATTTGAAATCTAAAAATTGCTGAACATTTTTATGCTTAGATGGTACTTAAGATGACAGAATGGCTCAGTTTTAAACCATGTCTAGCTTTGAATATCATAGACAAATTTTAAAGGCTAACTTGTAAATTAAAAATCTTTGCAACAAATAATTACTTCTGTTGAAAATATACCCCCTCTCTTCTGAACCATAAATGACTTTTGTGCAGAACCGGATTCCTTCTTTGGTCTACACAATAAAATCTTCCTTTCCTAGTAATACCATTGGTGATACTCATCCTGGTTTTCTAGCCATAGCAAAAATCATTAAATCATAAATTTATCCAACTGAGGGCTAATATTAATCAACAACTGATGCTTTTGCTGTGAATAAGCAGATCTGGAGAGAAATGTGTGCCTTGTGCAGTGGTGACTAAAGCAAGAGCTCCTCTTACACAAAGGACACTTTTTCACATTGTTTGGGTTTGGTGGTAGGCGCAGTAAGAATGTTCCTTATAATACACAGGTGCCTCTCATTCAACATGTAGAATTTGATGAAGATTTGATCCCAGCATTAGTTGAATACCATGCTTTTTTTTCTAATATGTCGGCAGAGATGCGGTAAGTATGGCTGACTTTTAAAAGATACTTCTTTGCTAATTTTATGACCTCCTCTGTAGATCAAGAATTTTGGGGACTTCTTTCAAACAGATCTTAACTTACAAGCATTGAAAACAAACAAAGAAATTTATGGAGTTATTGGTTAAAGAAGATAATCAGAGGCCTTCTGAGATAAAGACTGTGACATTGGCTTGATTGAAAATGCTTACATTGATTTCTGGCATGATTACCATAGCACAGGGATAGAGATAATGTGTTCTATTATGAATCATTTCATTTGTGATATGGTGCTTACATTCATCACTTAATAAAAACTTAACACTCTCTTTGCTTGGGACTCACCAAGCATATTTATAGTTTTCCACATTTGGTTTTGAATAATCATTTTAGGCTAGCAAGATGCACTGAATATGAAACTTATTCACATAACTTAAACATATAGCATTTGATATTCCTGTCAGGTATACAGAATCCGGGAGAGCAAGAAGGAATACATACACACACATACACACACACACACACACACACACACACACACACACACACACACACACACATATCACATTCCAAAAAAACAAAAGGGGGAAAGGCATAATTATTATATTATCTAAAAAATAAAGTGCAGAATAATTTACAAATGGGAAGTGATTATTGAAGGGAAATTATTATGCGTGTTGAATCATTTAATGTGATCTGATCTTATTATGTACTTGTGGATTTTTTTAATTTTTATTAGTACCTTTATTTCTTTTATTTCTAGTTCTTTTGATTGTTACATGTAATGTGTGCAGAACAATTTTAAGGATTATAAAGAGAAATTTTAAACAAATTTCTTACTACCCTCAAAAACCCAAAACTGAGTCATTTAATAGGGTGCATTTAATATTTATTTGCTGCAATCTGATAGTTCTTTAAGTAATACCTGCAGAATGTACCACTTAACATATAATTGTAGCACAGGTATCTAGAATTAAAGAATTAAAATAAACTTGCTTTTAAAACCTGCTAGCAGCATCCAAATTCATCAGTGAGTATAGTCTATGAATATAATAAATTGTAAAATTTATTTTAAATTTTTAACTATCCTATCCTGTCAATCTATAACTGAATTTAACTTGTTATTTCACAAAACCTCTGTTGACATACCAATGATATGCTTAGTCCAATGTGTAATTAAAGAATATATGTATTCCTCTTGGTTTCGGTCTTAATGTGCTCTATGGAATAGTTTTATTCCTTCAGAATTCAATATGATCCTCTTATTTTCATAGTGAAGGCTCTCTTAGTTACTTTTAAGGTATCTATTAAAATTTTATCTTTCTATTCACCACTATAAACCAAACCCAGCTTCTTCATTGCCTTTACTGGTCAACAAACACTCATGTTTAGTTATCTGTCTGTGTATTGATCATGTAGAAGCAATGGATAAGTACTGTTCCACCAATAAGGATAGAAATAATCTATATCCAGGTGACCTGTGTATGTCCAATTGAGAGAAAGGACTACATAACTGCCCTCTTCCATGTTGTCTTAAAAACATTGTTTCAAGTCAGATCAAATCCAAATTCTGAACCCAACATCTTACCCCATAAAAGTTTATTTCATAGATTGGTATTTCTTTGACATCTGATATTAAAAAGAGGTTTAAAATCTTAATAGCCCCATCTCACACCTATCTCATTTTAATTAAACAAAAGGGTCATGTGATCAATACAATGTAACTGTAATAAAATTTTCCTGTATGTGATAGCAAACATGGAGTCCCTTAAATTATATAGCTTGGGAAGACAGAAGAGAAGATAAACGATGAACGGCTTGTTTTGAAGTCTTGATAACCTTAATTCTATTTATCCAGCATCTGTCACTTGTTAACTCATCTATTCAATTGTGCTGCCTGGTTTCAGACCTTCAGTTACCAGGATAATGCAAGAAGACTGTGGAAGGATCGATAGCAGGGAAGCAGAATGGGACCTTAAGGTAATTTTCAGGTAAGTTGAAGCAAGACATAAAACACAGAACTCTCTAAATTAAAGTATAGAAGTCTTTAAATAAAGCACTTTTAGATACTAAAGTCTCCTGGCAGTAGCCCCAATTCCCAACTTGACTTCATGAGAGACCTGCACTGTGCTCGGGAATTCTAGAGGAGAAAAGCAAGACTATATTTCCTGACCTTTGCTGCATACTCTTGCCTTATAAAAATGGGTCTGAGTCTCCTCAAATAGAATCCAGTCCAGATGGGAAAGAGCAATCAATGTCCAAGCTACAAGAGGTTTCCCTGGGGTTAATCTTACTAGTTATTGAAAGGCACATGGGACAACTGCTGTTCATTCTTTTATAAGGGACAGAACTCCACAACTTTTGCTATTGTCTTAGGGGAAAAAAAGAACATGTGGTGTTTCTCAGATGCATTTCATTGCCTTGTAACTTGAGGGTGGTTGTCACAAGTGGAATCAAGCAAGCAAAAAAGATCTATTGGAGCAATTGGTGGCAAACAGGGACACAGTACAATGCTTAGAGTTTCTGCACTCCATCTCTCCTCTTTCTGCCTCTGTTTTACTTTGCTTCTCATTAAATTAATACAGAATTAAAACTTTGTAAATGTATAAAATGTTTATACTGTCGATCTGAAATCCAAGTTTGATTATAGTTAGAATAATTTAGCAATGAAGGCAATGCCAATTTAAATGCCAATGTAGTCCCATGTACAAATTCTGATTTCATTAACTCTGTAATTTCTTGCAGGGATGTTATAAGATGATAGTAAACCCAGGCAGATATGTATATCTGTGATCAGAGGCCTCTGGAACAACATCTCCAGCCCTGCCCTTTGAAGTGGAAAGTATTGTCCCCTCATCAGCCAGAGCATCTGTCTATGAAATCAAAGGCAAGAATATTTAATTAGTATGAGTACCAAGAAGCCTATCCAAGGGTATCTGTGTCACTTAGAAGCCATTAAGACTAAGTCTTTCTGAGACTGAGTCTTTCTGACAGGACAGATTCCATTTTTCTCCTTTTCTCTAGAATTCCGTGAAGACAGATGACAGTCTTCACTTGTCTAAGAAAAGAAATCACTGATGTCCCAATGAAGGCCAAATTCCTGCAGAAGATGCTGCTTCAGAGTTTCTTCATGCGACAGCCAGCAGGCTCTGCTTTACATGGACTTCATCCTCCATCAACAGCAAAATCTGCCTCTGAAGACACCATATACTGCTTCTAGGATGTAGTATTCTCTTAACTCCTCTATCCTCTCCAAACCTAACACGTAAGCCCACTCTTCCAAGGCGTCATTTCCATTTCTTGGGGAGCTCGTTGCTTTCCTTTCTGAGTCATCAAATCACCTTTTGAACTTAATACTTCCTCGAGACGTTCTGACTTGTACCATTACTGGGCTCCATTTTTTTTCTTTCTTGCATATATGCCAGTATGCCTTGGAAACTAGGTTTTTGCTTCCCATGAATGAGCAAACACTTTTCCTAAGCGAAATCTGGACATATCACAAGGGGAAACTCTGCAGGCAGTAGAAGCATTTACTTCAGACTCTCAGAAGACAGTGAGGCCTTTCTTGTGGAGTCCATGAAGCGGGTCAGAAGGAATCCTGCTTCTGATATCTAACCCTTTAGGGTGCATATTTCCCATTGTACCTTCACATTCGTGAAAGCAGAACCCCAGGAACCTTTAATCAAAACCACCAAAGCTGCAACAAAGGTCAGCAAGCAAGAAGTGGATCTTAACATTTTGGTTGAGTTTTAATAAATGCTAACTATTTTTAGCCAAAATTTATGTATTCTTAAGGTTTTATTTTATTGTTTTGGAAGAGCTGCTGAAATTAGCCTGACTCTAAGAAAACCCTACATGGCTACATTACCTTTGGCCCAAAAGGGTCGCTACCCACTGGTTGAGAACCATCATGACATCTAACTCTGACTAGTCTCTTAGGAATGATGCTAAGTTGAGACTGCTTTTCACTCTCTCCCTCAACTGAAAACTTTGGAGCCTTAAAATGTTTACCAAAGTAAACACTGTGGTGTTGCATAAGCATTATCTCACTCATGGCTTTGCTTAGGCGGCTACTGAATAGATAAATGCTCTGACAGCTGAGGACAAAAACATCCTCAGGAATCACACCATTTGCTCAGCATCACCTTCACAGATTCTGCCAATGCCAGTAAACCAACCACTTAAATGCAGCTTCCTTCTAACTTGGACAGGATTTACTCTACTATATGATACTTTTGCCTCTAGCTCAAGAAGCCATTTCACAAGAGTTTTTGTTGTTGCTGTTGGTTTTGCTTGTTTGTCTGAGACATGGTCTCATGAAGCTCAAGCTTATCCCTGTCTAGCTAAGGCTGGCCTTGGCATCCTGATTCCCTCTGCCTCCATCAGTAAGTGGTGAGTTGTGAAATAATAAAGTAAATACTTTTGCCACACTCAACACAGAGAAGAGGCCCATGGCTACCTTGCAGGGGAAAGAGGAAAGAGGCAACTGGACAAAAGCTGCAGATAGTATTTTGTAATTAGCAAAAAATGATTATATTGTTACACAAAAGTTATAGAACCTTTAATAGAAGAGCAACCAGAGGGCAACTTCAGTTTCTCCGGGAAGCTGGAATTCAATGAATATGCTAATATAGCCTTGTGGTGAAAGACACTAGGCTTGAAGGGAGATGATAGCTAGTGACTTTGGGTTTTAAGACATTAATTCAACAAAGCTGGAGCTTCTGTTTCAGAGAGGAAGTCAGAGTCAGCTGGCCAGGTTCCTCCCCATGTGCTGCTGATGTTAGAAAAAGAGTTGAGGTTTTAGTTTTCTCTGAGACCTTTCTAACTCATTTTCAGATTTTTAAAATAAAAGGAGGAAAACCTGTATGTCGGCTAAAAGATCCAGTAAAAGGAGACACACTTGAGAAGCCATGTTAAAGAGCACATAGCAAAGATTACCATTTTTCATTCTCTCTTTCTCCTTTCATTGTCCCCTTTTCCCCAGACAAAAACAGGTGAACTGAGTGAGACATGGGGAGCAGTGTAAGAGCCTTCTCTCCTGGTTCTGCCTCCTACAGCTTCTACAGTGGAATTAAACTCAGGGTTTTCTGTTCACCAATGGCTTCACACCACTAGCAAAAAGTAGTGGGTTTTTTTTTTGTTTGTTTTTTTTTGCACAGATGAGCTCAATTTCATGTCATATACTAAGGAAAGGGCTGTATTCTAATTCAAATTAAAATCACTCAACTCTATGAGAGGGAGGAAAAGCCTAAAGGAACTGATGAAAACTAAGAAATGGGAAAGAGAAAGAAAGAGTTCATGTTTCTCCTTACAATCAGAATATAGAAATGTGTGTGTATGAATGCATGTGTGTGTGTGTGTGTGTGTGTGTGTGTGTGTGTGTGTGCCCATTCTGATAAGAAGCAGACTGATTACTATCCGGTGAGAGGAAGGAGCAAACATGGGAAGAAGATGGCCAGGTAAAGGAATTATAACAGGCAAGTAAGAGAAAGATATAATTATACTTGAATATAAAAATATCACAATGAAATACATTCCATATGCTAATACTTAGTATGTTGGTTTAAATGAGAATGGCCACCATCAGGTGCCTATATGTGAATACTTGGTTCTTAGTTAGTGGAACTATTTGGGAAGGATTAGAAGGTTTAGGCATGTTGAAGGTTTGAATAAGAAGAATTTGTCTGGATTCTAGGAAAAGTCTTGATGTCTCCCTGGTAAACTCTTGTTTTGGCAATTCAATTTGAGTGAAGCAGTGAGAAACAGGGGCTGGTTAAAACTGCTCTATCCATAGTGAGCACCCTCACACACAGTCTGTTCTTTTCTCGTGACCTGGGTTCTTCTGACTGAAGATACAGAATCTGACCTCAAAAAACTTCTACCGAGGCCCTAATTCCAATCCACATTTTATATTGCCTTGGGGGAAGGCTTGATTTCACTGTCTCAATTTCTTCAGTTGTAGAAAGGGAGTGACAGTGGAATCCTTCTGATTGTTATGAGGATTAGCGGAGTTGACCAAGAATCTAGGAACGGTTGATAGACCAGGTGTTACTATACCTCGGCTCCTCCCACATAGTATCTCCACTTCCACTTAATACAGGCACATTCTTCAATTTGCTGACATGTTTCTAGGACCCTTCCTTCACTGGATTCTTTTAGAATTTCCTCGTCATTTCTCTCTGTGCTCTTATTCTACAGCAAGGTCTCTGTCTAAATCAAACGATGCTGCTAAAACAGAATTGGCCAATGAATTGGCTATTATAGAAAATCAGCATGTAAAAATTATAAATTGTGCTTTCTCTCTCTTTCTCTTATCATCTATGTTAACTGTCCTTTTTTTGCTTATTCATGCATTTACTTGGCAAATACACAAACAGAAAACCATAGAATGATTGATATGTGTGGAAACATAAAATAAAGCAGCTTTCTTCTCTAGAACAATCTATAATCCAATAGTGGATAAAGCAGGCACCCGAATTGCTGTAATGTTAAGTGGACGGTGATGGCTTTATTATAGAAGCAGCAGGAAACTGTTGTAAGATCTGGACATTATAGAGATAATTGCAGACTGCAAAGCTGGAAACAGGCTTCAAGGAGGAAGTGCATGTAAGGTTGTTCTTCGAGAAATGAACATGCTTTCTGCAGACTGAGAAGATATTACCCCAAAGGGGGAAGGTCCACAGGTTAATGAATTTCGGGTAAGTATCACTGTTGTGGATGGATCCTGTCAAATGGACATTGAGAAATAGCCACAGGCCCTGGCTGGGTAGAGGAAGAGGGCACCCTGGGAGATGTGTTCACTTGCATTTTCCCTCTCCCAGTGAGTTCCTTCAACACTATCTAAATCTCTCTGAAAATTGGACAAATCAGACTGTTTTAGTTTCACTCAGAATAGAAATCAATACTGAAACAATAGTTTTCCCATCCATTATGAACAAAAAAAATATATGTTACTGCTGACATTCCTGTGAAGTTGTTTCCTCAATATTGGCTGTAGTTCTTTGCAAGGACAAAACCATTATGTATGATTCTTCCTAGAAATAATATCACTCAGTACATATATTTAGGGAGCTCCTAGCATGTTCTGCGCATCGTGTTCTCTATTGATTATTTTTAGGATCACAATATTTGACTGAAGCATGCCTTATGCAGACAAAAGTACTCGGGTTTGTAGGAAGTGCCTTCCTAAATGCGACATTGCCTACCCTGGTTCATTGCATGCATATATAAAAGACAGAATCGGCATATTCCATAAAGTTTGCTTCACCCTCACTCTCTATCAAATATGACTAAATATTCTGGGGTTTGGTCATGTGTTTATTTTAAATACTCCAATTTTTCCGGTAATGTGAATGGAACTGCATACTTTAGTTTCTTATTTTCATGCAAAATATTGTTTTAAAGCCTGCAGTGAAGTTCTATGTATCAGTAATTCCTTTTACCTGCTATCTAATTTTCTCTTGAGGTAATAGCATATTGCGTATTCTAACCCCCTTCTAACCTCATATTTAGATAGATTTTTCTTTCCCTATAACTTTTACTATTTGATGTATACTTTACTGAATGTTTTTTTGTGTGTGATACACTTGTGTGAATGTACAAAGGTGTATAGGGGTGTGTGTGTGTGTGTGTGTGTGTGTGTGTGTAGGTCACAGGTTGATATTGAGTATTCTCAGTCTTTACCAACTTTTGAAATAGAATCTCTCAATGTCGTAGAACTTACTTATTAGCTAGCCTTAGCTAGACTGGATAGGTCTTGAGCCTCTGGGATCCTCTCTAGTTCTGGGATTCCAAATGTAGAGTGCTACACCTGGTTTTTGTAAATAGATTCTGAGTGTTGGAACTCAAATCTCCATGCCTGGGTGAGAAGCCCTTTACTAACTGAGCAATCTCATGCCACCATCTTTCTAGGCCATGGGCAACTTCCTCATACACTTTCCTTAATGCTTCTTTTGGATCAGTATCTTGAGCTCAATAAAGGAAATATTTTTACCTTTGTATGTACTGCTAGGCCAATCCAAATGAAATGAGTATATTACACAGTACTGTTCTGAGAATTGGTGTGTGAGCTCTGAACTACAGTTGAGACACAGATATGTTTACTAAAGTTGTGCATTTTACTTTGTTATTGTTCTGCATTACTGATATTTGAGTATATCATATTACTACATTTATATTTTCCATTTTCTCCCTTCAAATTCTTTCATATATATCGCTCTGCACTCTCCTTCAAATTCATTGCCTCTCTTCCAGTAATTGTTATTTCATAAGTATTTGTATTTTTAAATACATAGATATTCCTAAATATAGTGTGTTGGATTCATACAATGTTTCTTGCAGTATGGTTTGGGGACTGACCATTTGGCATTGGATTACCATTTGCATGAGTTGAGAGTTCACATCTTGACCCATAAAGCAAAGACCTAACAAGAAATGGTGTGGACTTTTGAAACTTCAAAGTCCATCCTCCAGTGACATTCCTTTTCCAATAAGGCCACACCTCTTAATCCTTCCCTCACAGTTCCAAGAACCAAACCAAGTATTGAAACATAGGAATTCATTGAGCCATTCTCATTCAAGCCACTGCACTTTTAAATCAACATACATTTTAAAAGAGTTATTTAAAGTTGTAATAAGATGATTCTAATATTATCTTATATGAAAGACCAAATAAATAATCTTGTACCCAAACTCTTCTTTTGCCGGAGTCTCTAATGACTGTTTCATCTGCATGCTAATTTCCATGTACTCTGGTGACAATATAGAAATATTTTTAGTCCTGTGTGAGTGTGTGAGAACCAGACATTGCTTTGGCCACAGCTCTTCCATAGGACGTTAACCCAAGTCAATTTTATTAGTTCTATAGGCATGGACATGATGTGACTATCATTTATCAAAAACTTGAAGTAGGGCTGGTAATATTCACAGTGTTCATTTTGTTCTGATCAGTGAACTACAAATTCCAGTCACTTGTTGAATCTTAAATTCTGATTTGCTGTTTTCTTCACAGGCTCATCTTGCTGAGCTTTGCCGTTCCCCATGCTACGTTCTGGAGAGGGGCAAGGTAAAGCTGTTGAGTTGTTATGGAGTTAGTGTTGTCTGCTTCCCTTTTCATGATATTGTATTCATGTATTGCCTCTTGTCTTACATTTGAAAACAATACGCTTCAAAAATGTTACTCAATTATATACTTGGGAAGATGTTATTACTATGAGCCAACATCTCCATTGGTTTTCATAATATATCTTATCAATAATAGAGAGGTGATCTATGATAGATAACCATTACAAATAAATTAAATAGCCACAAATAATCTTAGGACAGGCAGATAAGTACAATTATATTTGACATAATTACACAAGAAACACATTCTGTTGTAGATTTTTCCCTTTGGTTCTTCAATGGAAGATTGGAATGAGAGTCCAATGACAACAAAACTCATATTGTTTAGTGTACGACATTCTTTCCAAAGAATAAAAATCCCACCAAGTCTGCAACATAGATGTCTGCAGCCACATAATAATTAATAAAATAATAATAATAATAATAATAATAATAACAGTAAACAAAAAAAAACCTCTTTTCTTTTTCTGACTGGAGCCATGGACACTGTACTAGAGAAGAAAAAGAAACTTCCTACCATGCAAGAAACCCTTAAGAAAAAGAAAAGGAATTTCGCAGAATTGAAGGTGACGCATGCGTGTAAGAAGTTTGCACTGAAGTTTGCAAAAGGCAAGGAGGAAGCTCATCTCTGACGAGGCTAAGCACTATCACAGGAGAATGGACTAAGATTCAGAGGGCTAGGATGGCAAGGAAAATGGGAGTTCTATGTGCCTGTAGAACCAAAATTGGTGTTTGTCACCAGAATCTGAGGTACCATTGGAGTAAGGCAGAAAGGCCACATAGTATTGCAACTTCTTTGTCTTAGACAGATCTTCAGTGGCACCTTTGTTAAGCTCAACAAAGCTTCAAATAACATGCTGAGGGATTGGTGAACCGTGTGCGGGGCTACCCCAACCTTAAGTCAGTAAATGAACTCATTTACAAGTGAGGCTATGGCAAAATCAATAAGAAGCAAATTGCCTCGACAGATAATTCCTTGACTGCTCGATCTCTTGGTAAATTTGGCACCATCTGCATGGAGGATCTAATTCATGATATCTGTACAGTTGGAAAACGCTTCAAGAAGCGAATAACTTCCTGTGGTTCTTCAAATTATCTTCCCCACAAGGTGGAATGAAGACAAAGACAGCTCACTGTGGAAGGTGGGGGGTGCTGCAACAGGGATGACCAAACAGACAAGCTTATTAGACAGAGGAACGAAGGTGCTACCCAGGGCATTTTGGAAATTTGATTAGTTAATAAATAGTTACAATAGGGGCTGGGGATTTAGCTCAGTGGTAGAGCGCTTACCTAGGAAGCGCAAGGCCCTGGGTTCGGTCCCCAACTCCGAAAAAAAGAACCAAAAAAAAAAAAATAGTTACAATGTGACAAATTGAAAAAAAAAACCTTAAAAACTGCATCATAAAATGCCTTCAAACTTTTAAATTTCAGCATATGCATCTGTGTATGACTATGTGAATACCCCTGTGGCTCCTGAAACCAGAAGAGGAAATAGGAATCCCTGGATCAGAAATTACAGATGTCTGTGAGCTCATTGACATGGGGACTGGGAATTGAACTCTAGTCCTCTGGAAGAAGTTCTCCTGACTATAGTGCCATCTCTTCAGTCCCATAGAATAGATTTTTAGGGATTATTTCCACAGAAGCTATAGTTAGAATTCCTTTAGGAAAATGAAAGTTGAACTCTGGATTAAAGAATACTTTTTTGTTTTTTGTATCAGAAAAAAGCAGATATGAGTTTACCCAATTCACTCTCTTCACAGATGTTGTCTTATTATTTTTTTCTTTACTTTTTCCCAGGTAAGATTTGCTTTTACTAAATGATTTTTTTGTTTGAAAATAACATTATTGCAGAATGGGCTTTCCTCAGAATAGGACTATTACATTCAAATGTTCAGATCCCGTTTACAATGTAGGATTTGGGTGTCATGACTTACTAGTATGTTATGTGAAATTGAATACAGAATGCAAAATTTTGGTATCAAATAGATTTTTAAGTTTTTAAACTATTTTAGAATTAAAACACAATTATATCATTTTACTTATTCCATTTCCTCCTTCCAATCTCTTCCACGTCCTCTTTTGTTCTCTCTGAAGTGTGTGGTTTCTTTTTCTTTGTTCTCTCTCTCTCTCTCTCTCTCTCTCTCTCTCTCTCTGTCTCTCTCTCTGTCTCTCTCTCTCTCTCTCTCTCACACACACACACACACACACACACACACACACACACACACACACACATTATATGATTTCAGAACTAATTGCAGTATATAACCCATTTAGAAGCTCTTCTCTAAAAAAACCTATTTCTCCTGCTGTCTAAATTTCTTAGTGGCCTGTAGTTCTTTATCTAGGGTTGAAACCTATGAGCTTTCTCCCTTCCTGGCTATCATGTCTATTTGGGTTGTCCTTGTTCAGGTCTTATTTAGTCTGTTGATCTGATTGCATGGGTGCAGCTCCTCTGTAATCTCTAGGAGACAAAATCTAATGCAATTTCCTTTTCAGTGGTTCTGATGGTCTTTCTGTCCCTTCATCTAGGATCTCTGGGCCTTAAGTGCAGGAGTCATGTTGTAGATGCACCACTTGGTGATGGGCAACATATAGTCACTTTTCTCTGCATTTTGGTAAGCTGTGGTTTCTGTATTCTAATTTTTAACACTTATTTATTTTTATGTGTGAATGTGTGTGTTTACGTGTGGGTGTCCTTGTGCAGATGCAGAGGTTAGAAGATATTTTGTGGGAGTTATTTTCCTATTTTAAGCATGTGAGCTCCAAGAATTGAACTCAGGTTATCAGCCTTGACAGCAAGCACCTTTATATGTTGAAACATCTCAGAATCATCCTAATATCAGCTAGGGAATTTTTAAGTTTTATGACTTTGGATTTGATTAGTTCCTATAAATTAGAGGTTAGTAATTGATACCTTGAATGATTGTCTTGAAAAAAAGAGGTGTAATATGTAAACAAAATGAAAGGTGTTTCCTAATACTACATGCATGCTAAGAGCTCTTCATTGTCTTGGGACAAATAAATACAGAAACATGAGTAGTTAAATTGATAAATTACATATATAAATCTCTATTGAATATTCAGAAGCTTGTCATGGTAATAAGCCATTCCTGCTGCAATAATTAATTTTACCTGATAACTTGGGAAACGGGTTATCAAAACAACTGACCAGACATGTTGGGTCTATCTGCGAGAATTCTTCCAGATGAGATTTCATTGAAGGCTGTAGGAAGAATAAGCTGGTTTCATATCCCAAGACTGGTGGGCTGGAACTAATCTGTTGAAGACTTGAGAGAGTAACAAGATTGGGACTGAAGATGATCACTTTATCCCTGATGACTTGAGGTGGGGCGCAATTATTCACCTTTAGAATTTAAGTTAAAGAGTCAGCTTGAATCGAGTTCAACCAGTCATTTTACAGAACAGGGTTAATGTGTTGCCTCTTGTTGGTCTTCAGCCTGTCATTGTAGGCTATAGGGCTTTGCAGCTTAGTCATATCAGTCATTACTTTAAGATAAATTTGTGCCTCTGTGTGTGTGTGTGTGTGTGTGTGTGTGTGTGTGTGTGTGTATGTGTGTGTGTGTGTGTTCTCTTTAATAGTGAATACTGGTGAATATTTCAAGTTTCTATTACTTTGAACTTTCAGGCAAATCATCACAACTCACAACAAAGAAAGTCTGTTTGTTTGTTTGTTTCTACATACCAAAGACTCACAATGAACAGATATGTATCCCAATGTTCCCTTCAGTTTCCATTTTACATGCTGTTACTCTGAAATTTAATGATAACATATTTATTTACATATGCTAAAAAGTCAGAAAGCCTTAGGGAGGAGGTAAAACTAAACTAAGGAACAATTGTTTTCCTATCCCTGAGGCCCATGGGATGAATTTATAATGTGAACAGTAGGGTTCCAGCTCATCTCTGACTTGAAAAGTGTTTGTCTTGGATACTAACTCAGCATCCTGTGATATCGCACCGTCTGAGTCACCTTCAAAGGCAAGAGAGAATTTTTAAAGGCAGGATGCCATTATTTCTCAGACACATATACACTGCCCCTCCACAAGCAAAGAAGCACATGCTAACAGAAAGATGGTGCTGCACCAAATCTGATGCTTAGAAAAAGAACAGAAAATAAGAATATAAAAGTAACACAAGGACCTGGCTTTGCACATAATTCTCTGTTCAGTAGCTAAGGAGGGAACATTTGCTTAGAACATGAAGAGAACTAGTGTACTTCTAAGTGGATGATATATCAAATGACGATTTTAGAAGTATCCATTATTCTTCAATTAAATTCAAAAAATAATAAAATGTGGTTTCATATAATAGAGAGAGGGGGGTTACATTGTTGGCCTAAGTGATACTTACAAATTACAACAGTTCTCGGAGCTCAGTGTGTTTCCAGTGAAGTAGGATACATGCGAAAATTCACAAAATAACCAGACTTTCTCTTCCGTTTTCAGCTTATGTAAGATTTACCAGTACTTAAAACAAGTAGAAAAACATGGAAATATGTCTTAGAGGCATAAGACAAAAAAGAAAGAGAACGAAAGTATAATGAACCACTGGTTTCTGCATTAGGACTCAGTAAATACCAAATATAAGAAATATACAAAAGAAGCAAGTGCCTGTTATTTATTTGTGTGTGTGTGTGTGTGTGTGTGTGTGTGTGTGTGTGTGTGTATGTGTATTAAGAAAGAAAAAGACAGAGACAAACAGAGATGAGACGGAGACAGAGAAGGTGTCAGGACAACTTATAAAAGTCAGTTCTCTCCAACCATTAAGGACCCTGGAGTTTGAACTTCAGTACTCAGGCTTGGCAGCGTCTTTATTTGTCCAACTATCTGTTAGTGACTGCTTTACCACATCTTAAATATATCCAATCATTAGCCACCCAAACTACCAAAAAAGCCCATTACTCAAAGGTACTTATTCCTTCTTTAAATGCACAAAACAAGTGACCTACTTTACTGTCAATTCAATCAATATACTATTCAATCAATTCACTTTTTATTCAACACTTTATATAAACAACACATAATCCTAAATTTACACTAAAATGAAAACAAACATGTGTTGTCCCCACAAAGCTTATAACCCAGCTGCGGAGTTAAGAATATCAGATATGTGTACACATAAGGAGGGAGAATTATAACAGAAAGTGAATGTTTATGAATGGGTTTGTCCCATTCATAAAATACTCACAGGAATGGGCTATACATTCTTCAAGACAAAAGGCTGAAGGTGTCACTGGAGATAAAGAGTCTGTGGAGAAAGCTCCAAGCAGCCTTGAGGAGAAGGGGCTAATAGCTCTCCTTGATGAAATAAGCACGTCCTGTGTCGGCTGTCAATAGAGGAGGGGTTTCAGAAGCAGACATGCAGGGTCAAAAACTGTGAATTTTATTCCATGAACGGTAAGGAACACTTAGAGGATTTTGAGTGGAGTGTTCCTTTACTGAAATGACCTTTTAGATATGAGATCTACATGACGTATGCAATTCTGTTTTCCGGGAAGCAATAGCAGTAAGTCTAGATGATGACAAAGAGGTAGATGTGAAACTCTGAAGGTAAGAAGTAATGGTGTCGAGGTCAAGAGCCCCGAACTGTGCAGGACCTGGGTCACCTGGGCCTCTGCTTGTGATCTCTTCCCACTTGAAGCAGTTTCTGTGGTCTTTTAACTTTAATTTTTAAAATTATTTTCACTTAATTTAAGTACTTCGATTTTTATAGCTTGTGTAATGAAAGTCTCCCTTCCTGTGGGGCAAGCTGACCCTCACCACTTACCTAGACAAAAACTTGCTCAGTCTTCAACTTTGTCACCTGGGCCAAGGAGTGGAGGCAGGTTTGTAGAATATTCTCCGGATTCCCTATTCATCTGAATATTGGAATACAGTGGAAGTGAGTTTTATCCTTTTGCTCTCCTGGTTAATCAAGGTCGTGCTTGACGGAAGTGGAGCTGCCATCCTTCTGGAAGCCATGCAAATCTCCTGAATATTAGAGACACACATTGAGAACTTCACTCAAAGGCAGGATGGATGTCAAAGAACATAACGGACAGAATTCTCACACACTCTTTTATTAGCATGATGCTTTCGTTTTTACACAGAAAGGGACAAAGAAGATGGGCTTAGCATCTTACAGGCTCAGGTAGAGCCCTGCAGCCTAGAAGGAAGCTACTGTGGCTCTGTGCACCTTCCTCATCTTAGAAAAGAAAGCTTTTCTTGTCCTTGCTCACATTCCCTTCCTCTTTTCCTTTTCCTCCCGACTCTGATCCCCTCTGTTATCTTTCTTGTTTCCACCCAGGTTTCTAGTTGTTCCGGGTCTCTCTCCTAAGGATAATAATTTTATTTTTCCGTTTCCCTGAACAAAAGATTGAGCACGGAGTACTGATTTCTGATTATCACAGCTCTTCCTCTCTGTTAGCAAAAATAGCATGTTCCTTTCAGAAGCCCAAAGGTGGAGCTGTTGTAAAAGGAGAAAGCCAGGCACACTGAAGGGGCCACCAGCACGCACACACATACACCATCACCAACACATACGTACTGAAACTGCATGGAGGGGATGCGGATCCCAGAGGCTTTGCTTCCAAAATATAAACATTGCCCCCGCTTTTGTCCCAATGAGAAATAAAAATCCTGATTACAGCAGATGCATTACTGCCAAATTGTGCAAAATAGAACAAGTATTAAGTGTCTGCTTAACCCCCTTTAATTGTTAATTCCATGCACTTTAGTTGATTCCAGTATTATCAAAATAACTGCAGGGAGAACGGATTGAAATTCATTTCAGTTCATTAATACCACCATTTATCAGCATAATGTCCTATAGATAATGATCGGAGGGTCATTCTATTTTCTCCATTTCTGAACTGCTGTAGAGTACACTGAAAAGCCCCAAGAGTGCTTGCATTTCCCTACAAAAGCTTTCACCAAATGTCTCTCACAACACAGAGCCTCTGCCTCTGCCTATAGTGACTTCTTGGTATTTTGCATAGAAGCAGCATTTGTTCCTTTAAGATCTTGACATTGTGTTTTTCTTTCTGCTTCCTGAGATGTGCCAAGCTTTAAAAGCCCATTTTGTGGAAAGAAAAATATTCAGAACCTCCAGAGCTATCTAAAGACAGTAGGGGAGTTGGCAAGAGGGCAGCATAGCTCAGAGCTAACATTCAGATAATATGCAGAGGGTCCTCAGCCCAATGCTGGGGGTAGGGAGAGAAAGAGACAGAGAGAAGGGAGAGAGTCCTCCTTCTAGAATCATTTGCTTGTTTCTTTGTCTGTATCCCTGAAGCCAAGGACTTCTGACTGATGTCTCAAACCAAGTAAACAATCGAGCTAATTTCAGCAAACCTCTTTTACTCTCAAAATATGACTTCACCCTTGTCACAGTAGTGTTTGCTTCTGACTGTGGCTTGCTGGACCGATCAGGGACAAAGTAACCTGCAATGCTTTATGCCCCAGAGACAAAAAGGTATTGATCGTTTTTGCCTCTGGAAAAACAAGTTTCTAATAATTTTCAGATATGTTGTAGATTGCACTGCTGTCTTTAATTAAAGCATGTAGTGAGACAGAAACCATGGGCTCGCCTGTTTTAATGGATCTTGACACCTGATTTACAAAGTGGCATGGATAATCTCAGTCTGGTGAGTGTGTGTGTGTGTGTGTGTGTGTGTGTGTGTGTGTACATGCTCAGGGTTGGTATGTGTTTGTATGTATGTTCTCTGTGCTGTATGTGTGCATATGTTCTTAGTGTTGGTATATAAACATGTAATGTGTATGTGTGTGTGTGTGTGTGTGTGTGTGTGTGTGTGTGCTGGTGCTGCTTCTGCAACTCTCTCTCTCTGTGTGTGTGTGCTGATGCTGCTTCTGCTACTCTCTCTCTCTCTGTCTCTCTTTCTCTCTTTCTCTTTGTGTGTGTGTGTGTGTGTGTGTGTGTGTGTGTGTGTGTGTGTGTGTGTTTCGTGATTCTTGTCAACTAAGATGCTTGTGCTCAGGGTTAGGAGTTTATTCTTGGCTTTGCTGCAGGTGACATTTAAACATAGGTTTATACCAATGTAGTTAAAAATGTATAGAAGACTGAGTCTGGCCAGTCATGCCCTTCCCTATCACATAGGTCACCAAGACTTCTGATACAGGCTGGAGTCATTAGAGTGGTTTTATTTGTAAAGTTTGGTTCTGTATGATATAGGGCCTAGGGAAACTGAAGAGATGGCCCATTGTTTAGGAACACACATTGCTCTTTCAGAGGATTGGAGTTCAGTTCCAGGCATGTACATCAGGTGGTTTGCAACCATCTGTAACTCCAACTCAGGGGATCCCACTCATCTATGTCTACATGTAAAGCACATGTTCACACACATATACATACCCACCCCCACATGCACATACTTAACATCAATATTTTCTTAAAGAGATAGGCTTTGAGAAGGAGGAATTAAGGCAATATAGGTTAAATAAAACACCTTGTCAAGTAACGAGTACCAGATGCAGAAATAAAGCAAACTCTTCCTCTCATTCAGACCCTTGAACCAGAGAAGTCTCTATCCTTTCAGTGAAGCCTTTCCTAGTCTCAGTGTCAGTGTCCATCCCTGGGGCCTGTCATCTGACCAGCGCTGGCCCTGGATTCTGCTCTTCCCTTTCAGATGCTTCAGGTATTCAGACATTTCCTCTGTAGCTCTCACCATCTGAAGCTGTCTGGCTTCATTACTGCTGTGTGGGCCCGGGCTCTTTGGTACTGTCATCTGCAAACATATTCATTAGTTCCTCTAGCAGAGATTCGCTGTGCCTCCTTCCATTCTTTGATCATCCAGGACAGAAGCTGCTAGTTTTACCTCCACATTAGTGCTAAGAAGATCTGTTACTACGAGGTCTAGTAAGAAGTGGTAGGCATCGCATGGGAAACCTCCTTGGGAAGGGAGGTGTAGGCTACAGGTTGTGCAGATATCTCAAAAGCACTGCAGTTGTCAGGCTGAGACACCGTCTCCTGTTTTAATGCTCTACTGCCATATAGACAATCTAATAAACCTTCTTCCTCTTTCCAGTCTTAGCATACCGGACACCACAGCTATTATCACTTCTTCAGTCATTGCCTGTTACTCCCTTCTGTGGATTAGGGACCCAGTCACGTGCTATTTTAATGAACAGAGGACAGATGTTGTGCGAAACCCTTTCTCAATAAAATGGTAGACCTGTGAAAAACATCTTCCTGTGAAGACGGGCAATAATCCACCATGGACAGACAAATGCATTTGCACATTAATATGTGCAAAACCATCCTTGGGATATACACTTTGAAGCCTGGCCTCAGATAATCCCATGGTTCTATGTGCTCTTTCAGTAACTCCAGTTGTAAATTCACAAATTGAGGGGTACATAGCAAAGAAAACTGCCTGCAGAATAGAAGTTAGGACCATACTTCAGTGTGTGGTGTCAGATCTTACAGACACTGAGCAAAAAAAGAAAGATTTTTGCCTACTTTTTCTTTAGACTGCTCCCAATACCTTCACCCCAGAGTTGCTTCTTTGATTTTGGCTGCCCTTTAATGGGTAGTATTAATGAGTGAGGGAAGGCAAAATCCCTGATCGCTCTGACAAAAAATCCACTCTCAGCTTCTGCCATAATGGCCACGTAGAGAAGGAGTAACAAAAGAGTTGTAGAGATGCAGACCTGGTTCAAAAGGCATCATTGGTCACATGTGAGAAAGCGCCATGTTTTCCCATTGATTCCAAAGGATTGCTCTGCACCAGTGGATCCACATGTCATACTGAGAATGTGGGGAGGATTGGGGAAGGAGAAGGAATTAGCACCACGAGAGTCTGCTGAGGGCATCTTTGTTAATGTGTCCTTAAGCTCTATGGCCATGTTTTCTTGATACTTTCTAGATAGAACATGGCAGTTCCTTTATTTATTTATTTATTTATTTATTTATTTATTTATTTATGTTTAATATTTTACACATAAAGAAAGTGAAGCTTAGATGGTTAAAGCACTGGACTCGGGATCCAGAAGTACAAACAGGAGACTGCAGGTCTCTCTGGTGGGCGGGCAATGCAGGTTGCATAAGGATGCTTGGGGTCTCAGTGTGTACGCACAGTTGCACGGCTATGCCCTTTCAAGTATCTTGAAGATTGAGTAGTTAAAATCTCCATCTATCAGATAGAAGGCAGGAATGTTGAGTCATAATAAGGCTCCTAAAGCTTGGAGAATGTTGTGAGACCCTGGGGATTCAGGAATGGAGAAGGGTACAGTGCCCCATGGATCTGGCATGGATCTGCTAAGGCCTGCTATGTAAAGGCAGAGTGGAGGCCAGCTCTCCCATATCCCTCTCCAAGTGCCGTTTTGAAGTACAATAAAATGGTTTTGCCCTAGACTTAGCTAATCCTCTCTTAGAAAAAAGAATTTGTAGTGGATGGGGAAATAAAAGGGTAAGTTACCAACACCTTTCCGGATAGAAGGGATCCAGTCAGGTTTAAAAATGTCATTAAATTTTCACTGAAGATGGAGAGGAAGTGAAGCACCTAATGTTGAGTTATTATTATTTTTTAATCTCTATTCTCATTCTTTATGCTCTTAAGAAAGAGATGGGTCAGTGCCCTCAAAAGTAAAGGGAATAGAAGAAAAGTGCAATGAAGCACTCAGGCAGATAAATAAAACATGTGAGAGTATAAATGGTGCTTTCTGAGCAATGGGATCCCAAATGCCCATCTTGGCATTGAGATTTATATGTCTGAATATCACAGATGCTAGCTTCCTTTATTCATACCTTGAAGAGGGAGAGGCAGGTGCCTGACCACCAGTATATCATTAAATCCCTACAGAAGGGCCATTGTTATGAAGACAGGGCTTACACATGTGCGTGTACACACTCCTCCCATGCACACAAATGTTCACATTTACGTCTTTAAATCATTACAGAAGAATCACTGTTAAAGAGTTAGCACATACATTAACCAACATAGCACACACACACACACACACACACACACACACACACATACATACACACCCCACCACCACCACCACCACTGCCACCACCACCACAACAACAACATGCATACACTCTAGTGAGAGAAAGCTGCAGGTGCCAAACCATCAGTATCTATTATTAAATCATTACAGAAGCACCATTGTTAGAAAGACAGGATTTAAACATATGCATGCATGTGTAAATATAGATACACATACATGCACATACCACATATGTATATATATCATATAAAAGTATTATTGTTAGAGAGAGTTGGGACTGTCAAATATACACACATACAGTGATGCAATACATGCATAACATACACATCATTAAACGATTATAAACACACTATTGTTATAGAGACAGCATTTCTACACATGCGCAGATACTCACACAGACACATAGAAGCATGTATAAGATGTATATGCACATCAATCACATACATATACACAGCACCACAGCACAGATATGTACATACACCCCTACAACCACCCACACACCCACAAACACACACACATACCCACACACACACGTTCATGCACACACACACACACACACACACACACACACACACACACACACTAGCATATATATTCACCAGTCCCAAATCATTAGGTAAAAACCAAAAGACATAGAAGCCACACTAAACGAACTCAGCAAGTTGTATTTATATGTGTGTCCAATAATATTAGTTAAAGAAAATGAGATATACATTTCAAAGGAAAGGAAAGGAACACCTGGAGAGTTGGAAGGTGAGAAAATGTTATGGAAAATAATGTAGATACAGCATTCATGTGTGAAATTCTAAAAAGAAAAAAATGTAAAAATGTTGCCTATGTGCACCTCCCACACACATATATACACATAGCTTTAGAGATGTGAACACCATCCTCAACCCTGTGAAAGGTACCCAGTGGTTTCCCAAGGGAAGAAGGACTGGCATTCCTTCTGAATCTCTGAGTCTAGCTCAAGGCTATCCGGACACCACCACCAGGCCCATTTTGAGGTCTCATGTAGAAATATATTTTTGTAACGAGGCTCTGATTTTTCTAATGGCTGACATAGAAAGAAAGAATTATCCGAAGTAAAATGCATTTACCTATCCTTATGTGAGAATATCAGGTTTCCTTTTGAAAAATGTTATTGTTTACCCACATATTCATTGCTTGTTGATCCTTTGGTTTCCACAAACTTGATGTGAAATCCCAACCCCATCCCTTTTGGCAGTTAGAATGTCAAGGTGCCCAAGAGGACTGAGAGTTTGGCACGATGCTGCCAGGGAGCACAGGGTACCGGTGACTAGAAGCCAGTGATGCAACTTGTTTTGAAAACATTCATTTGGGATAAAATGATAAATCTGTGTTTATCTTCTTAAAATGCTCTGAAATGTGGGGGGAGTGGGCGTGGGCTTGGTTCAGAAATCATAGAGACTGGAGAGAAGAAGGAGGCAAGATCTGCTTTTCCCAATAATTTATCTTCTTTGATACCTCCCAGTGGGCATTGGGCACACTCACAGTCTGTGTTTTGAAAGATAAGATGAATATTTCATTTAACCAGCTGTATCCCAGAGTATGTAACCATCCAAAGCCGAGTTTGGAAGAGCCAGGGAGTGCACAGTCCCTGTCACATTTGAGACTGCAAAGAAACTGGTCGTCAAATGAGACATAGTGGACTCCGCCACTGAATGCTGTGACAGCCTCCACTTTTGATGGCTCTGCTGGTTTTACCCACTACATTTTGGCATTCACATTATTTTAATTACTGTAATCACCACCAAGGAAGCCCTACCACCACTTTATATTTAAGTGGTTTTTTTTTTTCAAAAATGTAATACTCTAATGCATTAGGAAAAAGTAGAACACATGAAGAATTGTTGGACGTTAACGAATTTTTTTTCCAAAGGAGTATAACACAGTGTTGACAATGAGCTCCTACTGTAATCCTAATGTAATAATACTCCTATGGATTTACAAATCATTGCTTCTCAATATAATCTTACCAAAAACAATGCTATCAGTTTTTAGTTTTGTTATTATTTTGAAGCTGTTCACTCCATCTTGTATTCTGATTAACTTTGCATACAGAGATATTAAAATCACTCACCTAGAAGTGGGAACTGTGCTGACTCTGGTGACCCGAGCTAAATACTCAGCAACACCCTCCACTTAGCCCAGCATTCTTTGACCATAATAAAGTCAAAAAGAAACCAAGTTCCCCTCTATTCAATAATCTGCCTTTTGTTCCAACCTAGCTTTTATTCTGGACACGGTCTATAACCTAAATCATCATGGCCATCTAGTATTTTAGCCCCTACCTTGCCAACATGTACTCAACTTGAAATCTGTATCTATTATCTACTCATCATCTATCAACTATCTTATATATTATCTCCTTTCTACCACCTATTTATGTATCATCTATCTCTATCTATCTCTCTATCTCTCTATCTCTCTATCTATCTACTTACCTATCTATCATCTATTTGTCTGATACTTTCACTACAGGGAAGATAAAATGTTAGCATGGTGGGGGAAGGACCTCATTGAATACTCGATATTACCATGTTTTCTAACAAATTAAGAAAAGAGTCAAAAGAGCCAAAAAGTCAAGTTCAGAAGTAATTGAATTTCAAAGGTAAGGTGAATATCACGGTAAAATATGCTTGAATTTTTTGGCTCAATTCACAGCAAAACAGCCCCCCCACACAGAGAGAGAGAGAGAGAAAGAGAGAGAGAGAGAGAGAGAGACAGAGACAGAGACAGAGAGACAGACAGAGACAGACAGAGACAGACAGAGACAGAGACAGAGTGACAGAGACACAGAGACACTGAGACACTGAGAGAGGCAGAGAGACAGAGACATGAGAGACATGAGAGAGGGGCAAGAGAAAGAAAAGAGATTAGAGAGATACACACAGTTAGATGAGGCACAGATTTGGGACTTAAAGCTTCCTTGTCTTGCATTATGCATCCTTGGTTACTTTTGCTACCAAAAGATTCAGTATCTTTCTATAAGTAAGCAGGACTCTGACCTCATGTCTACTCTCCTTATTTTCCCATTCAAGTAACACCAGTTTAAGTTATCTATTCAGTATCAAGCTCAAAACTCCTGTTAAGGATGCTAAGGGCAAGTTTTTCTTATCCTCCTCAGGATGATGGTTATTATGCAGATGTAAAGTCTGAGACCAAGGACATGTTTATCCTCACTGTGGAAGCCAGCCAAATGGCTGCTAACACTCCTGAAAACAAGAAAGGTCTGAATTGGTCTAGCCAGGAGACTGATTCACTCTAAGACTTTTTCTTTCTAAACACAGCCACCAGTTGAATCCTGCTTTCAGAATTGCAGCTCTACGTTCTGTCCATTATTTTATGCTGACATTTTCCTGAAGTATCTTGCACCTTACAATCCTCAGGAAGGAAAATGTTATCTTCACGCATAAATACTTTCTTACATGTCTAAATATCCAAGCCAACTGTTTCATTACAGGAACCTAGTTACCTAGAAACTGTCCCTGTGGGACATAGCCAGTCCACTACTGTATTCAGTTTCTCATTAAACTGCCTATTAGTTGACCAGGAAAGACAGAACTTATGCCAAATACCAACTTAACTTGGTTTCCCTTGAATCCTGTTTGAGAAGAGGCAGTCCCTCTCACTGTTGGTGTATGCCTGCTATCACTGTGTTCATGGTCTAGTTCATTATCCAAATCTGAGCCAAAACCAACAGAAAACCATCCCAGTGCCCATAAGACTCAGATACCCTTACTGGGAGAATTGGACCTGAAAATGGCTTCTGAGGTTTCATGAGACCAACAAGTCCTCCTGATAGGACATCCCAGCATTATTATTTTTTTTTGGTTCTTTTTTTCAGGGCTGGGGACCGAACCCAGGGCCTTGCGCTTCCTAGGCAAGCACTCTACCACTGAGCTAAGTCCCCAACCCCACATCCCAGCATTATTAAAAGAGTGACTATGCATACTCATACTATAAAGCAGACATTTCTACAAAGAAAGAACAATTGTCAAATGGGAGTGGGGGGGGGGGACTCAGGCAATGCTCAGGGCAGGGTTACACAAAATATACACTGATGACACAGACACTGCAGCTTGTGACCAAACTGGGGAAACAGAATATGAAGGCCTGGAGGTGTTCGTGTGCTGTGGGAAAGAGTTTATCAGTGAATGCTCTTTGGTGCTTTCCATGATGTAGAACAAACACAGTATGCCTGCCATTTTTTCTTTTCTTCTTCCTGCCATCCTTCTTAATCTACTCTCCTATGTGTCTAATACACTTTGTGAATTGTAGCATCCAGATGCTAAGAAGGAGCCTCCTCTCCCGGACTGTTATTTCCTATACCCTTACATAATATATGTTTGTGTTGTGGGAGGTTAGATGGAAGGTGCCTGGAGTGTTTCGCTTGGATTTCTCTAGGTGGGAAGCCATGAGAACACAGACTAGAGTCTACAAAGTGTGACCAATCCTAAGGGGCAGGATGAGCATTTATCCATACCAAGCAAGGGGGACATTTTAAACCTTTGCAAGACTCAAAACATAATACCAGTATCCCAGAAACTGGGGAGATGAATGTAGAATTAATCACTGCACTAAGTTTTAGATTTGAGATTGACAAAGGGAATATGAGGAGGACAGATGAGTTTGTAACTATTACTGGTAGATTTTCCTTTGTTCCTCATACATGATAGGCACTTATGCAGTAGACAGGTAGTATGCTGTGGATTCCAGGTGAGATTTACGTTCTGTAAACATCTCTGAGAAAAGAGCTCTGTTCTTTCATGGGGTGTCCAGTAGGTCCGGAAAGGGCAATGGATACCACATAGTGAGATTGCTTGGCTCAAATTACCTGTAGGAATTCATGAAAATGTGTTGGGGCAAATACATTATTCAGAATAGATGATGTTTCTCTTGAATTTGGGAAAAATATTTTTACCAGGTATTCATGTTAGTACCTATTTGGCTGAGCATGTAAGTCTGACTTCTGATATAGCCCTCAACTTATTTGAGGCCCAGCTTTTGTATAAGTGAAATGAGACTGGAAAGAAAATACCTCCAAATGTTCTTGACCAGCTCTGACATCCTGAGAGTCGATCTCTATCATGCTATGGCCACTTCAAAGACAGAGACTCTTGTACAATTACAAGCGAAAAACCCTTTCAACCCTTGCCTGTGAGACCCGTAGGGTATTGCATTTAAGGAGTAACAACAGTCTCCTGCAAGTAGACCCCAAAGTGATCAAAAGGGGTGAAAAACAGTAAGATTTTCCTTGTCAATAGTACAAGTCTGTGTCAAGGGTTCTTGTGTTACTAAGGACAGTCTAAAAATTTTAAGTGACTTGCACTTAAAAGCCCACATTGCTTTCATCCCACTGAGCGAAATGGATCCGAAGATGAAAGTCCCATTTTTTAATACTGTCACAGATCCAAATTAAGGAGAGGTGCCTGCAGAAGCCTTTGATTATAGATCATAAAATCTCCAGCTTATATCAGACACTGTAAAATTGCTCGGTGACAAATGAAATACCTGCGCACTAAATATATCTTTTAAGCACATCGCAGTTTGGTGCGTTTATCTCTGGGATACAATGGGACTTTTGCAGGTCGCAGGGACAAGGTCAGGAGCGCTGATTCTACTGGTTCGAAGGGTAGCACTTAATGGCTGATTATTTGAGGACATAGAGCAGAGGCTTTGAGCAAATATACAGATGATATTTCATGTGGAAACTTCAGAAGCCAATAGACCAGCCACATTTAGAAGTAATGACAGACCAGACCCAGCATGTGCACACATGGTTCACAAACCACAGAGGCCCACCAGGATTAAGCATCATGACCATAGTTTGCTGCTGGGTAGAGCTTTGTGGTTAAAGAGCCTTCACACGCAGGCTTTCACTTGATCTTTTTGGCCACATGGTGAAGTGGGCAAGGCAGGTATTGTGGCCTCCATTTTTATAGCACAGGAAACTGGAGTCAGAGAGGTTAAGTGACTAAGCCAAGGTCACCCAGATGGCTTACAACACAACCATAGGATTTGAATAAATACCTGATGACTTCAAGCTTAGAAACTGATGCTTTGCAGTGAGCACAGAAGACAGCGATGTCTGTTCAGCCCCAAGCCAGCCATTTTAAGCTCTACAGTCTGCACTGTAGAGTGAGGAAAGTCAATGGGGTAGCATTTGAAAGAGTTGTTTTGTCCTTTCCTTATCTTTTCCAAAATCCTAGGAGTGGTGTAGTTTTATGTCAAAAATAACAGAGTAAAACATCCCAGTTCAGTGACCAATAAAAGTGACTTCTCCAAAAGCTTCAGTAAATGAGGAGACAGGGCAAGATATATGCTATCTTAAAATGTGTGAAAGACATGCAGAGAAAAGGGAAACCTGGACTTACCTTGTATACCAGAAGCATCCTTCCCAAGGCTATTTCCTAATCACATCTAATTGAACCTTCCTACGGCTGGTCCACAGCCATCTGTCTGTCTCTTAGTGATGCTGCCCTACCTCTTGCTATTTCTTAGCTGCTGAAGAGCAAAAAAAGCTGCTTCTCTCTCTTTGGAAAAATGAATTGGAATATCTCAAACTTCCATTCCACACATGATTCTTATTTTGTACTGTACAGAAAAATTTAGTAACTCTGGTCTACTTGAGGCATAGAAACAGAATTTTCAAGGCCAGGACTATCTTGGCTTGCAAACAAAGAAAGAGGTACAATGTACCAACTATGGATACAAACCTATTTATGGAATTTACCACCAATATAACAAAGAAGCCCATTCCAGCCATAGAACTCAGTCAAGGCACCAGAGCTTGGCATCACTCAGGTTCCACAGTTAGCAAGGATGAAGCCCAAGAGGCCAGAGAAATGAGCTCTAGTCACCCTCCCCACCAGGAAACTGGCTTTTCCTTCTATCCTAACTGAAGGTCATGTTTCACTCAGGAGGTTGTATCTCTTGCAGATTTGTCTTACTCTCATGGTCTGTCTTAGGTCTGTGCATTTTTCAGTACCTAAACAGTAGCGTGCAGCTTAAGACTGACTCACTGGGACCAGTCTGAAATCTCTAACAGTGTATGCTCAAATTATCCTTTGTTCTTTAATGCTTCTCTCTGTTCACGGACTCCTACCCCTTTGATATTAATGAAAATGCCAATCATGTGGGTGGCAAGAGAAATAATGAGCTGTGTCAGTCAGAGACTTGCACTTCAAGTATCTACCGTTGCCCGTGGAGCGTCAGAGAACATGAAACAATTCTTACTTCAAGTTTTGCTTTTCCAAACTAAAAAGAGGCCGGAGTATGTAGAAATGTTTTGATTTCTAGGCATAACTGAAGCCACTACAGCCTCTCGGTCTTCCCTAGGCCAACTTCAGGCTGCTGTTTGTTTTGAACAGGGAGACTCTGAGGACTCAGACACCGAGGACATTCCGTTCAGTGTCTGATTGTTAAAGGATTCCAAAGTTCAGCAGGTAGCCAGGAGGGAAGCGTTAACACATATGAGCAGAGGGCTGAATGTGGAGTTAGTCCTGCTTTCAGGAAAGGGATAGCAATTCCCATGTCAGAATGGTGTGTGTTCCAGAGGTCCTGCTGCTGGGAGTGAATTTTGCTCCTTCGTGCTCCTGAGAGGCTGTTTCCTACGGAAGCAAATGCAGACAAAGCTTCGGAGGAGGAGGAGGAAGAGGACAGAAACAACACGAAGAAATACATTGTCTCAAAAGCAAAGCAGACTTGGAAAGGAGCCACAGAAGAATTCTGCTGTCTGCCTTAGGTGAAGCCTTGTGAGATTCAGCGAGGTGCCTTGTTCTTAAGGTTATAACCAGAAACCAAGTTTGAACCGAAGCTGCGAATCAGCGAGAGAGGGCAGTATTGGTACATATAAGGCAGGAGCAGGGTGCATTCAGGCAGAGATGAAAAAAAATTTTTTTCTGTTCAAAATTTATGAATTCTTATTGTTGTTTTTCTCTTCCCCAAACTATTCTCCCCCACATCTACATTTCTCTTAGAAGTTTGGTCTGACCCCCTTCAAAAAAGAAAAACTAAAGTAACATCCATGGGGTCCAAGGAAAGATTTAACCCAGATCGTGAAGAAGGGAAAACAAACTAAATCTGGTAAGGAAAAGAAAAAATCATGATAGATTACTTGTTACCAAATGAAATCATTTCAATCAAAAGCATTTTTTTAATGAATGAACTTGCTTCTTAACTTGATTCGAGCTTTAGCAAAAAGGTGAAAGAGATTTATGACCTGTGTCTCTTCAAGCTTGATGCCACAAACGTCCATGTTCTCATTAATAATCATTACCTCATCAAAAGTAGTCTTTTAGGCAGACAAAGTGCACTGCTCTCACAGCTTTCTTGGTGGCAATATTATTTTTTTAGAAGTTGGATATGGCTTGTGTAAGGCATGGTATGTTGTACGTGAGAGTTTGGGGGTCTAGGACCTGGAGGGCATTTGTTCGTTTATGTATTTCAAATACCACAAACTTACCTGGACCCTACATTTCAACTTTCACGGGTTTGCCTTTTCTGTTAAGGTGGGGAATCACAGCAAGGGTAAAGGGAAATCTCAAACCCTTTGAACATGGCGACACCGTTGCTGGGTGTGGGGTGAGTTTTTCTTGGGATTTCAGACTTAACACCTGTGAGGATGACTAACATCAGGTCACACAGAAACTCAGTGGAGGTGATAGCTATGGGAACTGAAGGGAATTAAATTCTGAGCTTGAACAGTGAACCCTAACTGAACAATGGAAAAAAAGATACGTAACTATAATTGCTCTTCTCCGAGTCAAAAGACGATGTTTGGTTCCTCTTCATGGAGTGATTTCTGTTCGGGTGTTTGCTGGGTACTTTGGCCTCAGCCTGTATTGAAGGATATATTTAGACAAATAAGAAAACCATCTAGTAAGAACGAATGAAAACTTCAAATAAAAAAATAAATGTTTTTGTCACAAAATTATCCAACATACTTAAAGTGTGGATATTACAGAGCTAAAGATAAGTAACAACATATGCTTGAGAAATGTTTTCTGTGCGACATTAACACTTAGATAATGCTAAAGTATATTAACCCGTTGAGACTCCTGTTGCTGTAGGCTCACGGTCCTCCTTCCATCCCATGAGACTTGGGTGACTGTAGGAAGAATACTCCTGGCCGCTGCAATTTTGTGATTTTATGTCACTAGACAGAGACAATGCCATGTTGACTGATTTGATTCTCAAGATGTCGTCTTTGGGGTATTTATGTCTTTGACATTTAACTCTGCCATCTGACTACTTCTCAGTTCACGCGTGCCCTACTTTGTCTGCCTCCAGCATGACCACTGAAGAATTCATCACACTTGGACATGGGTGGTTCTGCTGTGCAGTTTCCGATTAAAGTTTCCTAGCACTGAGCTCCCAAATGGCATCTACGTAACAAAACATCTCCCACGTGTGCCCACCTCCGGCCTCTCCTCTGCACTTTGGATTTGTAGAGTGTTTACCACGTGCCATCATGTGCTTACCTCATAGTCATTTTAGATTATAGTAATGCAAATGGAAGCCTTAGTTTTCAATTATCCAAAGTTTCTTTCCCCAAATTTTATCAACAAAGGCTACTGCCAGTCAGTCATCTACTACACTGACTCTTACCTCTGTCATGCCCAACTCCATTCACTTAGGAACACGTAACTATATGAAGGCATACCCTGGTGTATATGTACCTTAGTGCATTTCAAGTAAATATATCTCTCTCTGTTTTTACTACTGAACCATGAAAGCCACTGCATCTCTTACCTGAGTTACCTAACATAACTTCAATATTCTTGCTAGTTCACAAAATTAGCCACTCCAACCCACCCATCATAGACCCATACTTAACACACTTGCCTGGTAACTTTGCTTCTCTCTTTTACTTTCAACAACATCTCATCTACATATCATGTTTGACAAGGTGCTGTATTCCTGAACAAATCTACCTCCCACCTCTTGGTCCCCTGATCAATTTGCTACAGCAGTCTTGACTTAGTTCGAAATTACTTGCTATATTTTTCTAATTCAGATTTTCTGGGCATGTTATTCCTTTTGTTCTTGCCAGCTATGACTCCTTCTCTTGCAAACGGAAATGTCAGCTCTCTTCATAGACTTCCCTAAGCACTATGCATCACAAGCCCCCTCCCTAATTTTATCTCTGGGACCTGTTTTTCCATTCTTGATACAATTCATGAAAGGATGAGTATTTCATTCACCAAGATCACCCAGTATCCAGTGATGTTTGTCACATATTAATTAGTTCCTCAACAAATATGTATTAAAGGGAGAATTGTTTCAAAGGAAGAAATAGGTTGACTTTTGATCTTAAGTGAATGGCTACTTTCCCAGATAGACTTTGAGATGAGTAAATTTTCTTAATAAACTGGTTATGGCTCCCTGCTGTCCACACACAAAGCTCTGTAAAATTAAATTGCTCTTGTCATTTGTGGATACTTCAGAATACAAACTCTCCCTTCTTTGTCAGGTTAAAGAAAATCTGCTCATAAGAAAAGAATAAAAATTACTTGAAGACATTTCCCCCGGAGAAAACACACTTTCTTTTTTTTTTTTTCCGGAGCTGGGGATCGAACCCAGGGCCTTGCGCCTGCTAGGCAAGCGCTCTACTGCTGAGCTAAATCCACAACCCAAAAACACACTTTCTAATCTTCTCCAAATGGCCTATAACTTGGGACCAAATATTCAAGTACCTAAAACTCGAACTACTGTAGATTCATTGGGGCAAATATACTTAATCAATTCTGAAATAAAATAATTGATTCAAAAATTGCTTGAATACAATGACAAGAAGACTTGATTCAAAGAGGATTTATCTGGATGTGGATGGCCACACATATTGGTGACTCTCTATTGTTCTTCTAGGATTTGGACTATGTCTGAGTTTTGTCACGTATGACTCCTAGTTGGGTGCTGCCCTATGAGTTTATACACACCCCAAACATCCTAAATATCTGGTTGGCCTAATTAGATAAAAAGAAATTATGAGGTGGATTTTTCAAAGAAGAAAATGAGAGAAAATTAAGGATATATTCAACATTTTATCCAAACTGTGGAAATTTAAACACAAATTAAAAAATGTCCAACAAGATAGTAAGACCTACCTATTAGAATCAGTGGATGCCAATCATGTTCTAGGAGACTACACTAGGGTGTTCTATGCTAGAGTACTGGGAGAGGTAATACACTGAAAAGAGTCAACAGCATGAAAGTAAGCAGAGTTAAGAAGTAATGAGAAAAAAAAAGAAGTAATGAGTACATATGCATAACAGATAGCAAAGCTGAAACTCCTGACCCAGTTGACTAACATGCTAAACCAGCTAAAACAGCATACACAGACATTGCTCAATTAACAAACTGAACAACTTTTTCATATGAAGATATATCTATCTATATCTATCTATCTATCTATCTATCTATCTATCTATCTATATATCACTCTGTTGCAAATACACAGAATAATAGCTTTGATTCAGAAGAAATTCTACCCAAATAATAACTTGTTAATAAATATAAAAAAAAACCCACCTCATAGTGTTCATACTGTGTCTACTAGAAGAACTCTAGGAGGGGCAGAAAGCAAGGTATCATGGTGATACATGCTTCTCATGCAAAGGACTCACATCCTTGCTCTTCTTCCTCATGTCCTGTACCACAGATAACAGCACATGCTAGGGACACTAACACCCATGTGGTCAGATTTCTAACCCTTTCTTACCTCCATTATGGTTGCTTAACTCTTAAACATGTCTCTCCTCCACTTTTGCTGGTGGCATCTTCTCAAGAGTCAGTCATTTTAGCCCCACCCTCTGTGGACAAGGACACAATTCATAACTTTTATCCAATATTTCCTGACTGTTAAATTGAGGCATGAAATGTTTCTTCTAAACTGCCATGAAAGAGTCACCTGTGCATAGAATCTGGCAGTCAACTCCACCCTGCCTTTTAATGTATTTCCCACTATTTTCTTGAAGTCACCTTATGTCTTGAACAACTTTTTTTCTTAAATTTTATTTAGATATAAAAATTAGATTATATGATTTGATTGCAAAGTTCATGCTTGTATTTATTTTGTAATTTTCATAAAATTTTGTATGTTGTTCGACAAACACCCCTCTAGCCATGATTTTCCTTTCTTGAGCCTCCTTACTTTCAGGATTTCCTTCTCTGAGTAATTGTAGGGAAAGTCTGCTCTCAGATACTGCAAATGTTTCACATCTAGGAGACACACATCATTTTAAATTTTGTTGTCTTAATTTTAGAGGGTTTTTTAATTTAAATTTCATATGAAGTCATTTGTTGCCAAATGTTAGCATCATGATGTATATGCCTGCATTTCAGATTGTGTTAGATGTTGCTGGCCTGCCTTGGAAATTATTTAGCAATTCTCAAATGTCTTGTTCCTTTTGCATTTCTCCTCCTAGAATAGGCTTTAGTCAGCTGGTTTCACTCACTCCAACTCTGTACATAGGGTGAGCTCAATACTCAGCGTCATAGATGGGGAACCCTGGGACTTTGGGCTTTAAAACAGTATCAAAAAGAAAGCTGCCATATATGGGCTTTGCTGTGTTTTGTTTTTTAAGTATGACAATTTATTTATATCTCAGACACTCATAAAACCATATACTTAGGGACAGAGTTCCTCTCTTCTCTAAGTGCTCAAGTATTGTAATCGAAATCTAGGAAAACTCTCACAACGTGTAGTGTTAGATACTGTGGGTGGGGCATTGTGACAGATAACTATGTACACCCTAGTGCAAGAGTGAGGGCTGTGACCATTCTGAAGTCAGAAGACTAACTGTGCTTCCTACTGCTTTGGGTGTTGATATCCTCACCACCGGGCTCTTTTAAATGAGTGTATCCACAGCAGATTGTTGCAGGTGATGGTTGTCTTAAGGAAGGGAAGCATGTGCATAGAGTTGCTGTGGATTTTCCCTAAGGAGAAGAAATCATACAACATAGTGTTCAGTACGCTGCAGCCAAATCCTCAGCTTATGAAGCTAGCCTGTCTAACTAAACAAGGCTGGTATGTGTGGAGTGGCAACCAGCAACCTCTCTTGATAACATTGCTAGGATATAAAACTGAGATGCATGTTAGAATGAGAATGTGATTTTAGATTAATATATATGTGTTTTTATATACATATGCATGTATATATATGAAGAGAGGGATAAACAAAACAGGGCGAGAAGGAGAGGAAAGAAAATCAAGAAAACAGTCAGTCCCTAGTGCTTTTCCTGGGCCTTACAGGCAGAGGGATGACATCACCAGCAGCCTATCAGAACACTCCTGCTTTTTTCAGGTTCAGAAGCTGATGTCATCATCCCTGATGTAGCCTAGAAATGAAAATAGAACCATCTCTAAATATACAACAATGAGAACCAAGCACTGCTTTGAAAGGGTGAGCAAACCAAGAAAAACTCCTTAACTTAGAGTCTTCTTTCATAAAGCAACTAGCATTTGGTTTCTGGAGCCACTAACCTTCATGTTCATTTCCGTCAGCTGGAGACTTTGCAAACTGGCAGTCAAAGCCATTTACCATACAAGTGAAGCCAGTAAAGCCCTTCTTGCTTGCTCTATATGTGGGACACAGGTACTGGACGCTGCTATAAAAGACAGTGGAATTGTGGCCATAGTGTCAAAGTGACAGCTTGAACTTGAGGGAAAGCATGAGGATTTGGGGTTCCCCTACACAGAGGGCAAAAGGCTGTCATTGTCAATGACCACTTAGCTACAAGCACAGTTTACAGTGGTTGAAGTTTAATTGATCTGTTGATAAACACTAATGTTTTCCAGTTGACAATTTCTACATGTTAATTTCTTTAATGCTGGCAGACCTGCCTGGCAGGGCCCTATAAATAGTATCAGTGTCATCATCCCTTTTAAGTTATTAATGAGCCATCGTGTTTCAGGGGCTGGGATTTAGGGACAGGTTGTGCTTGACTGCAGTTTCTGACATTGATACCTTAGTATTTGGAATAAGGTTTAGATGAGAACATGCTTTTTAAAAATAATTAGAGCATTGGCCAAATGTTTTCAATATAAAAGAGAGTTGTTCTTAATTAGTGACTAATTAAACTTGGAGAGAGGAATAAAATGCCAAGCTTCTATGCAAGAATGTCCTTGATGCCCAGATATCAGTATTGTTTTTGCTACAGCATCAGCTGCCCTCTGCTCTCTTTCTCCCTCTCTCTACACATATCCTGTTAACATTGAGATAAATGAATGCCTGATCAGCTCCTTCCCAGACCGTTCTGTCTGCCAACTGGTGACAGGGGACCAGAACAGACTTCCTCAATTAGCAGATCCCCATCCTGCAGCTGGATGTATTGTGTGTCTATGGACAGCACACCATAGCCACTAAACCTCTTCCACTTTAAACATGATCCTAGAACAGAGAGACAAATGTATAGAGGGCATAGCCTAGGGTCATCTTAGAGGAAGGGCATGAATAAGGAATTAGTAAGACCAGGTTGGCCTGTGGGCACATCTGTGGTGGCTTGATTGGTGATTGATTCAGGGATGCCCAGCCATTAGTGATTGGCACTAGTCTAGGTAGTTGGTTCAGGGCTGCACAAGAAGGTTAGTTAATCTTCTGTGGTTTGAGCTTTAAGGTTTCTGATTTATTTCCTATACTAACTTCTCTCAGTGATGGGCTGTGACCTGAAGGTGTCACATTCTTTTCTCCTTGAATTTCATTTGTTTATGTTTTATCACAGCAACAGAGCGAAACGAAAAGGGTAACCAACTCAGAATGTCTTTCCCAGGATAGTCAATTTCAGGAAAGGACAGTGTCTAGGGCTTGTGGAAACCCGGGGAAGAGTTGAAGCATGTAGTGCTCATGGAAGACGCCTATCTCAGCTGGGCCAAAGTGAAAACAGATCTTCTATTTCAGTGCTTGGGTCTCCCAACCTCCAAGTTCTTAGTGAGAGAACTCAGCAAAAAAATAACTGTGAACCAAAGGCAGATCCACTCTACTAGTTTTGGGGTTTTTTTTCCATCTATATATTACTATCTCCACTTAGAGACCATTACAGAACATTTGGGTTGGTGCCTTTCTGTAAATCAGCAGCTTCCAGAATGTAATTATTATCTATAAGTTGGCATGTAATTATTATCTATAAGTGGGCACCAAAGATGTACATTCCCGTGCTCAATGAGCTCAGTCATATTAAGAAACAGCACAGTGGATTTTTGAAAATAAACATCATGAATCTGTTCATAATTTAATGAGAGATGGTTTCCTGATATAGAAAAATGTTTTCTTATTAAAGGGGGGGGGATTTGAGGTCTATAAGAATAAGTAGATTCAAGTGTCTGAGGAATTAGTAGATGCCAGTGTCAGAGGAATCTCCATTGTGGTGAACAAATGATTTTTCACGTGATGCCATTTGAGAGAAAGAACAAAAGGGCAAGAGCTGCAGCCACATTCATTCACCTACCTGGTTTTGCTTTGGATAAGAATTAGGAGGTCGAGAAGTGTCAGCTTCACTAGGAGAGCTGCATATCATCGCCAACACCCACTACTATGCAAAGATCATGGATCCAGTGAGGTTACGCAATGTCAAACAGAAAACTCTTCAGATAACCACTGCCCACTTTGTGAGCATCACTAGACAACTGTCCAGTTTTATCCCGAGCAGCTAAGTGGCTAAGGGGTTGCTAAAGAAACTGTCAAAAAATAAAATAAAAAGGGGACATATTATTATACTTATTTAGTCCTAAGAAATAAATAATAGCAATGAATCCTAACCATGCCATATCGGTAATATAAAATTCCAGAGAACTGGAAAGAAATGGATCCTGCTGCAATCAGGCTCACAGAGAATTGTATGATATTAGATAAAGGACGTCACCAGGGACTTTGGACTTCTAAAAGTCTTTTTCTTAACTCCTGTGCTCATCTTCACAGTGAGAAATGCTCAACTGAAAACCTCTATTAAGATTGCTACCCTTGGGTGAATACGATTAAAATATAATGTATAATTCTTGAAGAAATAATGAATATGGTATATTTTTCAAAAGCTTGCTGCTCTCGATCTTGTGTTCTTTGTGCTAATTTTAATGGACCTCCCTGTGAGTGTAGACATTTATACATGGATGTGCACATAGAGTATTGAACTAGTGTGTGGAACTGCTTCCATTAAATCTATTTCTGTGTGAACGCATGCATAGAATACACAGACAGTTTGGTAGCACATCCTCACACTGAAATCAAAGTAGAGCCAAACAGTCAACACAGTGATCTTTCTCTTTATGACTTTAGTTTTTAATATATCCCATGACAATCTCCACAGGAAGTATGTATTTTTACATTCCAGAATATATTTCTCCACCCACAAATACTTTCAAGGCTTGATTAAAATGTCTTTCCTCAAACGTAGGACAATTTAAAACAATTGAAAGCAGAAAGAGAAAACCAATTTCAGAGCACCCCATTGCATCATTATGAGTCCTGAAGCAGTCTTGGCCAAGTGTTGCTTTTTTGTTATGGGGGTATGCAGGCAAGGGCAAATCTCCCTTGCCCTTAACCTAAGGGACATTTCCCTTGGGTTGGCAAGGTGTCAGAGGTGCTGTATGGAGGCTGTCTTGCTCTCCAGGTCAGCCCTCACCAGCAACTTTACATCCATAGTGACACTCTGGTTCCTGGAGAATTCATAGTTTAATTTGAGACTGGAAAGCGGCAAGTCACAAAGAAAGAAACTAAGGACTTCAATTTGTTTTGTATGCATACTCTCTGACTGACGATAGGCCTTATTCTTTATTATTCCAGTCTCTCTATCTTACGGACATCAAGGGAAGAAAGGTCACCATGCCTGGTGATTGCAAACATGTGATTTTTGCCTGACACCCATGCTGCCAGCTGTCAGAATGACTACTCTCTGTGTGAATAGCTATCACACTAGCTATATTTCAGGGAGAATAGAGTGTTGGCTTCCAGAACAGGTCTCCTTGTCCCTTCCTTGTATACCTTGGGTGCGATTTTTACCTAGTAAAGAAACTGTTTTGTGATTATGAACTCTATTTCCTTAGTATATGCCCTAGGATATAGGTTTTTGTCTTACTGACCACTTGTCAATCCACAGTGATGAAGTGGATGATAACATTCTGAATTACCAAAGTGTAATGCCACTCACAATAAAGAAACTCATCTCCCAGTTTCCCTAATTGTAACAGAATCCAGGCACAACAGAGGACTCAAATTAGCTGCTCAATTAATGTTCACTGATATGGATATACACATATGAAATTCTTTAAAACACCCATATTTCCAAGGGGGGAGTGAATAAAGAAAAAGGAAGTCGCATTTCAACATTTTATTCGTCAGAAATACAGAGCATTCATTGTTTGGTCTATAATAACAGACTGGGTTTTAGGGTGGGTAATTTATAAACAATAAGAATTAATTACTCACATGTTTGGAAAGTGTATTGTTCAAAATCAGGGTGACAAGAGCTTTGCGTGTGGGAAAGGCTTTTTGCTCCATGGACGACAGCTTCTTGCTGTGCTTTCACACTGCAGAACACAAGTCTTCTCTGGGACCTTTTTATGCAGGCAATAAGTTCTCAGAGCTTACCCACGTTCCAATGTATTTATCTCTTAAATGCTTTGCCTTAGGGTTCTGGTTTCTCCATATGATGGGGAATGGAATGACTTCAAACCTTCAGATTATAGAATTCTACGCATGTCTTTTAACTTCAGTCTTAGTATCCAACTGCATCAACGTGATCATATGTATTCATTATCAGTGACTATCTTGAAAGTATCTTTTTTTGAAAAGGTATTTAAAACCAGAAACCAGAGTACTGTTGAGTTTGTTCATGGAAAAAAACTGGTTAATTCTTCTTGCTGTTTGAAATATTAATCCTTCTGCACAGTCTTTAAAATGTTTTCATGAATCTCATGCCAAGATTTGGATACAACAAAATTATATTGAAAGTTTCATAGAAGAGCTTCAGAGGAAGACTGTCATCATGCTCTTAGCATACACACAGGCTTGAAGGAAACATCTTGACTGCTTAACCAGCAGCTATCAGGATTGCAGACTCTGGCTCGCATGGCTGGCCAATGTGAAGCTCACCAAGGTCCACTCATATAGATACTGTGCACTGTAGAAAGTGGTCAGGTAGTAGACTGTGCATTGTTGTCTGATCCATCCTGTTAGTGATATTCTGGCAGAAACTCCTATGGTCTAAAGATTAACAGAGCCTTAAATTTTTCTTTGCCAAAATATAAATCACATGCCCTTTAAGGTACTGCCTCTTTGGAATACTCTGTGTCTAATAATTTCCCTCCTCTCTGAGTTGCCACTGCTCTTAAATCCTGCATAACCCATTAAGAATGCTTTCCTATGCCGTCTTGAACTGTCAAATAATTGTTGCATTTGTCTTGGGCTTCGTCAAGGTGATGGTTAGTGTCTCTTGGGTAGAAGTCTTGAACTCTCTTTCTGTCACTGAATACCAAGAATGTAACTGGCTCAAATAATTCAATGAATAACTGGGTAAAAAGTGTTGCTTACAGTAAGGTTGCACTTCTGGGTTGGGCTGTATTTTTGTAGGAAGATGAACGTTGAGTCATAGTAAAAATAATATATAAGGTGTCGACTTGACACCATTTGCTCTTCTTCCAAAGATTATAATATCATCTTTGAGAATTACTTTATTCTCTTGGGGAAAAACCTTGAAAATACAGCTATAGAAAAAATCCAAATCCCAAATGGAATTTTAATTAAAAGTTGGGGATTTTAATCTGTCACTAACATCAAAGAAAAAATAATGAAGAGTTATATTTTATAATAAGGATTTCATCATTAAACACACACACACATAAGTGTAAGGATAGAAGTGTGAGAACACCTGTCTATAAGGTATTTGAGAAGCACCAAAAAGAGGCAGTTGTTCCTAGCTGACTAGACTGAAATAAACATGACTAAGGAGATGCTTTCAGAATTATGACTGGAGTAGCAATGTTCAATGGAGCTTCCGAGAGTTGCTACGGAAAGCTTATAGCACCAATTCTACCTAGGAACAAGGGGAACCAGACAGGAACTGACACAGACCATGCTACTCAGTAGAATCAACTTCAGTCACCAAAGAGATAATCAGCTATGATAAGAGATACAACTCCCAAGCAGCTCTGTCTTTCTCTTTGCCTAATGGCTCAACATTTACAGAAACAAAGTAGTAACACTGGAGTATTCCTAGTCCTAGGAAGAGTGTCTCAGGGCACTTGAGAAATTCAGGTGAGGTAGACAGACAATGATTAGGGAACCAGGAAAACACACACACACACACACAAACACACACCAGTAAAATGTATATATTTCTCTTTGACTTAACATAGATGAAACAAAAAGTCATGAGAAGCAAGATTCCTTGTCTTAAAATTCTGTTGGGTTAGGGTGATCCAATGTGGCTTCTTACCAATGTCAGCTTCAATCGTGATAGAACAGATAAAGAAGTGGGGGAAAAGAAGTCAGTGAGGGGTAATCTACAAAAGGAAATGCTTAGCTAATGGAATGGGTCATGCTACTGTTTCCTACGTCTTTAGCTGGTCACAAAGTCAAATAATAATTATCGCTTACTATTTCCGTTATCCACCTTGTTGTATCATTATGTTGTTCCTTCCGTGGACAAGATTTATTGCTTGGTAGGATAAGTCAAGCATTCATCCCACAAGATCTGCATCTTCATACCTGCCCTGATTGGCTAAGACTTTTCATAAAGTGGCACTGGAACTTTGCTAAGAATAGTGGAAATGACTCCTCTGGGTTCAAGAGTTACCTACCTTTCCCTAGACCCTTATTGTATTGCTGTGATACTTTTCCCTAGGTAGAATTGAATGGCAGATGAACCCAAAATAGCAGAGGCAAATTTCAGCTTCCAATTTAGGGAAACCATGAACATATTCTCTGGTGTTTTGAACCGTGTGAATAGGCTATTCTATACTACAGTGGTGAGCGACCTCAAAGTCTCTAAAGATCACAAATGTTATTTCTTTCATAACATGGATCAGCTATGCCTCCAATCAAAATCCTTTTCATAGCAGGATCCCAATTGATAAATTAACCTCCATGCAAACACGCAAATGTTGCTGGTCAAGCTGTGCAAAGAAAAGAGAACACATACCATTTGGAATTAGTCACTTCTCTTCTAGGTATATTTCATTAAACAAAGTACGTTGTATGATAAAGGCTTACAAAAATACAGAAGAAAAATCTAATTCTACCCAGGGATAGACAGATAATATGTTTGATCAAATATGCTACTTACTAAATTCAGAGATGCTGGAACTAGGGATAAATCCTTATATTGTCACTTGGTGACGGTTCTGCCAAGATGTATCTAGCTATTTGTGTAAGACCAGTGTCACAATTTTGTGGTAGCACACTGACCTTGAAGGCTAGTCTCTTATATGCTTCTCTGACTTTTCCCAACTGCTGAGAGACAAGTTACTAATATATTCTTTTCCTCAATCCTGTCTTCTCTTGTATACTCATTTCCTATAATTCTTAACCTTTTTTCACCTCGATTTGTGACTGAGAATAGTGACATCTTTTTGGGAATTTTAAGTTTGGTTTGGTTTGGTTTCTTTTTTTGCACTGCTCTCTCCATCTAGATTTGAACAATGGAATAACAGAAACTTAAAGGGTATCAGAAGCAGAGTTATGTTATTCATTCCAAAAATCCATGCTTTCTTTGATATATGTCAGTAATTCTTCTAAGCTGAAGAGTCTCTGTGTCAACATCTGTGCCAGATACTTCTTCATCCTGTGATAACCACTGTGAGCATCCTGATACAGTGCTTCTGCTCATTCTGAGTGGGTGAAGCTTGAAGATCCTTGGGTACTGTTTGCTTGTAGAAGATGAAAAAATAATTCCTTTTACTTTTGAAAATAGATTTTTTCCCATGCGGTACCACACAGCCACAGTTTCCCATCCTTCCACTCTTCCAAGCTCTTCCCCCACCTCTGTCTTCCCCAGATCTACTCACTGTTTCTCTCCCTTCAGAAAAGAGCAGACCAGTAAGAAATGCCAACCAAACATGACAAAACAAGATACAATAACAGAAGGCAAAATCCCTATTGGGCTTTTTATCAGCCTTTTTATCCCAATAGGATAAAAAGAATCCTAGGAATAGCTGCTAGGGTTTGCACCATGTCCTTTCCCTATATGTTATAGCTTTTAACTCAGAGTCTTTGTGGGATTCCTAATAATAAGAGTACGAAAGTGATTTACAGTGACACGTATCTTTTCATGAATAAAAGAATATACATAGAAATATTTTTATCTTTCAGTTGTCATTGAGTATATTTGAACTCATATTCCTTAGACAGTGTTAGTCATATATGATGAAGCTTCTAGGATAGAAACTTATTTCTGCTTATCTTTGGAAAAACACATACCCATGCCCACCTCAAGGTACACAGACTCCCATTCCACCTTCCACTGACTATGGCATTCGTAAATTAGTCTGATTTCATAAATCAATGATGAAAATTGCTTTCAGAGTCTGAATTCATTATATGTTATTATTCTTAGTGTGTCACCTTCAGTTTGAGTGGTAAAGTTAAAATCATGAATGCTGTGTCTATTTTTATCCAATAATATATACTTCCTTTTATATGGAGGTCCTTGATCCATTTGGGGTTTTGCTTTGTTCAAGGTGATAAATATGAATCTATTTGTATTCTTCTACATGCAGACACCCATTTTGACCAGCACCATTTGTTGAAGATGTTTTCTTTCTCCAGTGTGCATTTTTGGTTCTCTCTCCTTCCCTCCCTCTCTCCCTCCCTCCCACCCTCCTTCCCTCCCTCTCTCCCTCCCTCCCTCTTTCCCTCCCTCCCTCTCTCCCTTCTTCCCTTCCCACCCCCCATCTCTCTCCCCCCCCCGTGTGTGTGTGTAAAAATCAGATGTTCATAGATATATGGACTTATAGCTGTATCTAAACAAATTCTATTGAACAATGTCTTTGTTTTCATGTTAAGATGAGCAATAAGGAAAACCAAAACCAAAACGAAAACCAAAATCCAAAACCAAACAACAAAAATCTCAAAGGAGATAAAAAGGACACAAATAGAAAAGAAAGAAACAAAGTGGCTTTATTTGCAGAACATAGCATTTTATATATAAAAGAACTTAAAAATTTCTACCAGGAAACTCTAGGAAATATCTACAGCTTATAAACTATTAAACAAATTATCAGGATACAAATGACAGAGTTGAGAAGTATGAGAAACAGTACCTATATAATAGCATCAAATGTATATAACTCTAGCCAAGTAGATGAAAGACCTGAATAATAGACACTTCAAGACACTGAAGAAACAAATTTAAGATACCAGGAGATGGAAAGATATCCCCTGCTCAGGCATTGGCAAGATTAATATTGTGGACATTGCCATCCTACCGAAAGCATTTTCCTAATTCAGTGCAATTACCATCAAAAATCCCAATGCACTTCTTTACAGAAATTGTTAAAAGCAATCTGCAAGTTCATATGGAAACCCAAACAATACAGGATAGTTAAAAAGCAATCCTGAATAATAATAATAATTAATAATAATAATAATAATTATAGAATTATCTCCTGAATAATAATAAAAAAAACTTGTTGAATTATCACCACTACAATCTCAAGTTGTACTACTGAGCTACAATAATTCAACAAAACAAAACAAACAACAACAACAACAACAACAACTGGGTTAGGAGAGATGGCTCAGTGATAAAGAGCACTGACTGCTCTCCTAGAGGTCCTGAGTTCAATTCCTAAAAACCACATTGTGGCTCACAACCATCTGTAATGGGATCCAATGATCTCTTCTGGTGTGTCTGAAGACAGCTAGCTATACTGTACTCATATATTTTAAATAAATAATAAATAATTTAAAAAACTTAAAACTAATTAAATAGACTAATTCCTTGGAAAGTGGGGAGATTGGAGAAGGGGTTCATATTGGAAAAAGGAATGAGAGGAGATGCTAAAACCTGCTCATTATGATATTTATCATGAATGATATTAATTAGAGATATCTAATATCTACAAAGTGATATTTACATGTAGGGAGCAACTTTCATATTTTAAAGACACCACTTTAACTATCTTAGGGAAAAAGAATAGTCACTTTTATAATGTTTCTTATTAAAACATTTGAGTTGGACATAATAATGGGTTTCATTGTGACATTTTCATATATGTACATAAAGTATCTAGACCATATTTTGTTATTCTTTCTTGTCTCCCTCCCAGAAGCCTGCCTGTCCTCATTTCCTTTATAAGCAATTCTGTACCTTATTCTTGCCTTTTCGTGTTCTCCCCCTTTCCAAATGCTTTTTTCCCCCACTACATTTTTATAATTTTACCCATTTTTACAGACCCTTGCCTATACTATACACTCCAGTAAACCTTTGCAGCTCACTTCTCTCCTGATTAATCTCTCCTCTAGAGGACAGGAGTCAGTGCTTATGGGCCTCCTTGCCTAATTAATCATATACTGTTACATTCATTGCTCATCCTATTTACTCAAATTATTATTTAACTCTTCATGCATACATTTTGTCGTTCTATGGAAGAGTGGTATTGAAAAAGTAATTTTATAAGACCCATTCAATTTAATGCCCTGGAGACTGTATAATGCTTGTGTTGGTTGTATTCTCTGTGATGGAAGATGTGTGGCCTCTCCCCTGCTAATAGTCTTTTATGATCCTTTAGAGTCTCCTTAATAAACAGAACATTAGGTTGCCTTTCATACAGGAGAATCTTTCTGATATAATTATTCACTTAATTTTGTACATTGATTACAATAAATTGCAAAAGTGTGATATATATATACATATATATATACATATATATATATATATATTATGTAAGTTTTCACAAGTATGTGAGTGGAGACCACAGAAGAATGTTTAGTATCTTGCTCTGTCATTCTGCCTATTTTGATATGGACCTATTATTGGTCCTCCAGTTTGGGTGGTAACCAGGAAACTCCAATGATGGAACCTCCTGAGTTCCCTGTATAAGCACTGATGTTACAGATACAGGCCTGGCATCTTACATGTATACTCTCAATCCACATGCAGGCCCTCATGCTTGTGTATCAAAGCTGTCCTACCCACGGCTCCAACTCTTCATCCTAGGAATATTTTGTTTGTTTGGTTTGGTTTGGTTTGGTTTTTGTTATTTAGACTTGCAGCACTGAGAAAGAGTGAGGTAGAGATGTGTCCCAAGCCCCAAAATCTCATTGTGGTCAGCAGGAGTAAGGGACTGCTCCCTGACTGTTCTGGGTATTCATTGCCTGGTCAATGTAGCCTTGAGACCCTCACTTCTGCAGCGCTTGAGGTAATTTTGTAGCCTGGTGGCCATGTTTCAATCCTGGATGTCCTGGAGCTCACTCTGTAAATCAGGCTGGCCTTAAATTCACAGAGACCTGCCTGCTTCTTCTTTCAGAGTACTGGGATTAAAGTCCTGTGACACCACAACCTGGCCCCAAGAGTGTTTATAATCTAACAGAAACACTCAGGAGCATAGATGATTTGATGCTGACATGTAAGCATCCTCATATGGGGCCAGCTTTTGAAGAAAGACATGCATGCCAGTAATCCCAGGGCTTATTAGATGTGATATGGACTTTTTAGTGATAGGATTGGGGAGCTAGGTCTTTAAATGCAGAAATATTTCTGATACAATTTCTGAAAACCCTAATTGTGAATGACAGACATCCATCAGTTAGCCATGTAAATTGTAAGTCCCAGTGTATATAGCCAAATGGGTACATAAGAATAAAAAATGCAGTGACACAGTGAGTTACTCATGAAAGCATGATGTCTGATTATTAGGCAAACTTTCATGGCAGAATTGCCACAGACAAGACACAGAATTGACACAGATCTTCTAATTGTCTCCTTGCCATTACAGTATTTTTTTTCGTACTAAAGACACACATGTATCAAACTGATGGAAAATTATTTAGTAAAAACATAAAGTGCTTCAACATGTAGGACAGTTATATGTTCTGTAATAAAGTCTGCTTCATAAGCATACTGTGCAACTTTGCTGTGTGTCAACCCTTGATGGTCTCTGTGAGCCTCTGTGCTCACATCAGGGCTGCACACTGGGCATGGCATGAAAGGAGGACCCGGGCTCTCTCTTGCTGTTCACAGCCTTCGCTCTGAACAGTTGGTCTTGACCCAGTTTGTGAGAACATTCCCACTTGCTTTTGATCATTGCAGCCTCAGCTCTCATTTCCCATTCTCTCCTTTTCCATCTCACCTTGCCTTGCCCTTTGTTCTTGATGTAGTGCACTGTTTCTCAGGTCTTCCCCAGTGATACCAACTCCACTGCTATCACTAGATACTCTTTCTGTGAGGAGCAGGCCCTGGAACCCTGTGGCTCTGTGCTGTCCCCTCCAGTTCTGTTGCTTCCCTAGATCCCTCCCTCTAGGTGATATACCCTGTCAGCTCATCTCAGATCCACAGGGACACTCTGAAATAGAGCGAGCTTATTCCCTGTTTCAAAAGGACCTTGTCTTATGCTTACTTTTATTCACCATGATGCAGCATATCTCCAAAATTTTGGGCACACGAAAAGAGCTTGAGACATATTTAATAATACATTGATAATACATCTTTCATGATGCATTCATCAGGGATGGGCAGAAATGATGAAATGAAAGGTAAATTAACAAACAAACAAAATTCCCTGACTTTTTCCACTGTACTGCTTCATTAGCAATGTGAGTGTTTTGCACGCAAGAATAAATCAGTGATAGTAGGTGAAGAGGAAGACAAAAGCAGCAGTTTGGCCAGTTCCCATGTAAGTTTGATAAATAATCCATTTTTCCTTATCTTTTTCTAAGAACTCAAACTAATAAAAATCAGAAACTATTCTATGTTTTACTAGTATGGAGTTTAACTTCTAGGATTTTGGGAATTTTCTGTCCAATGAAACCATTACATGCCCTACATTGGATATATATCACTTAAACTTCTGTTACCTCTGTTATCTTCTTGACTGCTAGTATCACATGAAATCAAGAGAAGGTGTCAAGAAAAAGGTAACTCATATGACTATATATGATAGTACGTGCTGTAGTGCCAGGACTCCACAAGACTGAGACATGGGGATCAAAAGTTCAAATCTATCTGAAGAGCAAAAGGTAAAAGATGAAGGGAAGTAGGTAAAAAGGTAGAAATCATTTGGAAGAATAAGAATAAGTAATTTGCAAATGTAAAAAATGATGCATCGGCAATATGTTCACACGTACACACTCACATGAATTATACATAAAATTATTTCTTCATGTATCCCTAAAAGATAGAAAGACTCCCCGTGATTTTATTGTTTTTGTTAAGTTTTTCAGGTAGACAATCATTGCCAATATCTCTGTTGACGCTTGATCCAAAGTTAATTTCCAGATGCTCACTGACATGCATAAAAATGATACAACTGAGTTCTGAACATGTGTACTCTCAGAAGCATTTTTTTGGGCAAACAACTGGGAATGACACACCAGGACCACTTAGCTACATAGTTTGTTTTCTTCAAGGAGAGGTATTTCTGAGAAAATTAATGATTTATAGGTATTTGGAAACTTTTCAAACCCTAGGATTGAAATAAAGTAAGAATTCATTGCATGATTAAGAAACAAGTTGCATAAAATCTTCTTTTTCAGAGACACATTTTAGTCAGTTTGATCAATTTGAGTCAAGCTCTATTCAGCTGATGTATATCTCATAATTTAGATGAATCTGAGGTAAGCATGGTTGTCAGTCTGACATTCATCTCACCATGGGATACATAGGTACCCTCATCTTTTTAAATTAGTGTAGTAGGAAATTATTAAAATCCTGGGCTGGGGCTGCTACCCTGCCTTGTGTTATTGAGTTCTTGGATGAAAGACACACTCACAGCCTTTATATTTACAATAAGCCTTATGCAGTACAATCTCTGGGCAGCTGCCTTCTCTCCATGCTGTTAGAATCTACTTTCCTATTGATATCCCCAAGTTACCCCTTACTATTTACTGTGTTCCATCTAGGCTGTTCTTAACTCCAATTGGGAACCCACATGGTGATGTTTCCCATGTTAACCCGTGGCAACTCTCTGTTTTTCTCTCCTGCACATTCATTCCTCTCCACCTAGACCCCAAACCTGGGAAACCTAAACTCCACTATGTCTCTTCTGCCCAACTATTGGCTGTTGCACTCTTTACCAATCACAATAACTGGGAGCAGGTTTACTTAGCTTGAATGTATGTACAGATTCTCTCCTCTATGAGGCAACCATTTGGGGGACCCAAATTTGCATTAGAATACAAGCAGCATCAGGCCCACCCACTACAACACTGTCTTGACTTATAAACATAGGTACCCTCATCTTTTTAAATTAGTTTAGACCTCTTGATGCAAAAGAATACTTTCTAGAACTTTTATGGGAAACCGCTAGAAACACCTCACACCACAGTACTGAGATGCTCAGGTGAGTCCTTTGAATAGAACTTGGGGCAGCACACTTGAACAGTTTAAACTCTGCCAGGTCTGCAGCAATTGAAGGATTTCGAGAATCAGGCAGCCTTTCATCTAAAACTAATTATCTTCATATGCAGGTTTGGACCATAGTCATTCAGTCTTACAATGTGGTATAGCTAGAGAATTTAGAGAATTTAGAATGCTTAGATACAGTGATCTGGAAAGAAAAGCTGTTTGCTGATTCTATAAGGTACCCAGAATATCCCATTACCCTGGAATGTTATCCCATGTTCTTGCTAATATGAATTCTGAAGATCAGTCATGCCTAAAGCTTCTGGAACTAGATAAGGCACAAATGAAGACAAGTCAATCATAAACCTGAGTTTAGTAGGACACATTCCAGAAACTCAAATTTCTCTGTATCTCTGTACTTTTATGTTTTATAGCCAAGGGCTGTGTTCTAGTCACCAATCCTGAAAGGATGAGTCAACCGAGAGTTTGAAAGCTTTGTAGAATAGCTTCCAAGAACTTAGATCTGACACAGAAAGACTGAAGAGAGATAGAACAGTATCAAGAAGATGTATCTGCTTTCTCCTCTACAATAGGTCTTCACAAAGTAGTCATAATCCAGATAGGAACCAGGCAAAGCATGAAAATCCATGTGTGAGGCTAAGAAGTTCTTGGCTGCATCAGGAAAAATGGGTGGAATAAAATGAGAGTTATCGGGGCTGGGGATTTAGCTCAGTGGTAGAGCGCTTGCCTAGGAAGCACAAGGCCCTGGGTTCGGTTCCCAGCTCCGAAAAAAAGAAAAAAAAATGAGAGTTATCACACAGTAGGAGAAAACCGAGTCATGGCTTTTTTTTTAAATACAAGAGGAAAAGGTGACCATGGATTTGAATTCAGGCATACTCTGAGAACCTAAATCCCACTGAGCACTGCTCCTTATTCACCCTGAAGAGTTTTGGGTAATAGTATTCTGACTAGCTAGAAAACTGGAGCCTGTTTTCCTTAGTTTCCCAGAAGAAACTCCCCATAGAGCTTCTTAACTTTAGATTTGTTTTAAGTTTTGGGTTTCATCAGAACATCTTAGGGTACAGCTCATCTGGGAAACTTGGATTCTGTCCATCTTGGGAGTGGATGAAGAAAATGAGAACAGCTATACCTGGACCACTATTAGATAACCTTTAAGAGATACTTGAATGAGTGTTCTTTGACAGAACTCTTCAAATGTGCTTTCCTTTCTTACCTTTGCAACATATCTGACAAGCATCAACTTAAAGGAAGAAGTAGTTTAGATTTTTCAGAAACAAGATTGTGGGGAGAACAAGTCAGCAGGATTGTGGAAGCTACTTATTCACATTCGAGTAGCTCAGAAAGTGAAAGGTCAACAGAGGGAGAGTAGAACTCTGAAGCTATGCCCCAGGTAAAGTGCACTATTTTCTCCAGCTAGACTGTATCTATCAAAGTTTCTATCAACTGACAAAACATTTCCCAATCTTGCAATCAAGTCTTCAAATGTGGAAATTTATAGGACACATTTTATATCCAAAACTAGAACCCAAATAATAGGCTTATCAATTTTTATTTTTATTATCAGAAGTCATATGCTTCCTTGAAAATGTATTTAAGTGGGATATAATGAGATGGGGGAAGAGGGTTGGTAGAGAGGGTAATCAGGAAGTGGGATATCATTTGAGATGTAAATGAATGGAATGATGAATTTAAAAATATATATATTTAAAACTGTGGATTTCCAGGCCATCACAATTGTCGATGGATAAGGAAATATTTTCGAAATTTTGCCTCAATTCAAACAGCCATTTTAAATCCCTTTAAAACTCAGTTTGAATACCTTAATTATTTTTGCATGTGAGCTTAAGACCCCTGCTGTAGTCTTGCTTTAATCTGTGCATAGTACATCCCATTTATGCTAAATCTGCAACAGTGAAAGCAACATTCATTCTACTGAATGGTTTCTGAACTCTGAATTTCCAGAACTGAAGCTGTTCTAGTGGGTACACTGCATAATTCAGGGGGGAAAACAGTAGGCAGGTACTGAAAGTGATAAAAACAATTTACAAAGAAACGGTACTACACACATGGAGAAGGCAGGGATTCATGCTGCCCTAAATGGTGAGTAGAGTCATCAGAGAAGAAATAATAATCACTTAAGAATACAATAGATAGAAAAATGCTAATGTGAGAATGGGACACTTTGTACAAAACAATTTTAAATGTAAATGAATTTGGATTATAGTCATCCTTTCTTTCAAGTCCTTCCAGGGCCTTTCCCTTTCCCCACTTTCCCAAATTTAAGTTCTTACTTAAAAACAAAAACAAAACCTAAACACCAACCCTCCAAAAGATAAGAAAGGAAAACACACAAAAGGAAAACAAAACCCAAACTGTATACAAGTAGAAGCACACACACAAAACAAAGCAAAACCGAAACTGTATACAAGTAGAAGCACACACACAAAACAAAGCAAAACCCAAACTGTATACAAGTAGAAGCACACACACAAAACAAAGCAAAACCCAAACTGTATACAAGTAGAAGCACACACACAAAACAAAGCAAAACCCAAACTGTATACAAGTAGAAGCACACACACAAAACAAAGCAAAACCCAAACTGTATACAAGTAGAAGCACACACACAAAACAAAGCAAAACCCAAACTGTATACAAGTAGAAGCACACACACAAAACAAAGCAAAACCGAAACTGTATACAAGTAGAAGCACACACACAAAACAAAGCAAAACCCAAACTGTATACAAGTAGAAGCACACACACAAAACAAAGCAAAACCCAAACTGTATACAAGTAGAAGCACACACACAAAACAAAGCAAAACCCAAACTGTATACAAGTAGAAGCACACACACAAAACAAAGCAAAACCGAAACTGTATACAAGTAGAAGCACACACACAAAACAAAGCAAAACCGAAACGAAATACAACAAAAACAAAGAAAACTGTAGAGTCCACTCTATGTTTGAAAAACTACTCCTAACAGAAAGCTTGCCTTTGATTAGCTAATATAACCAGTCAAAACTAATTTTCACCTCTTCCATTAAGCATAAATAACAGGAGTTAACATTTACCCTAGTGACTTGATTTTTTTTCATTCATTCTTTTATTCAATTTTTAAAATATACCAAAATAAAATATAAGAAGATAAAACAAAAATACCACATAGAAGTTGGACAAGGCAAATCAACAGAAGGAAAAGAGCCCAAGAGAAGGGGTAAGAATTAAAGACCCATTCTTATACACACTCGGGAGTCCTATAATGACACAAAACTGGAAGCCATAATACATACACAGAGGAGCTCCTGCAGACAGACGTATGCAGGCTCTGTGTATGCTGTTTCAGTCTCTGTGAGCTCGTATGGGTTTTGCTTGTGTTGATTTAAAGGATCTTGTACTTTTAGAGTCCTCCATCCCCTTTGGCAACCCTTATACTCTTTCCACTCCTTCTTCTGTGGGGTTTTTTAAGATCTGAGGGGAGGGATCTGATGGAGACATCCTCTTTAGGGCTGAGCGGTCCGACATCATTTCTTCTCTGAATAGTGTCTGTCTCTGGGTCTTTATATTTGTTTCAGTCTGATACAGGGGACAGTTCTGATGATGCCTGAACAAGGCAATGATCTATGAGTATAGCAGAATATCATTAGGAGTCCTGTTATCAGGACGTTTCCTTTTCTTTCCTCTTTTAGACCATTATTATTTGATTTTACTTGGCTATCTAGTCTCTCGTTCTTGGTTACCTAAGCCATGTTGGGAATGGGTCCTATCTTGTGGAGTGCATCTAAAAAGAAATCACTTATTGGTTGGTTGCTCTCACAAACTTTGTGCCACTGTTGTCCTAGCATAGTTTGCAGGGAAGACACCATTGTAAGGACAAACAAAGAGTTTATGACTGGCTGGTGCTTATGTTGCTCTTTTGGTACCATTCAGTTTAGGCTTAGATTTTTTTTAAAAACCTACTTCAATTGGGGTTTAGAAACTCTTTTTTCTTCCTTCTAACCCACTGAGGAGAGGTGGTAGAAAAATAAGGTTAATAGGAAAAGGGGTTTGTTCACATGTTTAGAAATAGTTTGGTGAATGATTTCAATCTTTCTTGCCAGGATGTCTTTAAGAAACACTTAAAGATATGTTGAACATCCTTAGTAATCAAGGAAATGCAAATCCTGTCAGAATGGCTATCATCAATAAAATAAATAACAGCTCATGCTGGCAAAGAGGTAGAATAAGAGGAACACCCATCCACTTCTAATGGGAGTGAAAACTTATACAGACATGATGGAAATCAGTCTTGCATTTCCTCAAGAAGTTGGGATTCAGTCCACCTCAGCATCTAGATATCACATTCTTAGGCCTGTACCCAAAGGATGCTTCAGACTGCCACAGAGACATGCTCAACATCTTCATTGCTGATTGATTCATAATATCCAGAAATCACAAACAATGTAGATGTTCCTCAACAGAAGAATTGATAATGTGGCACAATAGAGTATGATTCAGCCATTAATAAAATGACATCAATAAATTTGCTGGCAAACAGATGGAACTCAAAAAAATCATCCTGAGTGAACTATCTTTGACTCTGAAAGACAAACATGGTATGTATTTGCTTATACTTGTGGATATAATCTTTTAAGTCAATGATAACCGAGAACAAATTGTAGAACCATATGGGTAGGTATAGAATAAGGAACTAGAGGGAACAGATAGTTAAAAACTAAAATAAATAATTATGGATAAGGTAGGGCTAAAATGGGAGGGCAAAGTTGAGAGAGAGAGAGAGAGAGAGAGAGAGAGAGAGAGAGAGAGAGAGAGAGAGAGAGAGATGGAAACCTAACACAATAGAAGGTTCCTAAAATATACGTACACATATATGAAGGTGATCTAAATGTATCTATATAATATGAGTGGCAGCATCCCAACTGGCCCTCTCTTGTCACCTTATAGGGAATCTTACCTAATCATCCAGTGAACATTGTTGATAGAGGTAAGTAAAAAGCTTGCTAAAGCACAAGGACTTATGGGAGATCTTATCATTTTGCCAAACTTGTGCTAATGAGCTGTGAAGGCTCAGGTAAGTGTCTCAAACTCTTATCTACAAGATATGTGGGGCTTTTGTCCGGAGTTTTAAAAAGGGCCAAACCTGCAGTTGAATCTCTTGTTTTGCTTATGGTCATAAATGTGGAAAGCACACCCCAAGCATATTTAAAAATAAGAAAATTTATTTTCACAAAGTCTCATTAAAGCAAGGAGCCAAAGCTGCTTGGTCATTTGAAACAAGTGAATCAATATATACCTTTAGCTTAGAACACTTAGTCTTGATAGTGATACCTGTTTATAATCCTGAGTGCCTTCTTGGAATGCTCTCACTGGAGTGGCAGCCACAGGAGAGAGCACTTAGCGAAGACAGAGGAAAGGATAAATTAAGTGTTGCAAGGTCCACAGGAAGAAGATAACACAAGAATCAGAGTTGGAGAAGGAAAGGAAATTTAATTAGCACAATGTGATAAGGTCTCTTGTCTGGCAGACACTCAAGGAGATGATGTGCCATCTAGAGAAACAATGGCAGAGCTTTCTAGGATATTGATGATTGCACTTTAGGATGCTCTTCTGGGTTTGTGCCATAATGCCAAAAAATGTCAGGCTGGGAATCTAATGACGCCCACTATGATGGTTTCATGGTGATGTCAACATGACAAGAAACTCCTAGGAGTTACGTCTTTGGGCATGTTGGAAAAAGATTTTCTGGTGTGGGTTAATTTAGGTAGGAGGGTCCATCCTACAGAGCCGAACTTCTGTTCTACACACTCGGTAGTGTACTGTATAGCCCCAGTGAAATCTCAGTCTAGCATCAAGCTTTACTGAGATATTTTGCATAACAAAGTCATTCTTCCATCTCATGGGAATGACCCAGAGTAATAGTTCTTTGTTGATCTGGTCAGAATAGATAATTTACAATTAATATAGCCATACAACACATGTCTCCTTGCTTAAATGTTGATGAAACATGCAGTCTCTAAATAAAGTACTTGTTAATTTATTGCTTAATTATTGTCTAATTATTGCATTTTACAGAATGCATTCAATGAAATAATGTATTTTATTAGAACTGCAACTAGACAGAGACACTCATCTTTGCACACATAAAGTTCCTAGTTTACAGTGTGCTCTGAAGCACACTGCTGGTTATAGGTGCTGAGATCTCTCCTCCCCATCATCATTGAGCTGCCACTCACCCAGGAACCTAAAACCCATCACAAGCTCCAGTTATTACAACAGCTTTCTGAGGTGTGGAATAACCTACAACACAGGAGACCTTTTCATTTCTGGAGTTACTTTATTCACAAATTTTCCAAAGATCCTTCACTTGAACTCTGTCTTCAGATATTTCTTTCTTCCTTTCTTCCTTCCTTTCTCTTTCTTTCTTTCTTTCTTTCTTTCTTTCTTTCTTTCTTTCTTTCTTTCTCTCTTTCTTTCTTTCTTTCCTTCTTTCTTTCTTTCTTTCTTCCTTTCTTCCTTCCTTCCTCCCTTTCTTTCTTTCTTCCTTCCTTTCTTTCTTCCTTCCTTCCTTTCTTTCTCTTTCTTTCTTTCTTTCTTTCTTTCTTTCTTTCTTTCTTTTCTTTCTTCCTTGTCTTCTGTACATTTCAAAAGGGAAAGTGATTTTTCACAAAGGAAAATTGTTACAAAAATAGATGCTTTGTTTTTGCAGTATTTGTTATAGTGAAAAGAGGAATGATGACTCACTCTTTGGTATACTCTTCTTTGTATTTAGAAAATGGTAATATAATAATTTCTTTGGCCAGAACTAGAACATTTTGCAATAAAGTTAATTGTTAACTCTCAACTTTAATAACCATTTTCTGAAAAAAAATCTACCTTTTTGAGTTTGTCCTTGTGTACTTTTACTTCTCTGTTGAGACTGCAGAGCTTAAAGTAACCCTGGTACAAGAATAGTCATTTTAGAGTATAGTCCTATTATCTGAATATGCTGACCCTGGTCATAATACAATTTATTCTTCACATTCCTGTCTCTCCTTTTAATCATAACTGAAGATTTTAGTAGTGTATATGCTACAGTTTTATTCATATATAGACCTTTGCTTAATCACCTCTGAGCACATTTAACTGACTATTAATTGGCTTCATGTTGCCATGGAAAAGGATAAATAATATACTTGGTAATACTAAATCGAATGAACGCAGTTCACCTCTGGCCTTTACCTGAAGTAAAAACACCATTTTGATTAAGAGGTTTACAGGGATTAGCAGGAAAAATTAAAAGGGGGAAATTAACAGAAAAGGCTGTGTAGAAAGCAATTGCCATAAGAAAAATCAAAAAATTTCATATGTGGAAAAGTTACATGCCTATTAGCAACTATCAAATCATAAAAACATGAATCTTTAATATTGGGTTACAGAAAATCAGTATATTTTCCTCTCATATCATTACTGTTTCAACGATTTTATCATCTAAGGTATCTTATGATTTCTCTTCTGTTCAAGAAAGTCAGTTCATGGTCAGAGAAGTGAGACAGTAGGGCCATGACCATGGAATCTATTGCTCTTACCATGACCATGATCCAGCTCTGCTTAAACAGCTGTCCAAATAGAATAACAAAATGGACTTTTGAAGACATAGTTACAATGCCAATTAGATTAGGTGGCAGCAGTCTGGAGGACTGGAGCAAGGTTTTCCAGAATGTGGTTTAAGCTTACAGTCATCTCTCAGTATATGGTAGTTTCTCTTATAGTCAGGATCCAGGGACCTCTAGGAATTAAGGGGTAGAGAAGGTAATAGTTCCACTCACTATCACCCTAGTGACCACCTAAGAACATGTTGGCATCCTGTGTGAGTCACTCCTACCAAGAGACACAACAAGCATCCACTGAACTGTAAACTCAGACTTCCCCTTCTCAGTTTTGGGCTTATATTTTTAAACCTATAGGCTAAGACAGGAAAATCAGTGGTGGTGGTGGTGGTGGTGGTGGTGGTTCACCATGTCTAAATTGCATTGTTTTTCCACAATAGAGGTAAGGAAGATTGTTTGGAATTTAGGGGATCCTTAAGGGTGCCTTGTGTTAATGTAACAGCTGATTAAAGTCAATGGAAAACCTTAACCACTCAATAAGAGCAGAATAAATGATAAATGCCACAGACCCTTCAGGAATGAAAGTACGGGTCAAAGAACAAAGAACAGGAAAAGAACAAAGACTTGTTGAAATGCTTGCTGAGGGTAGAGGAAATATAGACTGTGTGGCGATAGTTATAAACACCAACTAAGACCATGCAACTAGTTAAAAAAATGAAGATTACATAGCAGATATTTCTGTTTCCTTTCCTCTTTGTCAATGGTTCTCAACATATGGGTTGTATTGAGTTTGGGGGTCAAAATAGCCCTTTCACATGGATCTCTTAAGACAACAGAATAAACAAATATTTATTAAAATTCATAGCAGTAGCAAAATTAGTTCTGAAGTAGCAATGAAAACAATTTTATACCCTCTAGAATGTACCAGAGACCTTGGAGGTGAGAAACTCTCAGGACTCATAAGGAGGCACCTTAGATGAAATGCCCAAGAGTGGGGAAGAGGGAACTTGGAGAGTTCATCTCCAGTAGAAAGTCAGGCATGAAGTACAGGGATGGGTCTCACAGTCAAAAACTCTGACCCAGAATTGTTCCTGTCTGAAAGAACTGCAGGGACAAAAATGGGAGAAAAGCCTGGAAACGAGGGAAAGGAGGTCCAGTGACAGGCCCAAATTGAGATCCAGCTCAAGGAGAGGCCACAAAGCCTGACACTATTACTGTTACTATTACTATTACTGTGATGTGATTAGAGATAGGAGCCTAGCTTAGCTGCCCTCTGAGAGGCCCAACAAGCAGTTGAGTTAATTGCAGATACTTACACCCAACCAATGGAGAGAACCTGGGGACCCCTGTGGTTGAATTAGAGAAAAGCTGGAAGAAGCTGAGGAGGAGGAAGATCCTGTAGGGGGACAAAAAGTCTCAACTAAACTGAACCTCTGAGATCTCTGACACTGAGCTACCAACCAGGCAGCACATACTAGCTGATATGAGGCCCCCAACATATACACAGCAGAGGACTGTCTGGTCCGGCCTTAGTGAGAGAAGACACACCTAACCCTTGAGATATTTGAGGGCCCGAGGAAGTGGGGAGGACATCCTCTTGGAGACCTAGAAGAGGAATGGTATGAGGAACAGTCAGAGAGCAGAGGGTGGACCTGGAGGGGGATAACTACTGGACTTTAAAAAAAATAAAAGTAATTTATAAAATGGAATGATACTAAAAAATAATTTTATGATTGGGGTCATCACAATATGAGTGACTGTATTAAAGGGTCATAGCATTGGGAAGGTTGAGAACTACTGCTCTATTTCTTTACAATGTACTATAACATTAGTTAAAATAATATCTGTGATTATAATTTTTATGTTAGAAAATACTAAAAGAATGTCTCTCAAAGTAACTTTCCACTTATTCTCAAATAGTCTATTTCAAAATGTACATGGCATATTTATACCTTGTTAGGTAAAATTATTACTTAATTATTGTTTTCATTTGTAACTTAAACATAAGAGATTTGATTGTAAAGTTGACAAGGGATGACTTGTGATGGCTAATCTTTGTTTTTGAGTCAACTACAAACATATGTAATTATACAAACTCTAAGTAGCTGGACACAACTGCAATGGAGTTTTATAGGGTTGAGTTATTTGAGGTTAAAATGTCCCCTAAACTCGGATCATTTGAGGCCACAGGACATACCCTATATCTGGGTCATACCTTCTGGTGGCAGTACATGGGAGAAGGATGTTTTTGTTTTTTACCTATTTACTATCGTACTTGCTGGTAAGGTCATGTATCCTGTTTCTGAGACATTCCTTTCTTCTTTAGTGTAAAGTTACATCTTTCAGTTTCCCACTCACTCTTATCCTTGCCCCCTTCCTGAGTTATCCCTGTCCATTGCCTTTATTTATATTATAAAGAAATGTCTGTCTTTGAATTTTGCTCTAATGCATCTATCAGGTGGCCTGTTTCAAGGTTCTTTTTTAATTTTCCATTTATTTATTTATTTATTTAGTTATTTATTTATTTATTTACTTTACATCTCAATTGAAGACTACACCCATGTCCCCCCACCCCCCAACATGGCTCCTCCCTTATGTCCTCTCTCCTTTACCTCTGAGAAAAGACAGTTCCCTCCTTGCTACCAACCCACTCTGGCACCTCAAATAACTGCAGTACTAGAACCATCCTTCTTCCTGAGTCCAGACAAGGCAGCTGAGTTAGAAGAATAGGATTCACAGGCAGGAAACAGAGTCAGGACAAGCCCCTTATGGGGGGACCAGGATAAAGCTGCTTATATGCTACGTATATTCAGGGGTCAAGGTTCAGTCTTTGTTTGCTCTTTGGTTGGTGGTTCAGTTTCTGAGAGCCCCCAAGGGTCATGTTCCTTTAGAGAACACAGACTAATATAAACACTATATACTAAAAATAGAGGTTTTTGTATTTTAAAAAAGTAATAGTGGCATAGCTAATATTTGTGAGATATTTTATTACATGTCTAGCCCATTATCACCATGGAAAGCCATGAGTTTCTGAAATATATCATAAGATTATCTACATTGCACAGGTGAAGGGGGAGAGAGCTTAAAAATAGCATGTGGAATTTTGAGTAACAGGAAATGTATTGGTCCAGGACCACAAGACCAAGTTATCAGCACAAAGGAAATTTACTTGCCCCAGAGGATCAGAGGACACAGAATAAGAGAGAAACACATGCGAGATAGAGAGTGAGGAGGAAAGGGAAGGGAGCAAGGAAAAGGGTCAGAGGTATTTGTCCAGGAGGGGAATGGAACAAGGGACTGCCTCTGGATAAAGAGGAAACAGATATGGCACACAGAAAAATGGCAGTATGTAAAGGTAAAAGAGGAAGCCCAGTGTTAGGATGAAGTGTTTACTTTTAATTGATTATGTTAATTAGATGAGCCAAAGGGGATGTCTTTGTCAGGGTTTCTATTCCTGTGCAAACATCATGACCAAGAAGCAAGTCAGAGACAAGTAGCCATAGATACAAGCATCACAAACAGAATACAAGAGATAGAAGAGAGAATCTCAGGGGCAGAAGATACCATAGAAAAACATCAACACAACTGTTAAAGATAATGTAAAAGGCAAAAAAGCTCCTAGCCCAAAACATACAGGAAATCCAGGACATAATGAGAAGATCAAACCTAGGGATGATGGTTATAGAAGAAAGTGAAGACTCCCAACTTAAAGGGCCAGTAAATATATTCACCAAAATTATAGAAGAAAACTTCTCTAACCTAAAGAAAGAGATGCCCATAAACATACAAGAAGCCTACAGAACTCCAAATAGATTGGACCAGAAGAGAAATTTCTCCCGTCACATAATAGTTAAAACACCAAATACACAAAACAAAACAAAAAAATATTAAAAGCAGTAAGGGAAAAAGGTCAAGTGACATATAAAGGCAGACCTATAAGAATTACACTAGACTTCTCACCAGAGACTATGAAAACCAGAAGATCCTAGACAGATGTCATACAGAACCTAAGAGAACACAAATGCCAGCCCAAGTTACTGTATCCAGCAAAACTCTCAATTAACATAGATGGAGAAACCAGGATATTCCATGACAAAACCAAATTTACATAATACCTTTCTACAAATCCAGCCCTACAAAGGATAATAGATGGAAAACTCCAATACAAGGAGAGAAATTACACTGTACAAAAAGCAGGAATATAATTTCCTGGCAATGAAACAAAAAGAGAGACAAACAAACATAATTCAACCTCTAACAACGAAAATAACAGGAAGCAACAATCACTATTCCTTAATATCTCTGAACATCAACGGACTCAATTCCCCAATAAAAAGACATAGACTAGCAGCCTGGATATGTAAAGAGGACCCAGCATTTTGCTGCATGTGGGAAACACACCTCAGTGACAAAGACAGACACTACCTCAGAGTAAATTTCTGGAAAACAACTTTCCAAGCAAATAGCCTGAAGAAACAAGCTGCAGTTGCCATTCTAATATCAAATAAAATTGACTTTCAACTAAAAGTCATTAAAAAAAGATAAGGAAGGACGCTTCACATTCATCAATGGAAAAATCCACCAAGATGAACTCTCAATCTTACATATCTATACTCCAAATACAAGGGCACCTACATTCATAAAAGAAACCTTACTAAAGCTCAAAGCACACATTGAACCTCACACGATAATAGTAGGAGATTTCAACACCCCACTCTCATCAATGGACCGAGCATGGAAACAGAAATTAAACAGAGACATAGAGAAACTAACAGAAGTTATGAACTAAATGGATTTAACATATATTTATAGAGCATTCTATCCTAAATCAAAACGATATAGCTTCTTCTCAGCACCTCATGGAACCTTCTCCAAAATGGACCACATAATCGGTCACAAAACATGCTTCAACACATATAGGAAGATCGAAATAATCCCATGCATCCTATCAGATTACCAGGCACTAAGACTGGTCTTCAATAACAATAATGACAGAAAACCCACATATACATGGAAGTTGACAATGGTCTACTCAATGACAACTTGGTCAAGGAAGAAATAAAGAAAGAAATTAAAGACTTAGAATTTAATGAAAATAAAGATACAACATTCCCAAACTTATGGGACACAATGAAAGTGGTACTAAGAGGAAAACACATAGCGCTGAGTGCCTGCAGAAAGAAACAGGAGAGAGCATATATCAGCAGCTTGACAGCACACCTAAAAGCTCTAGAACAAAAAGAAATAAATAAACCCAAGAGGAGTACAAGGCAGGAAATAATCAAACTTAGGGCTGAAATCAACTAAGTAGAAACAAATAGGACTATACAAAGAATCAACAAAACCAGGAGCTAGTTCTTTGAGAAAATGAACAAGATAGATAAACCCTTAGCCAGACCAACCAGAGGACATAAAGAATGTATCCAAATTAACAAAAACAGAAATTAAAAGGGAGACATAACAACAGAATCTGAAAAAAAAATTAAAAAAATCATCAGATCCTACTACAAAAGCCTATATTCAACAAAACTGGGAAATCTGGAAGAAATGGACAATTTCCTTGATAGATAACAGGTAGCAAAGTTAAACCAGGAACAAATAAACCATCTAAACAACCCCATAACTCCTAAGGAAATAGAAGCAGTTACTAAAAATCTCCCAACCAAAAAGAGCCCAGGATCAGATGGGTTTAGTGCAGAATTCTATCAGATTTTCATAGAAGACCTCATACTAATACTGTCCAAACTATTCTACAAAATAGAAACAGAAGGAGCATTACCAAATTCCTTCTATGAAGCCACAATTACTCTTATACCAAAACCACACAAAGAACCAACAAAGAAAGAGAACTTCAGACCAATTTCCCTTATGAATATTGACTAAAAATACTCAATAAAATTATTGCAAACCAAATCCAAGAACACATCAAAACAATCATTTAACATGATCAAGTAGGCTTCATACCAGGGACTTAGGGATGTTTTAATATACAAAAACCCATCAATGTAATCCACTATATAAACAAACTCAAAGATAAAAACCACATGATCATTTCATTAGATACTGAGAAAGCATTTGACAAAATTCAAACCCCTTCATGATAAAAGTCCTGGAAAGATCAGAAATTCAAGGCCCATATCTAAACATAGTAAAGCAATGTACAGCAAACCAATATAGCTAACGTCAAACTAAACTGAGAGAAATTTAAAGCAATCCCACTAAAATCAGGGACTAGACAGGGCTGCCCCCTCTATCCTTACTTATTCAGTATAGTACTCGAAGTCCTAGCCAGAGCAATCAGACAGTGAAAGGAGGTCAAAGGAATACAAATTGGAAGGGAAGAAAGCAAAATATCACTATTTGCAGATGATATGATAATATACTTAAGTGACCCAAAAGTTCCACCAGAGAATGACTTAAACTGATAAACAATTTCAGCAAAGTGTCGGGGTATAAAATTAAGTCAAACAAATCAGTAGTCTTCTTCTACTCAAAGGATAAACAGGCTGACAAAGAAATTAGGGAAATGACAGCCTTCACAGTAGTCCCAAATAATATAAAATACCTTGGTGTGACTTTAAATAAGCAAGAGAAAGATCTGTATGACAAGAAATTCAAGTCTCTGAAGAAAGAAATTTAGGAGTATCTCAGAAGACGGAAAGATCTTTAAGGCTCATGGATTGGCAGGATTAAAATAGTAAAGATGGCCATTTTGCCAAAAGCAATCTACAGATTCAATGCAATCCCCATCAAAATTCCTACTCAATTCCTTTTAGAGATAGAAAAAGCAATTTGCAAATTCATTTGGAATAACAAAAAACCCAGGATAGTGAAAACTATCTCAACTATAAAAGAACTTCTGGGGAAATCACCATCTCTGACTTTAAGCAGTATTACAGAGCAATAGTCATAAAAGCTGTATGGTATTGGTACAGAGACAGGCACATAGATCAGTCAAACAGAATTGACGACCCAGAAATCAACCCACACACCTATGGTCACTTGATCTTTGACAAAGGAGCTTAAATCATCCAATGGAAGAAAGCATTTTCAACAAACGGTGCTGGTTCAACTGGAGGTCAGCATGTAGAAGAATGCAAATCGATCCATTCTTATCACCCTGTACAAAGCTTAAGTCCAAGTGGATCAAGGACCTCCACATCAAACCAGATACATTCAAACTAATAGAAGAAAAAGTGGGGAAGAGTCTTGATCACATGGGCACTGGGGAAAATTTCTTGAACAAACACCAGTGGCTTATGCTCTAAGATCAAGAATCAACAAATGGGACCTCATAAAACTGCAAACCTTCTGTAAGGCAAAGGACACTGTCATTAGGATAAAACAGCAACCAACAGATTGGGAAAAGGTCTTTACCAATCCTACAACTGATATAGGGCTAATATCTAAAATATACGAAGAACTCAAGAAGTTAGAGCGCAGGGAGACAAATAACCCTATTAAAAATGGGGTTCAGAGCTAAACAAGACATTATCAGCTGATGATTATTGAATGGCCAAAAAGCACCTAAAGAAATGTTCAATATCCTTAGTCATCAGGGAAATGCAAATCAAAACAACCCTAAGATTTCACTTCACACCAGTCAGGATGGCTAAGATAAAAACTCAGGACTGGAGAGATGACTCAGCTGTTAAATGCTAGGCTCACAACCAAAAATATTCAGGTGACAGCAGATGCTGGTGAGGATGTGGAGAAAAAGGAACACTCCTCTATTGTTGGTGGGATTGCAAACTGGTACAACCACTCTGGAAATCAGTCTGGAGGTTCATCAGAAAATTGGACATTCCACTACCTGGGGACCTAGCTATACCTCTCCTGGAAATATGCCCAAAAGATGCTCCAACATACAACAAAGAGACATGCTCTACCATGGGCATAGCAGCCTTATAATAGTCAGAAGCTGGAAAGAAACCAGATGCCCTTCAACAGAGGAATGGATTAAAAAATGTGGTACATCTACGCAATGGAGTACTACTCAGCTGTCAAAAACAATGACTTCATGAAATTCATAGGCAAATGGAATGTACTAGAAAATATCATCCTGAGTGAGATAACTCAATCCCAGAAAAACACACTTGTTACGCACTCATTGATAAGTGGCTATTAGCCAAAAAGCTCGTATTACCCAAGATGCAATCCACAGACCACAGGAAGCTCAAGAAGAAGGATGACCAAAACATGGATGCTCCCATTTCTTCTTAAAAGGGGAAAATATTCATAGGAGGGGACATGGAAGCAAAGTTTAGAGCAGCAACTCAAGGAATGGCCATTCAGAGCTTGCCCTACATGTGGCCAATATATATAAAGTTAACAAAAGTAGATAAGATTGATGAAGCTAAAAATGCATGCTGAAAATGATCGGATATAGATCTCTCCTGAGAGACACATCCAGAGTGTGTCCAATACAGAGGTCAGTGCTAGCAGCAAACCACTGAACAGGACCCCCTTCTGGGGAATCAGAGAAAGGACTGAAACAGCTGAAGGAGCTTACAAACCCATAAGAACACCAATGCCAACCAACCACAGCTTCCAGAGACTAAACCACTACAGAAAGTCTATACATGGACTGACCCAGGGCTCCAGCTGCATATGTAGCAGAGAATAGTCTTGTTGCGACACCAGTGGAAGGTAAAGCCCTTGGTCCTGCCAAGGTTGGACCCTCAGTGCTGTAAGGGAGATGTATGGGGGGAATACCCATATAGGGGTGGGGGAGGGGAGAGGATAGGGGACATAATGGACAGGAAATGTGGAAAGGGAATAACATTTGAAATGTAAGTAAAGAAATATATTTAATAAAAAATTTTTAAAAAGGAAAGAAGCAAGTTGTAGAGGAAAGGGTTCATTCAGCCTACACTTCCACATTGCTGTTTATCAGCAAAGGAAGTCAGTACTTGAAATCAAGCAGGTCAGGAAGCAGGAGCTGATGCAAAGGCCTTGGAGGGATGTTACTTACTGGCTTGCTTCCCCTGTCTTGCTCAGCTTGCTTTCTTATAGAATCTAAGACTACCAGCCTGGGGATGGCACCACCCAAAAATGGCTCTCCCCACCTGATCACTAATTGAGAAAATGCCTTACATCTTGGATCTCATGGAGGCATTTTCTCAAGGGAGGCTCCTTTCTCTGTGATAACTCCAGCTGTGTCACGTTGACATACAAAACCAGCCAGTACAGGGAGCTTTTGATTGCTCGGCTTTAATACTTTGATAGCTAGTCCTTGGTAGTCAGCCTTGGGAGGAGGAATTGGCCAAATAATGTAATTGACGTTGGTGGCTAGCTTTAGAAACATAATCTTTCAGTTTTTAGCAATGCAGAAGGAATGGGGAAAGATAAGGCCCACCGGAGCAATACTCAGCAGAATCAAGCTGGCCAGAACCCCTTCTCTGGAGAGATGGCTAGTTCTCCTCAGGATCGTCCAACGCTGGTTCTCAGGATCCACATCTTATGACACAGAACTACCTGGACTTGTAGTTACAGATGATTACTGCTTTCTCTTTGTTTTTGTCCAACTACCCAAAGACACACACACACGCGCACGCGCGCACGCACACACACACACACACACACACACACACACACACACACACACACGCTCCTTTCAAATAAATCTTTAAAGAGATGAGTTGGTAGACGGTTTAAAAACACTTGTTGCTCTTGCAATGGATCCAGATTTGCTTGACAACACCCACATCAGGTAACTTGTAACTGCTTATACTCCGGTTCCTCGGAATCCTACTTCCTTTGGCCTCTGAAAATATCTTCACTCATTAGGTATACATAAAGTCACATAGGTCCTCATACTCATACACAAATAATAACAGTAAACATATTTTTTAATGTTTTAGAAAGGAACTGTCTTTTAAAACAGTGATGAACAGCCTCCTTAAACATTGCATCACAGATATGTCTGAATGTCCCCAAATAACTCCAGTTCAGCTACTAGTCTTTAACTGATAATAACAAAATATAAATAAAAATAGAATTTTTATTATTAATATTATTATTATACCATAAAGGGTTGGCTTACACAGTAGAACATCCTCTTATTGGAAAATGAAATAAGAATCCTGAGACAAGCTACCAGGAAAATGCATTGAAGCAAAAAGCAGAGACAGAGACATTCCTTTAATGACAGATAGCACATGGATTGAGCAGGTATAAGAGAGAGTGGACAGGGATAACAAAGGCTGTGGTCAGGTATAACACAGATTAGTCAGAGATAACAGAGAATGTGGACAAGAATAACAGAGGAAGTTGTCGGAGATAACACAGACAGTGGACATGGATAAAAGAGAGTGAACAGGGTTGAGAGAGATGGGGGGGCAGGGGTAACAGAGAGTGTGGGCAGAGGGGAACAGAGGGAAATGTGACCTATTGCTTTTGCTTCAATCTACTTCTGCTTTTTGTTATGTTAAATTACATGACTGGCCATTGGTCATTATCAAAAATAATTGGCAAAGGAGGAAGAAAGGAGAGGGGATAGGCAACAGAAATTTATAAAGAAATTGTTAAACAAACCATGGCACTAAGAGAGGGTCTGTGGAAAGGAGAGTGTCACCCTGGCTTCCCATGGGTAAAATGTTCACTGTATATTTACTTTGTATAGATTATAAACTTTATAGCTGTGAACTCGTAAGGTTGTCCCAATGTCTATTGTCTTCTAATTTTGCATGTAAGTGGATTTTCTTCTACTGTTTTGTTGTTTTTGTAATTTCCTTCTCTGAAGTAGTTGAACTTGATGTCATGGAAACTCAATGACCACGCTCCTTATTAGAGTTCTAAACTATTGCAGAATAACTAAAGAAATAAATTTCTCGTCTAGATGAAATAAGCCCAACATCAATCAGTTAATAAAGTAGCACATTGTCCACTTGATATTCTGTTCTCTACAGAGTGAGATAGCAAGTCTTTTGTCTGACAGTGAGGTCTTCTTAGCCCTTGTAGGCCATCCCTGTTGTCTTCCTGACAATATCTTTTCTTTGCACAGGCTACCTGCTCTAGTGAGTTGTTATTTGGTTTTATTATATTTTGTTTTAACTAATCTGGGACTACGCCAGAATGCAACGCCCTTAGTCTTGTGTAAACTTCTTGGCTGTTACTTCTTCACTGAGGTGTCAGACTTTTAACTGAAGTGAGCCGCTTTAACTTCCAAGTCCTCAAACTAAGCACCATATGATATCACTCGATAGATGCTGACTTTCCATGCATAAGGATTCAGTCTGTAGACAAAACCGTTTGCGGTGTTCCACTTGTAGCTCACTGACTGTTGATCCAAAAAGCATCTGTCTGAACCGGTAACTTGGCTGTCTTAAACTGGTGCAGGCATCCTTTATATAGCTTTGTAAATGACTTCTGGAAAGAATACAAGATTTGAATACAAAATTTCACCATCCACAACAATGTAGGACGAAAGGTATAGGTCAAGTTCACCGCAGGAGCACCTTTGCTGCTGTGACTCGTGACTTTATGGAGAAATTTAAGTTTCTTATCATGTTTTGTTGAATACCTAGAACAGAATATCTGTCTCGTTAGATAATTCGGGGGTACGAAATGCATTTTTATCCCTTAGAGACTTACAATAGACTTCTTCATATTAAAGGTTAGGTGTGATACTGTAATGAAGGGATCTATTTTATTATGGTTAAGTCAGATTTTTCTGAAACACAATAAAAAAAAGGAGATTTACTGCTCCATTAAACTCTGCTTCCTAAGGACACAGTGAGAGCAGCTGGACTTGGAAGTGGGCTGGGCAGATTTGTTCCTCTCCAAATACAAGTTCTTTGGAAATGGGTGCAGATTGACTTCTTATACTGTATTTACTTATTTGTCAAATTTTGGGTGACTATATCAAATATGTCAGGAAAAAAACTCAATATAAAAATGGATTGCTGAATATTCACAACACATTAGAACTGAGGAGAAACACAGATGTATTGGCGCATTTGTGTTCCTGCCTTTTGGCTTTAGCATAGTTATAAAATAATTTTCTATCTCTTAGCTTTTTTATAACTATCTTCATTGTGACAACATTTACTAACAAAACAGCTTTCTGTCACCAGGTCCCATAGCCTGCTTCTAAGTTGTATAGCTTTGATCTATTAGGTTTCAGCAAAATTTAGACTGTTATTGATCTAAATAGACCCAGAACATAGTCCATACTTCTGAGACTTTTATTAGGAATTCTTCATCCTCAGTTTATTCGCAGAAGTATGGTCTAAATGGTTATGTAGTTAACTATCACACAAACTACCTTGATGCTGGTAATTAAGTATTTTGTGGCTATTTATGAAGCTAATCTCAGTTGGAAAGTTATTCCTTAAATTCTATAACTGCCTTATATTTGCCTTTCCTGGCACTTTGTGCTTATATTTAGAAGAAGAAAACAAGTTTTGGCAAATAATGATTCAAAATACACAGGCATTGTCATGGTGTTGATTAATCCATAGTGTGTGGTAAAAAGGAGTTATTGGAACATCCCTTTGTTTTCCTCACTTTTCTTTAAAACGATGCACTGATCCAGGCTGCTCGGTAGAAGGCAGTGTGGCAGTGAGAGGATAACCACGGCTGTGGCAGATCATCTGCCAACAGTTCTGCAGAGATCCCAAATATGGCTGAGAAAGCCAGTCTGTTCAGAGTTAATAATAAACATTTCTGATTCATTAACCTTTCTTTCAATCAAAACACACAAAAATATAACATGAACATTTGTTAGACAATATGTTAACAGAATGATACAAGGCTAAACCTTGTGTTTTCTGCTTTCTCACTAGTTGAGGAGCATCTGTAAATATTGCTGAATTAGGCTGATTTACCACAGAATCTAATTTATCTTGGTCTAACTTTGTGAAATTCCTATATTTCCTCTACTTTAGCATCCTATATGGCCCAGGCTTGTGAAGAGCCCAAGGTCCTTATTCTTTTTAAATACAAAGTAATTCATTGTTCCAATGTGTATTCTGTTGTTGTTAAACACCATGAAAAAGAGCCATCTAAGGAATTTATTTTCATCTACAGTTTGAGTCCAACATTGAATGAAGCCAAGGCTAGAATTCAAACAGGAACTCAAGACAAGATGATTAAGGAACACTTCCTACTGCCATGCTTCCAGATTCTTGTGTAGTTATTTATTTTTAAGATAGCCCAGTGCTATCTTCCTAGGGATACTATTACAAACAGTGGGCTTGGTCTTCATATATCATGAAATAATAAAGAAAATGCCTCAAGTCTATCTTGCACAAAGCTTGGAGTCTATTTTAAATCAGAGACTTCCACCATGTTCAATGACTCATTCTCGAGCTGAAAGAAATAAGCTGAGGTTGAAGAATTCCAAGAAAATTTCCAGCTTCTATTGTAATGCTGACTGGAGTCCTCCTTGTTTGTCTCTTTCAGTACTGGAAACGTGGAGAGTTTGGATCCTTGGACCTGTCTCCAGCCTTCAGTTTCTCCTCTTTCATCCCATGCAGACCTCTTTCACAGAAGCCAGCTCTTAAAACATCTTACTACATCTTACCAGAGAAAGCTAATGTTCGTTCATGATGTGGTAATGAAAGAAGGGAGCTGTGTGTTTCCCCTACCAGCTTCTCAACTGCAGATACTCTCTTACTAGTACTTTAAAATGCTAAAGAGTTATAAGTTGTACGTCTTGACCCAGTCTCTTTCCCTCTTGGCCCTCAGTTGCATATGTATGCCTCTACTTCTGGACCTCAGAATAAGCTGTCCTATGTCAATGATCTTTCCTTCACTTACATTCCATACACTACTCTAGTAATTTTATTCTTTGTTTCTAACACATTTCATCTTTCCATATTTGGATGATTTTCACACATCTAGTTGCATGAGTAAATGTAATTTTGCAAATTTTTTAAATTTTATAATGAATTTTACTGTTGTTTCATTTGATAATGTCTAGCATAGTGGCCTAGAAACTGCTTCCTATACAGAGTTCTCTAGTCACCAGACAAGTTATATGAAATGGTTAAATTATTTCATGATTTTAGTATGTCGTAGACTGTTTATTCGGAAGCATCTCTAACCTGCGGCCATTGACATAAACTGAAATTCCTAAGATGTGAGAGGGCAGAACCCCAAATGTCATTTCACAGAAAGATGACTGTACTCTTACCTCTTCTGCATAAAGCTGATACGTATTAAGAAGCTGCGACCCCTGTACAGTAGAGTAGAAAATGCTTATTCACTGTCATAAGCCAGATTCTAGCAGATAGTGGAACCATTTCCCCAGTTTTTTCGCCATGCTACCCTTCAAATTATAAAAAAAAATGGTAATTTTGATTTCATATTTAATTTTTGAGAGTATAATTACATCATTTGTGTGTTGATTTCTTTGATCTCAACTCTTCTATATACTTCTCCTTGTTCCTTTTCATACCCATGGCCCCTTTCATTAATTATTAGTATGTGAAAATATGAAAAAAACCCTTTAAGAGGCCTGTATGTTGCATTTCATAATCCATATAGTTTAAAAATCAAGAACAGTAGAGAAGCTAATTGACTCCTATTTAGTGAAATAGGAGATGCTATGGTCTATCCTCAATTTACCCCCATGCAACTCAAATGCCTCAAACCATCCGCTGAGAAAAAACACAATGCTCTGTATCTTAAAAGAATGTGAGTGTAGTAGGCAAATTTATCTCTTACCACAACTTATGCTTGTAAGTTTATGGCAGTGTTATTGCCCTGCTAATTAAGGTAGAAGTCTGCCATTTTCTCTATAGCCAGCAGGGCTTCTCCTTCTCTGACCTTGTCTGGGGAGTTCAACCTTCCATACAACCCCCTCCCCCTCTCCCCCGCACATACACATCTCTACCTGCAGAATGTCACATAGCCTTAGTTAAGATTACAGTTCAACTTCCTTTCTCATAATCCATGCTTCATCATGATAATGAGTCATCTTAGTACCTTAAGCCTTCAGCCAATGACCTCCACCCATCCTGGATGCTACTAGTCCACATCCCTCAAACTATATAACTCTTGAGTCACCCAAAGTAAAGTTTATCTGTCTTCCCTCAGCTGGTCCCAGTGTTTTCATTGTCGTATATACTCACGGGGCTACCAAACTTCTCTTGGGTTCTCTCCACTCCATTTGCCCTCCTGGACTGATATCGGTCAACAATCCCTTGGGGACAGAGAGGATCACAATCAATGTGTGTGTGTGTGTGTGTGTGTGTGTGTCTGTCTGTCTGTCTGTCTGTCAGTGTTGATCTGTGTGTGTGTGTGTGTGTGTGTGCATGTGAGTATGTGTGTGTGCGTATGTGTGTTGGCTTCAGTAGCACTGTTATGTCTTGGGCTTGTTTTCTCTGGGTCTTCTCACTAGCTGTTTTCTTCTCAAATTCTGTTCCATTTTATACACTGTCTTTTTTTTAAAAAATATTGAGTGTTGTGTTTTATAAAAAGAAAGAGAAAGTGAGCAATACGTTTGGTAGGTGTGCAGTCAGGTGTGGAGAAAGGGGTGCCTCTGTGGGCCCATACTGAGGTATCCCTTTCCTCTGAGGGACCAGCCACAGGATTGTACCGTATAGAATAGAGTTTATTCAGGGCATGGGAAGGGGAGTTGAGAGAAATATGAAGAGAGAGAGTAGAGAGGTAGAGGAGTAGAGAAATAGAGGCCGGCCAAGAGCACTTGGAGAGGGAGGGGGAAAGGTTAAGGAGAGAGAGGGGGATTAAGGAACAGGAGCAAGCAAAGAGAAGGGAATAAGAGAAGGACAGAGGAAGGGGCAAGCAGCCCCCTTCATAATGAGTCATGCACACCTGACTATTGCCAGGTAACTGTGGGGCGGAGCCTAGACTAAATGTCAACACTGAGTTCTCACTTATAAGTCCCTTCCCATATCTGTCTGTGTGTCTGAATCCTGCAGTAACTATCAATTTCAGTTAAGAGAATATCAAAGTTATCTCTGGAGATAGGATCAGTTAGCCTTAATGAACCCTTGAGAAATTGACAGTCAGGACAGTAATGCCTTGATTTACAGTATTTCAACATATGGGTCCAAAATTAGTCCCCCAAATGGTCTTCCTAAGTTTTGTCAAATCACAAAATCATCAAAACCAAAGGAAGCCAGAACAGATACCCAAAATATACACAAAGCCATGAAAACTCCTTAGATCAGAGTTTTAGTTTACTTATGAAGCAGTCCTGTGGATCATCCACGAATAGAAGTGGCTGGTGTTAATCCCGTCTTATATTGATCATAATTTGGTTTCTAACAGTTAATTAGCTGTTCCACCTCAAAAACCCTGTATTTTTATGACATATTCAGGATGAGGTTATTTTAGAGCTAAGGAAGAGAACTGTAAGGATGCATGAAAGACTGAAAAGGTTTTTTTTAAATAAAACGATTGTCCTTGAAAATGTCCCTGCACCTCTATCTAGAATATAGAAAAGATTTCCTGAAGATTTGTAGGAAGTGGAAAGGAGAAAGATGAAACTAAAGAGGAAGGGACATGGAGATGAAGAGAGGAAAGAACAAAGATAGGAGAAGAAAGAAGAGAGGGAGAAGGAGTGCAGATGTAATGTTTTTGTGCACTGTGTAAAGGTTATCCTTCTGTTATTCCAAGGCTGATTTCTCTGCCCTCATATTGTGTTTAAAACTGGATATGGCATTGTAAAGCTTATGTCTAGAATCTCCTGTCTTAAGTTTGTGTTACTCTCTGCCTTGTCAATAAATGCTGATCACACAATGGCTGGGCAGAAAATAGAATCTGGAAGAGGCTCTGCTAGCCAGGGGGAGGAGACAGACAGATAGAGAGAGACACACACACACCTACACACGCACATACATATGCATATGCACACAAACACACACACATACATATACTATATACTCAGAGAGAGAGAGAGAGAGAGAGAGAGAGAGAGAGAGAGAGACAAAGAGATTGATGGATGGATGGATGGATGGATGGATGGATGGATGGATGGATGGATGGATTCAGATTGGCCACAGGGAGTAGAGGGTTTGAAAAGACACCATGAGAAAAAAACACCTGAAGCCCAGAAAGTCAGATCAATAATATTGTACTATGCAAGATTCATGGGACAGGGCTGGATTAGCATAGAGGTTATTATAGAAAATGGACCACGTAACTGTCCAGTATTGAAATACATCTTGGTTTCTCTGTGTGTTTATTGGGTCTAGCAAAGATAAGGAAATACAGCTACCATATTAAATCATTGTTTACATGTATCCTAAAATTAAAAATAGTTCAGGTTTACAAATAAAAAGAGGGTGAGAGAACTAAAAGCTAAGGGAATGAGGAGTGAGGCTGGACAGTAGTCAGGGCTTGCCACTGTTTCAGTACATCAAGGAAGAGTTATCTGGCTACCTTGAGGAAAGCCTGCAAGAGCAGGGAGTGTGTCAATAAGGCCTTTGGACCCTCCAACACCTGCTACCCCATGCAGTCTTTGTTTCATACTGAAACTTTACCAATGTCCTATCAACTACAAACTAGAGCCCAAGGCTATAGAGAAAGGTAGGGACTAGAGTTGAGATCCACTTGTGGACGGGAAGATCTACAGCAAGATATTTATACAAGTTGGGGGATCTATAGTCCTATACTCAGAGAAAAGTGAGTGAGGAGAACTATAGTTTTAGAATTCATATAATTGAAAACCAAGATCTGTTGGAAATCAGATCTGCTTTACCTGCACCGATTATTCATCGGAGATCTGGAAAAGTGAGGGTTTTTTGACGTCTTCTTCCATGATATTCAGCATTCCCAAGGGAAAGTGTTGCCCTATGTGATAAAAATAAGACACTTCTCTTTGTACATATTTGGAAAGTTATTTCTTGCTTTCAAATTTATAGAGTGTGGCAGGAGGTAGGATGGGCATGGGGCACCAGGGGCAATTAAGGTTTTCCTCCTGCACCAGGACCTGGATGGGGCAAACTGGGTCTCCTTTGGAGAATTTGTGATTAGTGTGGAGAAACTTCTAATCACTGTAGTCAGGTGTTCTAATGTAAATTATTGCTGAGACTTTGGGAAAGTCATTCATGTCTCATGGATGTATAGGAGCAGTATTGTAACTGCAACAACAACAACAACAACAACAACAACAACAACAACAACAATGATGAGAAAAAAACAACAGACAATTAATACAAAACAGAATTAATTGCCTCATACACCAGGTATTTATTATGCACAGCTCAGCTGTTGGGCTGTGTTTGTCTAGCTGTTACTATCTTGTAGAATGTATTCAATAAATGACTCTTAATTCATTGCTGTCAAGTATGGTGCCCGAGATTAAATCGGGTAGAAAAGCAAGATTTAAAAATGTTTTCTTCTAATCTTAATTACTTTCTTATGTAACTCAGTCCTTACTACCACGACAACGGCAGTAATATAGGAAAAGTAGAGTGTTAATTTAGGCAGTTTTTTTCGTGACGTTGATTAATGCAGAAAGATATTTCTCGCTAATTACAGACAGAAACCCCTTATTTGAACTCAATAACAGTTCTAATTAAAATTCTTACTCTCCCAAAGCATAGTTTCCTTAACCTGGCTTAATTATTTTTGTGAGTCTTGCCTATGACCTCACATTAATTTGGATGGTGCAAACATGCTTCTTTATTTGTCTGGCTATTGTGAGGAAATTTCACATTTTAGCTGGTATCAACATTAACCCAAGATGCCAGCTGATTAATTGGGCTTGGAGATGTGTCACACATGCACTTAAAGTACAGATAAATGGTGAACATTAGTGATGACTATTTCATAATGGCATGAAAGATTTTAACTGATTCGTATCATTTTTTTAAATTAAACTTGAACTCGTTAACTTTAATTAGTACAATTTCAGAAGGCAACTTTATCTAAAAGATTCTGGAAATTTTTTTGTTTCAAGATGGTCCTCAAGTCAAATGCAACATACTTGCTCTATGGATTTAAAATGAGTTCTCAAAGTGTAAGCAAATTAAGGAATGTATTCTTCAGCCAGAAAAACCTATACAAAAGAAATGTTTATGATAGAGAAAGTGACAAAGTCCCCAATGTCCATAAACACTAAATATGTTTCTACAAGAGAAGCAGATAAGTCCATTCAAGAGACCATGTACAATGCTATATATGGGATTCAGAGATATAGAACATCTGTTCTCTCATAAGTTTGTCACTCATTCATCCATGAATGAGAACATGCTCACAGTGTGGTGGTGCCACAGGAAGGAAGGATTAGTCTTTCTTGGTATGGTTTGCCCTTCCTGCTCCATGCTTCCCCCAGGAAGACACTCTCACAGAATAGGTTTGTGCTTGTAATGAATAATGAGTTGGATGTTTGTTTTGATAAACTTAGCACCAGAATGACTACATCACAGAAAGGCAGAACAAAATTGGCATACATCTGTTCTCATCTTCGAAGTGTCTCCTTCCCAAATTATTTCAAAACGATGAGGAAAAGTATGAGAGGGAAGTGCAGAGGAGAAGAGGAGAGAGGAAGAGGGGAGACAGGAGACAAGAATGGAATGGCAAGAGAGAGAAAGAAATGGAGAGAAAAAATGATAAACTGACGTTCATAAGGTAATTCATGAGTTTACACCCACTTCAAAAGAGTAGAATAGAATTCACAAAAGTTCCAGATAAAATCATTCTTAGATGTGAGTTCACACTAGGTTGGTTATTCTTTTTCCTGTATTACCCAAATATTTTCAATTAAATATGCTAACCTTATAAATAAAATCCCAAATGTGCTAAATTTAACATTTTCAATAATTCAATTCATCACAGGTTCTCATTAAGTAGAGTTAGAAATATTAAAGCTTAATAGTACATATACTCATGTAGACATATATCTACCCATACTTAGTCAAATATACAAATACACAAAGGCACATACATGTATACAAATAAACATGGACAAATACACATATGAACAGAAGAAAGTATGCACACATATGCATATATGTACACATGCACCCAGATCCACACATAATGGTTAATTTTGCTCACCTCAGCAATGTATTAGCTATAATACATAAATGTTTTAAAGGGACTCTCGCAGATACTGAGTAATACTCTCTTACTTGTTATCTGTACACATAGGCATACATCTGTGCAGCCACAATAAAAAAATGATAAACTTGTCATAAGACAAAGGTCAAACAATTCATTTGAAGTTATTTTGCATTGTTGTACGTGTAGCGATAAATCCATATATTTGAGCATTGAGTTCTCAAGACAAAATAAGGCAAAAATATAGACTTGTAATTTAATTCATTTTAATACAACAGGATACATATTGGAAAGGAATTATGGCATCTAAGTTTTCAATTATCTACACAGTGAGTTATTATTTCAATTTACAAGAAAAAGATATAAAAATATTAACGTAGCCTTAAGCAGACTGAGGAGAACTGTGGCACATACTCCCTGCCCATGTTTTACCAGTACTCTAAAATCTGCAGTTGTTACTTAGATTTGTTAGAAGAAAAGGTACGTCCCTAATAATTGCTTTAAAACTTTTGATTGATGTATTTAAGCAATGATAAAGCCTAAATTGATAAAATTAATCGATTAAAAGATAAACATAAATTCATTACATCATATAGCAACATAAGACAGCATGTCACTTGATAAATTTATATCCTTTAGAAGATGACCAGTATTTATTACTTAAGAGTGAACAAACATGCATGAACCCACTGGAGTACATCTAGTTTGTCCATGTTTTAGTTCGGTCTCTTCAAAGACATTATTGAAACAGTCACGAATTCTTGTTAGTCTCCCAACCTCAGGTTTCAGGTCATCCAATTTCACTAGCCTATCGTTACCTATGGTCCAACAGTACTGAGTGAAATACTCTAGAAAGAAACACTGTACAAATTATTCTTGATGCCATTCCAGGCATCACATCAAGGTCTTGCTCTGCCCCCTTTGTCCTGGATGGCAAATGCTCCCTACGTACATTTGCAGGCTTCGTGCTCCTCCTTCATTTAAACACTTGGTATGTCAGAGTTTCTTTCCATGTGACACACATTTAACTTGATAATGGCCTCATGAGAAGGGGTAATATGAACTCAGAGAATATGGGAAGAAACTAGAACATGCTTTGTTTAAGGGAAAAGGGAAAAGGTAAGAACAACCAAGCGGAAAGTAAAAAAGGTCAATGAGCTGAGGTTTCTTGGATTCATGAAAGAATTGTGAAGAATGTTTTGTGTTGTCTTTTTGGTCACACTTGAAACTCTCGCAGTAGTGGCCACCCTGCATAGTGAGTATGGCGTCAGCATAGATAAGGCAGTATGGATGAAGTTTAGCACTCTCTGCTCATGGTCTGGCATACTCTGTGGATGTCATGAACTGTAAACCCATGAGTGAGGAGAAATAGCACCTTTATAGAACATCAACAGTTCACTGCAGGCAAGGAAAGTCTTGCAATGTTCTTACGCAAAACATTAAGTGTCATTGTTTTTTTTTAATTATTTAGTTGAATTACTTATGTGGCTGTGCATTTATGTAGCTGTAAGCCATGTGGGGTACTATAATTCTCAAATTCTCTTCATATCTCTTCTCAATGTCTCTCAAAATTCTTTTTAAAATGAATATACCTTCATGTCACTGATTGAGACAGTTGTCTTGATTAGATCTGGAGTGAACCAAGAAGTACACTTTTCATGTATGAGAGAACATTTACAGGAACAATTAAAGAGGGGAGGGGTTGATCCCCCAGGATAAACAACACTGGTGACAGCCCAGACATAAACAGGTCTGAGGGAAAATGGAGCTGCTGTTTCCTACCCATCTTCTCCTCTTGTTGCTGCATATATCCATTCTGCTGCTACTCCTGCTGCTCTCATTCTTTATGGACGTCAGAACTGAGGTGAAGGTCTTCTGTGGACTGAAAACCAGCAGAGCTTCAGGAACCCTCTGAACTTTCAGCATTGCATTGCTAAGGAATCCAGTCTTATTTTCTTAGTTAAGATTTTTATTGTTGTGAAAAGACGTCATGTGACCATGGTGACTTTTATAAAGGAAAATACTTACTTGGAGCTGACTTGCAGATTCACAGATTTTGTCTATTACCGTCATGGCAGGAATCACGTAGTCATGCAGGCAGATATGTTACTGAGAGTTCTACATCCAGATCAGCAGGCATCAGGACATGAGTGTGACACTGGGCCTGGACTGAGCTTCAGAAACCTCAAATCCACCACAATGACACACACCAACACGACTACACCCAATAATGCCACTCCCTGTGAACCTATGGATAACATTTTCACTCACACAGTCACACCTATGGATGGAGAAGGCACTGGGGATTCTCACTTTCTAGTATGAAGACAGCCATATCAAGTAAGCCAATCTAATAAACACCCCTTTGTAATACATATTCTTAATTAATGAACTATGCTATATTTCTGCTTTTTAGCCTTCCTCTCAGATCTCTGGGGATAATCTTAATCATGGTAAGAATTTTTCGGTTCCTCTCTCTTCTCTGTGCCATCTCATCTTTACATTTCAAAACAATGCTCCTTGCTCCCTTACGTTTCTGAGGTTTTAATTTTCTCATAATCAAGTCTGTTTCATTTTCATATGTGTAACAGAAGCAAAACAGAACTTGTCTTATATTCTCTGGGTATGTTTGCTTAAATGAGAAATGTCCCCGATAGACTCTAGAATTTGGATACTTGTTGCCCATGTGGTGGTGCTGTTTGCAGGTTAGGAGACATTTAGAATATATAGCCTCCTAAAGGAAGCATGTCATTGGGACGAATTTGAGAGCATGTAGTCTTGTCCCATATCTAGCTCATCATTTTCGCTTTCTGTGTGAGGTTGGTGTGATCTCCATCTCCATGCTCTAGCTGCCTGGTACTATGCCTGTCATCTCTTTGGAATCTCAAACAAAAATGAACACTCCATAAGTAACTTTTTGTCATGATGATATACCACAACAATAGAAAAGTGAGTGGTACACTGGGTCAATGTCCCAGACCTACCATCTTGAAAAGGTTAAAGTGTTGATTGTCATCTGGGAAGGACTTGCAAGTCTTTTCAATCTTGTAACTTTACATAGCTGTCACACTATCAAGAGTCTCTGTCATTCCCACAGCTCTAGTGTGCTCACAGACTTGTGACTAGAATCTAAACTCCCGGTCCTAAGGGAAGAACAATTTAGATCTCAGGATATGACTTGAAACTATAGAACACGTATGATATGAGAGTAATTCTGAGGATGGCTCATTGAGATCAGAGCCAACAAGGAAAATTTTCACCCTTTCATAATACAAACAAATTTTATCATCTACCAAACCTAAGAAACCTTCTCCATAAAATTTCAGAATTTACCTAAATCAATGTAGCAGCCATAATGATTTGCTGGAGTCACTACTATTTCAAAATCCCTTCTTTATTTCTTTTTGCTAGAACAGGCTTAACAGTCATGGTTTTAGCTTCTTTCGAGTTACGCAGAGGTGCCAAGAAAGTGCCATACAATGAGACCCTAGGGAATGATGAATTTGGAGGAATTCTAAACATAAGCTGGTAGACACTACACTTTTAGTGGGTTTGCATATCCAAACCAGAAATGGTTCACACGCCTTCATAAGAGAAAGAAAGAAAAAGGACTTGGCACAAAGAAAATGGAAATAAGTATTTGGTTAGGGTTACACAAGTGCCTTGTTTAGTTTGTTTCTGGAACATTCCTTACTATATAATAGATGTAGTTGGAATTAGTTCCAGATGAAATTTGTTTTCTTTCAATATTTTTGAGAAATGGCCTAAACTATCACTTATATTGGCAAATTCAGACAGGTAAAGATTGTGATTATTATTTTTTAATTAAATTTTTAAATTTGTGTGTGTATGTATGTGTGTGTGTGTGTGCAAGTATACATGATTAGAAACTGCACACACAAATCTGTACACAAGTGTGAAGAGGGCAGAGGACAACCTTGGATGTCTTTCCTCAAGACCTAAAACAAAATCTTCTGAAAGCAGATCTCTCACTTGCTGGGAACTCACCAAGAAGTGTGGGCTGGCTTTTCGATAAGTGGCAGGAATGTGTGACACTGCCTGCCCCGCACTGGGGTTGCAAATCCACTGTACGGATTCTGGCAACTGTTCTGTACAAGCCTATTGCACACTGAGTTCTCTCTCTCTCTCTCTCTCTCTCTCTCTCTCTCTCTCTCTCTCTCTCTCTCCCCTTCTTCCCCCCTCCCTCCCTCCCTCTCTCCCTCCCTCCCTCTTTTGGCAGTTTCTCAGGCTTTGTCTCCTTTAATTTATTTAACCAAGACATTTTAGCTTCCCTCATAAGAGGGGAAAAAATTTCTTCAACTCACTTATATTTTTTCATATCCCTGCTTTCCCGAGAGAAAGGGGCTATGTGTTAGGAGTCAAAGACCGGTTTTGCAGTAGCTTATAGTAAAGACACTTAAGATAAAATTCTGTAAGCCAAAATGATTAAATAAAATCTCTGGCTACTGAGGACCTTTACAAATTCTAGGACCAATGATTATAAAGTGCAAATTGTAGCTTTGTGAGGTCTTTCCTTTATACACCTTGGAAAGAGAGTCAGCACCCACACATTTAACATCTTCACACGTTTCCCAAATTTAGAGGATCAAAGGAATTTGGGGATGTAAATGGAGCTCAGTTAATGTAGAGCTTTCTTGGAATTCAGGGAGTCCTAGTGCAACATTAGTGGGATGTGGTGGGACATTTAATTCTAATGCCTGGTGCTGAAAGGCAGGAGGATCAGAAATTCAGGATGGTCATCAGCTGCACAGTGCACTCAAAATCAGCTCGGGTTGTGAATCACCCTGTTTAATAAATAAAAAAGCATTAGGTAGGTAAAATGTTTTCTATGCTCTAGATATTTGATTTTATTCTCTACTTCATGCTTGTTAAGTAGTCTCTGTAGAGGTGTAGAACTGAGAATTTCTCAGTTGCTTCCCTTTCCTGTCTTGCCTCAGTTACATGGTCCAAGAACCTTGACAAAGTCTTCCCTCACCTGCCAGCATCTTTGCATCTTTGCCCCCAACTTTCTCTGTGGCCTGCTGGAATGGATGCTTTCTCTGGGACATCTACCTCTCCAATGTCACTGTCTCCCTTTACGACTCCCCTTCTGTCTGTCTGTTACTCTTTATTCATGATTGACTCTCCCCAAGAAGCCATTTGTGATCCCTTATTATGAAGAATTTCCTATAAAAATAAATTATATTGTGCTGTGTTTGGGAGATAATCCTGATGGGGAAACAGCTGCAGACAGCAGCTTTGTGCAAACAAGTTCAAAACAAAATCCGACCAGCTGCTCTATGTGAGTCCTCTGAGAGCTGAGATCAGCTGTCCTGCTACCCACCCATCAGCCTATAGAGAACCAGGAGCTGGGAGAAAAACGAAAGAACACTGACATAGGGGCTAGAAAGGAAAAAAAAATGCCCTGTCCAAAAACATATGCAAATGATCTTTCTTTATTCATATAGTTTTGTAGCATCAAGGAAAAAAAACCCACAAGATTTGTTCTATCTAATAGAAGGCATTGAATCCACAGAGTTCAGGCATTTCTGAGCTGAGACAGACTAGAATTGAATGTTATACAACAATTGAGGAAATTTATCATATTTTGAATTTAGAAACAGATTCAAGCATATTTAATTCTCATTTTAAAACTGTACCAATATACAAGCCAGCCAATAGTATTGGAGTTTGCATGTGCTTCAAAATTTAACAAAGAACTAATACTATAAAATCGGGAAAAGAAAATTTAAAAAAGGATGTTTGGAAATTAAAGTATACTCAAATATTCACATATGAAAATGATATATGTATTTACTATCATATTCTGAGCCAAACTTTGATGTTGCTTTAACAAAATCTCCTACATCATGGAGTCAGTCCCTTGAAGCAAAACCATTTGAACAAGTTCCAGCTAATTTCTCTTAAAATTTAGGGCTCAGAATTATGTGAAATATGCAAATTGAATTCTGAGAAATGAGGATTAAAGTGTGATCATTATTTTTTAATATTAGATGGATGCTAATTTCAACCTACGTTGATTTATAATTTGGATGTTTCATAATATTTTTCTACACATTTAGGAATTTATTTAAAAAGTGCTTTCATTTCCTTATCATGTATAACTGTACTATATAGTCTCCTCCTATTCTTAAATCTGTACAGTTAGATATTGGCTCAAACTTTAGGCTTATAAAATTTTACCCAATTATTTTCAACTCACAAGTATATGAGCATGTCTATGGATCTTGACTTTTCCATCCAATATACTTTCTATTCTTTTAGCTTCTAGCTATCAAAGAAATGAAAACATCATTGTTTTCTATGATTTTGTCCATTAAACTTACAGCCCTGTGTTAGGTTATTGACACGTATTACAAAACATTTCACTTTTTCACCAAACCACCCCTCTTTTTATCCAATCCCTTCTACTTTCTTCAAAATTATAATGGAGATGCCTTTCTATGGCACTTAGGGGCCAGGGATGTCCCCATAGGAAGAACCCCTGTGAGGTTCCACAAAATTTTCCACATAAATCTCATCCATTTCAGATAATTCTCTGAGTGAAAGACAATGAGAAGCTGAGGAAAAAACTTTGTTTTTAACCAAAACAGTAAAATTATAGCTATATATAGCACAGAATCCCACCCCTCTTTGTCTCATTGTTGGGTGGCCCAGCCAGGTCTTATAGTAATTATATATACCATTTTCTTATATGAATTTTAAGTGTAGTTTGATTTCCTCACATCCTTTTTTATTTTCTTTTTCCCATTCTACAATATTAGTTGTTAGATTTTGAGGTACATGCAAACTCCAATACAATGGGCTGGCTGGTATATTGGCACAGTTTTCATGTTAGGATAATTGAACGTGTCTCTAAAATCAAAAAAGTAAGGTAGCATTAACTTATTAGCCTTGCTTAAGTTTCCATGGTTAGAATACCTGGCATATTGTAATAAATACAATTTTGTTTTCTAAGCAAAATAGCTTTATTTATATTCTCCATTATCCCACAATCTCATCTACAGGCCCCAAATTCCTAATCAGTTTTTGCTTTTGATAAATTCATTGAGTTACGTTTGCCACCCATTATCACCAGCATCTCCACGTATGCAAACTAGCATTTATTTCTCAGTTGACATTCATACTAACTCTTGGTAACACACAACACCATTTGCACAATAGGCTGTCCTGTTTGCCTTAGTCTACATAGAGGGTCTTCTTCAACCTAATTGATACTTGGAGCTCATCCCATTACATCCAAACCACACTGTTAGTTTTCCAAATTAAAAAAAAAACATAGATATTTTAGCTTTTCTTTGTTAATTTTTTATATTGTCATAGTCTCATTACTGAAGTATTTGTTGCACAATGCAAACTTGGTCCTTTGTGTTTTCTTCCGTATTCTCAATGTGCATTCATTCCATTGCATGCAGTGAGAGTCCAAGGATAGGTGAAGTACATTAGTGAAGATGAGTTTTAACTTTACAAAAATGAAATTAAAAATACAATTTAAACAAAGTCTGAAACACCTGTTATCTGTTCTTCAATATAGAGAGCACATGAGAATTTCTGTGGATACTGTTATGGTGACGGATGTATAGAGCCGTGCAGCACAACTGAGTCACTGATGGTGCTTCTGACCTCAGTGGGACAGGGACTTAGTACTCGAAGATCATGCTGTACCTTCAAAATAGCTACCTATTGTCTTAGTCAGGGTGTGCATTCCAACACAAAACATCATGACCAAGAAGCAAGTTGGGAAGGAAAGGGTTTATTCACCTTATAATTCCACCCTGTTATTCGTTACCAAAGGAAATGAGGACAGGGTAGGAACTTGTAGGCAGAAGTGGATGTAGAAGCCATGGAGGAATTATTGGTTTTCTTCCCCTGGCTTGCTCAGCTTGCTTTCTTATAGAACCCAGGGATGCTACCACCCACAAAGGGCCCTCCCCACTTGATCACTAATTGAGAAAATGTCTTCCAGCTGGATCTCATGGAGGCAGTTCCTAGAAGGAGACTCCTATCCTTGTGATAACTTCAGCTTGTGTCAAGCTGACACACAAAACCAGCCAGTACACCTATGTATCAACCCATTTGAATCCAATATTAACACAGCACAAAGATCCAAAGTCATCTGGACTTTTCAGATTAAAAGCAGGCAGCAAAAAGCAGGGAATAATTATATAAAAAAATTGAAAGAACAAAACCACATGATCATTTCATTAGATGCTGAGAAAGCATTTGACAAAATTCAATACCCTTTCATGATAAAAGTCCTGGAAAGAATAGGAATTCAAGGCCCATACCTAAACATAGTTGCTAACATTAAACTAAATGGAGAGAAACTTAAAGCAATCCCACTAAAATCAGGGACTAGACAAGGCGGCCCACTCTCTCCCTACTTATTCTATATAGTTCTTGAAGTTCTAGTCAGAGCAATCAGACAACAAAAGGAGGTCAAGGGGATACAGATCGGAAAAAAAGAAGTCAAAATATCACTATTTGCAGATGATATGATAGTATATTTAAGTGATCCCAAAAGTTCCACCAGAGAACTACTAAAGCTGATAAACAACTTCAGCAAAGTGGCTGGGTATAAAATTAACTCAAATAAATCAGTAGCCTTCCTCTACACAAAAGAGAAACAAGCCGAGAAAGAAATTAGGGAAACGACACCCTTCATAATAGACCCAAATAATATAAAGTACCTCGGTGTGACTTTAACCAAGCAAGTAAAAGATCTGTACAATAAGAACTTCAAGATTCTGATGAAAGAAATAAGAAAACCTCAGAAGATGGAAAGATCTCCCATGCTCATGGATTGGCAGGATTAATATAGTAAAAATGGCCATTTTACCAAAAGCGATCTACAGATTCAATTCAATCCCCATCAAAATACCAATCCAATTCTTCAAAGAGTTAGACAGAACAATTTGCAAATTCATCTGGAATAACAAAAAACCCAGGATAGCTAAAACTATCCTCAACAATAAAAGGACTTCAGGGGGAATCACTATCCCTGAACTCAAGCAGTATTACAGAGCAATAGTGATAAAAAACTGCATGGTATTGGTACAGAGACAGACAGATAAAACAATGGAACAGAATTGAAGACCCAGAAATGAACCCACACACCTATGGGCACTTGATTTTTGACAAAGGAGTCAAAACCATCAAATGGAAAAAAGATAGCATTTTCAGCCAATGGTGCTGGTCCAACTGGAGGGCAACATGTAGAAGAATGCAGATCGATCCATGCTTATCACCCTGTACAAAGCTTAAGTCCAAGTGGATCAAGGACCTCCACATCAAACCAGACACACTCAAATTAATAGAAGAAAAACTAGGGAAGCATCTGGAACACATGGGCACTGGAAAAAATTTCCTGAACAAAACACCAATGGCTTATGCTCTAAGATCAAGAATCGACAAATGGGATCTCATAAAACTGCAAAGCATCTGTAAGGCAAAGGATACTGTGGTTAGGACAAAACGGCAACCAACAGATTGGGAAAAGATCTTTACCAATCCTTCAACAGACAGAGGCCTTATATCCAAAATACACAAAGAACTCAAAAAGTTAGACCGCAGGGAGACAAATAACCCTATTAAAAAATGAGAGCTAAACAAAGAATTCACAGCTGAGGAATGCTGAATGGCTGAGAAACACCTAAAGAAATGTTCAACATCTTTAGTCATAAGAGAAATGCAAATCAAAACAACCCCGAGATTTCACCTCACACCAGTGAGAATAGCTAAGATCAAAAACTCAGGTGACAGCAAATGCTGGCGAGGATGTGGAGAAAGAGGAACACTCCTCCATTGTTGGTGGGATTGCAGACTGGTACAACCTTTCTGGAAATCAGTCTGGAGGTTCCTCAGACAATTGGACAGTGAACTGCTGAGGATCCAGTTATACCTCTCTTGGGCATATACCCAAAAAATGCCCCACATATAAAAAAGACACGTGCTCCACTATGTTCATAGCAGCCAGAAGCTGGAAAGAACCCAGATGCCCTTCAACAGAGGAATGGATACAGAAAATGTGGTACATCTACACAATGGAATATTACTCAGCTATCAAAACCAATGACTTTATGAAATTCGTAGGCAAATGGTTGGAACTGGAAAGTATCATCCTGAGTGAGCTAACCCAATCACAGAAAAACACACATGGTATGCACTCATTGATAAGTGACTATTAGCCCAAATGCTTGAATTACCCTAGATGCCTAGAACACATGAACTCAAGACGGATGATCAAAATGTGAATGCTTCACTCCTTCTTTAAAAGGGGAACAAGAATACCCTTGGCAGGGAATAGAGAGGCAAAGATTAAAACAGAGACAGAAGGAACACCCATTCAGAGCCTGCCCCACCTTTGGCCCATACATGTACAGCCACCCAATTAGTCAAGATGGATGAAGCAAAGAAGTGCAGGCAGACAGGAGCCAGATGTAGATCTCTCCTGAGAGACTCAGCCAGAATACAGCAAATATAGAGGCGAATGCCAGCAGCAAACCACTGAACTGAGAACAGGACCCTGGTTGAAGGAATCAGAGAAAGAACCAGAAAGCTTGAAGGGGCTCGAGACCCCATATGAACAGCAATGCCAAGCACCCGGAGCTTCCAGGGACTAAGCCACTACGTAAAGTCTATACATGGACTGACCCTGGACTCTGACCTCATAGGAGCATTGAATATCCTAGTAAGATCACCAGTGTAAGGGGAAGCCCTGGGTATTGCTAAGACTGAACCCCCAGTGAACTAGATTGTTGTGGGGAGGGCAGCAATGGGGGGAGGATGGGGAGGGGAACACCGTGAAGGAAGGGGAGGGGGAGGGGTTAGGGGGATGTTGGCCCGTAAACTGGGAAAGGGAATAACACTCGAAATGTAAATAAGAAATACTCAAGTTAATTTAAAAAAAAAAAGAAAAAGAGAAAAAAAGCAGGGAATAATGATGCTGCCAAGAGAATTCTACTGTGTAGACATCACATTTATGCTACTTGCAGAATAGTTTATAGAAAACCAAACCATTTCCACTCTTAATTCACTGTGATATTAAGGCAGCAATGCGATACCGACAATTCAAGACCATCAACTGTGTGGAATTATATCATTATTAAATTGATAGCCAAAGGACTATCTGTTTGAAGATCCTGAGATCACTTGTCGAAAATTACAAATAATAATAAAAAAATCTTTGGCAAATATTATGACAACTAGAAAATCTTGTGAATGCTGAGATGGAAAAACCTTAGAGATGTTTAGAAGCCCTTACTTCTGAAATTAAAGGGAAGTAGAGTAAGAAATAATTCAATGAGTTGCAGGTGGTTTCTGAGAACTCTGTTCAGGAGATGTGACTAAGCCATGAAATGTTAGGATTCCTAGGAACGCAATCTTTCATTGTTCCAACATGCATGTGATGTCACACCGACATCACAGTCACATTCTGTTATTGTGAGATTAGACACAACTTATTGTCTTGATTGATACAATTATCAATTAAAGAATTAATAATGACAGAGTAAACAATTAACTGAAGATTACTGCAATGTTTACAGCTCTAGCTCATTTCTGTTGTTTCCCTAATTAGTAACTTTGAATTATGTGGGGAAGGAAATTTCGATATGTCAGAACTGTAGAGGGGGTGGTGGACCAGGAAGGGAATAAAATCTGGAGTGTAAAAACAAACAAACAAACAAATCTTTTAAAAATGCATGCAAGAAGCCATAAAAACAGAAAAGAAAAGAATGTCAGATCTGCTATGAAGTAAATAAAACTAAGCCATTCCTATGCTAAATAATAAATATTGTAAGAAGATGTCATTGGAATTAGTTGCAGGACTGTGGGAAAGAAACAGGCAAAACTCAATTTGAGATGTCATCCACTGAAGGTTAGGGGCTCCTTCGATCTGAGTTTAAGTGAATCCAATGTCAGCTGATAGAATAGTTTTCCAGGTTTGTCATTAGTTGCTCTGCTGTCCAGAACAGAAACCCTTTCCAGCCACATATTAAGCCCAAGTCCTAAAATTTACTTTCAATCCATCGTATTTGTCATTTGTCTATGTTTGCTGAAAAATGAACAAAGTGATGTTCACTGTTACATGTTTTGAAGTTTATTGTTAATCACCATTAATAAAAAGTGTACTTTTTATAATAACTTTGCTCCAGCAGAAATGGAATGAATTATAGGTGGCTTAGACCACTTCAATAAATTCTTAGTCATAATTTGTCGAAGTTGTACACACCCCATTTTTTGGACATAGCATGAATAGTGAGTCCCATTCTTCAGTCTGATGGCAACAGTTTTCTAAAAGTTCAAGACAAACTTATGTTCTTACAAACTCTTGAGGTCTCACCCACAGAAAACTCAAGCCATGTATTGGATGGCCAGTACTAATACATGAGAAGTCTCTAGGGTAGGTGAGCTCCACCCAGAACAACCATTGAGCTTAGAACACTGACATCTGATGCTGGGACAGAAGTATGCAATGAGGGTAGCTTCGGTGACTAGCTCTGACTCATGTCTCCATCACTGAGGATTACCTTCCTAATTACATGTGTAGGGCTGATGTGATGTCTTCGGCACTAAGAAGAGTAGATCCAAAGCTGTTCAGTGTGTGTGAACGTGTTCAAAATACTGTGTGAAAATGCTTCTCTGCTAACTTTCACAGGCCTCATGAGTTACATCAGAAATTCTATCAGGATAGGATGTAAACAAATTTGGGAGGTGAAAGAAACTCATTAGAAAGCAAGTATTCCTTGAAAAAGAAGAGAAAAACAAAACAACACAACAACAAAACAAATAACAAAGACAAATCCTGATCTTGACCTAACAATAAATAATCTTTTGTAATGGGCTTGATAAAAGATCTTGAAGTGGGAGCCATAGCAGTTCCACTGAAATGTTTCACTGTACTTAACCTTTTTTTTTAACCCAGCCATAGGTCACACAAATGCTATGGAGAAACAACAAAGATATAAAACTGACAGAGTGATTCAGAATACCTGAGGGCAGTAACAGAACAGTAGGGGCAAGCAGGAAGGTATTCTCTCTCAGAGGGACACAAGTGCTGTCATTTCAATGCAAAGAGCTAAGGGAGATTGGGAGACTGATAATGAGTGATTGCTTAAAACAGGAAGATCAGGACAGTTTATCAGAGACCACTAATGTGCCTGTCTATGGAGGAAGGTCCGGTCCCGTTTTATCCTATGGGTACCTCTGTCTGAGACCCAGTTTTTTTCTGCACTGGTAAATTACATGAGAAGCAGACTATCCCTAAAAAGGAGAAATCCAGGGGGAAGCAGAACCTTAGTAGTGTACCCCTATCCTCCTGCCTGGGTGCCCCATGAATATGTTACGAAAAGAAAGTCGCTGAGCTCCGGAGTTGCAAGCTATAAATGGGATGAAGTCGTCGGCAGCTGTTATTAAGATAGAGCATAGCAATACCTTGGTTGCACTTGATAATATCTTTCTGTTATCTCCATTAAATTTTAAACAGGCTATCTGCTTCATACCAAAACCATAATGCTTAGTATATAGCAGACATTAAAATTTGTCTGTTGGATGAATAAATATGTTAAATTTTGTCCAGAGAAAACATGTTCTCATTGTGAAGAACCTTTTCTTTAATATCACTTGTGCCTGTGTATGTGTGTATGTATTGAACAGCACTGACCCAAGAACAAAGATGTGTAAGGGTAGTTATGACACCTTTTAAGAAGAATGCGGCAGCTGTAATGTAATCAGTAATTTTTACATCAGCAAATATTAGACACTTGGAAGGTGTTGAGTCAGGTTAAGCAAAGATAGTGCTTAAACAGCCTGAGATTTCTTAACATTGATACTTATTTCTTCCTCTGAAATGTGAACATATTTGTACTAGTTACCTTGACAGTAACTTTCAAAGCTATGAGCAAATGACTTCTAGGACTTACACTATTATCACCATTTCCACAATGGTGCATTACTACTGGCCCTCTTTAAATGAAATGCAAACTCAATTGTGCCAGGCTTTCCTCAGAGGTTCGTCTGACTATTTCAAATATTTGAAACCCTGTCATTTCACATACAATGAGATCTTCCTTCCATAAAAGGTGGGGATAGAATATGGAAAGTTCAAATTTACAAGTAAGTAGATTTCTTTTCCATTGAAGTCTTGAATATTTGCAATATTCTCAACTGTAATGTGCTATTTCAGTCATAATGTTCCTCTCCTTTGGGAATTGTCTACATAGAGCCATTTGAGCATCTAGAAAACAGTCGGATATGGGAAACTAGAAAAAAGAATTATGGGGTACAGACTATTTGCTTCTATGATTTCTTTGACTGGATATTTCTCAGAAAATTTGCATTTGATCATAAGCCCAGCTTTCTGGGCAAAAAGTCTTCAGTCTTCAGTTACCTGCATTTCTATCTTCTCACCACTAAAAACACATTTGAAGTATAGCCAACTGAGTAGAGGTTCTCAAACTTTCTCCCTCACTCACAAGTTATTAGTGGGGACAACTCACAGACATCACCACAAGATTCTGCATGTCCAATAGGAAGTTCTTTTCGTGGTAAGTTCATAGTGAAAATGATGCTGATTGGTGTTTTACCCTACAAATCATTTTTATTTTTTATTTATAGGGTTTTTTTGTCTGAATGAATGTCTGTGTATCTTATGCATGCCTGGTGCCTGTGGAGGCCAGAAGAGTTATAGGCTATAATTCAACATATGGTTTCTAGGAATCCAACCCACGTTCTCCAGAAGAGGAACTAGCAATCTTAACCACTAACAGCTATTTTAACAACATGGCAAATATAGGGAAAGAGAAAATTTAAGTAACCTTCAAAATGAGCTGAAAAATCAGTTATATGCTCAACCTAGAACCTGCTCTAGGAAAGACAAGGAGGAAAGCCCAAGTTCCTGCTCTCTTGGTTCTACCCAATGTATTTTTAGACCAAAACTTTGTGCTATGGAAAACTGAGTCTGAATGTTAGAAGAGGGTAAATGTAAAACTATGTCATGATGCTCAGACAGTAATTTTTGCTTTAAACTTGGACTTGAGTTTTTTAAGTTGATAAATGTGGCTCTATTTTAGTCACTTGTCTGCAAGACATTCAGTCTGACTAGCACTATTTGTTGAAGATGCTGTTGCTTCTCTAGTGTGCATTTTGGCTTCTTTGTCAAAAACCAGGTGTGGAGTTGTATGCAGGTCTTCAATTCCATTTCCTTGATCAGTGAATCAATTTTAATGCCAATATTGTGCTGCTTTTATTTCTATAGCTCTGTAACTCTGTAATACAATTTGAAATCTGGATGATTTACCTATGGAAGGACAGTTCTTTAACTATCCAGGAGTTTTTATTGACTGTTTCTTCTTTTATTGATTGTGAATCTGTGGGAGAAAATCTGATATTACAGAAATGTGATAAAAATGTCAAGAGTTCACAAAGTAAAAGAAACAAAAACAAAAAACAAAAGCTATGCAAATGAGCTTTGAGTCTAAAGCTCAGGGAACATTCTAGAAAAGGGGGTAGAAAGAATGTGTCAAAGGATGGGGCATTTGCTGTAAGTTTGTATGTTCTAAGAATGCTTGAAGCCATACCCATAAAGTCTCACCAACATGACTACCTGAAAATGAGCTGAGTAGAAAAACAATAATAGACATACTAAAATAGATTGGGGAAAGTCCATGGGGCCGCAATTTTTCAGAGAGTTACAGGGCACAAAGGAATGCTGAGTGGCTCAAAGTCTTCTTCAGGGAAGCACATCAGTAAGGTATCCAATACCAAAAGGTCAGCCCTGAATGCATATGAACAGGTAACATGGAACAGATTGAGCAGGTTGTATTCATATGTTTAAGAGCTTACATGTATGCAAGCATACATGTATGTATGCATGTAATAAAATTTAATGAAAACTGGGCTATGAGTTTGAGAGAGAGCAGCAAGTGGTATATAGGAGGGCTTGGAGGGAGGAAATGGAAGGGAAATGACGTAATCTCATTATAATCTCAAAAACTAAGCAACTTGAAACGTAAGGAAAATGAGAAGAAGTGAGCGTATTGAGTAATGCAAGGCTTGTGTTGCAAAGAACTTCCTCCACTTTCCTGCATGTCCAAACTGGACCACAGGAAGTATTTCAGAGCATCGAATTCATAACTGATTTTAATATTTTTAAAAGTCTATTTCAATTTGTTCCTCAAAGGCAGTGTAATCCCAGAATTATTTAGACTGTCCTTTACATTTTTTACTCCAATTTAGACGATTGCTAATTAGGTCTTTTTCTTTCCAGTGTCCCAGAACCTAGCTGTCTGAATTACTTATGGAAAAATATGTGAATACATGAAAGCTAAAGCCTGCTGTTAAATATTCATGAAATTTATATGAGAAATCCAGTTCTGATATTCTAGTATTTTAGATTAGAAAATTTATTCTTATAATAGATGATTATGACTTTTTGCTATTGTTTGTGGTGACAGATGATTTGAAATTTGTATGCAAGACAAAGATCTTCTTTCTTATATTTGTAAGGTCCTGGCTGGGAACCTTGCATGAAAAAAGAGACGAGAGAGGAAAAAGCAAATAAAATTGAATTAGACAAAGGGATTATTTCAAATTCAGGCTTATCTACCAGCTTTTAAGTGACCGCTGTCTGAAGGATTCACACCTGTGTTGAAGAATCTGTAACCTGACTGACTAGAATCATAGTGACAATTCTTGAAAGTCTAGAGGCAACACTACTTTGGGCTTTCTACATTTGATCTTAGCCAAAAGGCTGAGAAGCAATACTTTGGGCTTTCTTTAGTCTTCTCAAAATTTATTTTAACATTTGTTTCTAACTTGACAGCTTTGTCTTTAGGCTAACATCTTTGTGACTAGTAATCTTTTGAATATATTAATTTAACAGACAATTCTGTGCAAACAAGATTGAAGCTAACTGTGTCATCATACAGGATTCAGTATTTTCCTTCTTTAACCTCTTGCCCCCAACCTCCAATGGGCTTTGCAAAAGCACTAATTTGTGGTTTTCTTTTGTTTGTGACTATGTAAGTTTGTGTAAACTGCTCCATACTGTACCAAGTCATTCAGAAAGATCTGAATTTGTTTTTCTTTGCATATGTTACTAATGCTGTATTGGAAAGTAAACTCATCTCCTTTAGAGGAAGAATTTTGCATCAACAATTTTATACACAAATACAAAAAGAAGGCTATGGGATTGAAACTGGAAGAAATGGTGGTATGAAAAGCTATAGTAAATATTTGAAAGGCCTATTATTTTCTCTACCTACAGTATTTATATCATTCTTTGCCACAGAAGAGATCTTTCACAAATAGAGAATCATTTTATAAATGGAAACTTTTCTTGTAAAATGGTATGGTAGGCAATATGCAGAGTTTGTCTCCTTTCTGCAGAGTCTCAAAAAATAATTGAGCCCCAAGTATTCTTAAGCAAAAGGCAAAGCTGGAAAGGTCTCTTCTATTTTCCTAATGTGGTCCTTCGTAGGGGTTTAATCTATCTACAAGTTGCAGGCAGTGAAAATAAACTCCATACATGAAATGGAGGGGATAGCATGGGACTAACCTACATTTTCTTCTTTCATTTAAATATTTAAATATTTTGCTCTTATCAGTTTCACAGACTGATAAGCTAAAATCTACTTCAAGATGACAGAAGAGGGAGAGAGGGTAAAATGTCCATTTTCTTCAAGGTAGAATGTTCGCATACTGATCACTTCTGCTCCAATTATTCTGTTGTTCAGAAAAGACAAAGAGATCCGCTTGCATTTCCCCCACAATCCATTTCCGTACTTTTGCACTTACACTGTGTGTTTGTGCTTTACAGGGTCTTTCTCACTCCAATTTTCTCCGTAGCCTACGAAGAGGGAAGTAACTGATTGGCATATTCTGCAAAGGAAGCTTTCATGCTCTTGAAGATCCTTATGGAGTTACTAGTCATTAAATTAAATAAATCAACTTAATATCATTGACAACACCATAAAGAGCACTTTATGTCAAATTAAAAGCATATTTAGCGTATGGGCTGTAGGGGTTAGGAGAGCATTTGCCATGTAGGTGGCCCTGTATCTCCTGTACAGTATGACATAAAGCAGGCACAATGTCTCATACTTCTCATCCCCGTTCTGCTCTAGGGGATGGTTAAAAGACAATCAGAAATGCAATGTTGTAATACATTCAAGGGAAGCCTAGGCTACATGAGATTCAGTCTCACAGATAAAAATCAAACAAACTGAAAGTACATTCAACATGCATGTGGTTTTGTAAAGGACTTTCGCTTGCTTTATAAAGATAGATTCTACAAAAGAAAATAAACATTACGAGCCTCCTGTCTAAGAATCTCCTCTGTCAGGGGAGACTGGACAGGTCTTAGAAGAGGTTACATCTATATCGTAGCCAGGTCTCAGCATAAGCTTCAGCCTCTTCTTATGTTGACCCATTCAAGTTTTTACCCCAATATCATTTCCATATCCCTAATACCTTTCCTGCGAATATATGTCATATATATATATATATATATATATATATATATATTCTCCCCAGACTGATTGTTTCAGTTCTTTATGTATATAGATATATATATTATATACGTCTATATACTTCCACACATATATGTCCACATATTGAGTTGTGTTTTCCTTGCAGGAGCTTATTGGAGTTGGAGATTGATAGCAATAAATGTGTGTGTGTGTGTGTGTGTGTGTGTGTGTGTGTGTGTGTGTGTGTGTGTGTGTGTGTGGAGGGTGGAAAAGAGAACTTGTGTATCAGATGTAAGATCTTTGCTACTATTCTGGCATCAGGTATGCATGCCTTCTATCATGGTCTCTGCCACAGTAATCATGGATTCTATCCTTCTGAAACTGAAAGCAACACCCAAATAAAGTCATTCTTGTAAAAGTTACCTTGGTGATGACATCCCTTCATAGCAATAGAAAAGTAACTAAGGCACTTGTCTTTAATAAAATGTGGTCAGATCCACAAGTACACAATAAATGTATATACTTTTCTCCCATTAAACAGGAAAAGGTCTGATAAGAGGATTTTAACAGTCCATTTCATGAGCTAAATTTTGGAACTTTTAATGGGAAAATAGAAATATGCTTGCTTGCATCTATATAAAAGAATAAGCTTTCTTTGGCCCATTTGGAGGAGACTTAACAAATTAAACAGGATAAACATGCAGTAATGATTCAAAAGCAGATATATGCTTTTAAAATAAACAAGTTGTATATAAATATCGGAGAGACCATGATGAATAATCCAAAATAACAGATAGAATTTACTATAAACATTGCCTTTCAGAGAACAACTTTGCCAAAATCCTTTTATGGGATTAAAAAGAAGGTGATGTTTAGATCCTAAGGGCTAGAATGAGGTTCATTCTCTACTTTGGTTGATAGTTTAGTTCATACATCCATTGTTTCCTGGTGAACATATCTCTTTCCGTATGCATTTGATTTTAATTATGTGATAAGTAGGAGATTTCCCCTATAGGTCACTATAGGACACACATTTACTCTACTGTACACACATCTAAAAAATTTAGATAGGATGGGCCTTTGTACTTTTTGTACCCTGATATGTTGGAAATACATTTGATGACTTATTCTGATAATGGTTGGGGGAAGGGAAGCGTAATCTCTTCCTTAGGGAGGGGTGCAGGTGTGGCCTGATACAATTGGGAATCTGAGATTTGCTAGTATTGATCCCATCAAGTGAGAGTAAGACCTCGTTCACAATTTGAGCCAAATTTGAAGAAAGCTTTATTAAATACCAGTCAGGAGGGTTGACACTGGCCAGGTTCATACCTGGAATTTCCAGAATCTGGCCAGAAGTCACATTAGTAAGGGACTTACAAAAATCAAAACCTACAAGGCTAATGAATTTGCACCTTTGGCCATTTGGGGACAAACATGTAGTCTAATATATTTCCTGTTTTTTGTACCTCTTGTCTATCTCTGATCAAGAATGTCCTGTACAGTTGGGGCAACCAAACTTGCTTATAGAAGCAAAACCACATGGCTTGTTATCTTATAAGAGCAATAACTCGGGGTTGGGGATTTAGCTCAGTGGTAGAGCGCTTGCTTTGCAAGTGCAAGGCCCTGGGTTCGGTCCTGAGCTGTGAGAAAAAAAAAAGGAGCAATAACTCACAGGATTCCAGGAACTTACCTGTCTTTGGACAAGTGGGACTTACAAGTTAAAGACATTGTTTTATAGATGTCTTAAGCACAGTAATTTAAACTTAAAGCATAACATTACCCACCACAGTAGGTGCATTGTTCTGAGAGGAGTATATATGTATACATATTGCCTACAGATAAAGGTGCTAAGCTGACCAGTACCATTAGAAAAGACTTCAAACTAAGTCCCAAATTGCTAAGCTAGTCCCTATGCTTGCCTGTCTCAGCTTTTGCAACAACCTGTGGTTTCCTTCCCATCTTGGTCCACACTGGGGTCATCAGTAACATTCTGGGTTTTCCACTGTATCTTTACAAGTTTCATACAATGCCCTTTGAGGGTCAGCCTGAGAAATCCTGAAACTACTTACATGGCAAAGCTACCCAGGCCTCACTTTGACACCTGTGTGAAAGTCCACATGGAATTGTAAACTATAGTGTGGCAGGGGGTGTACCCTGAGAAATCATGCCATGTGGCAGACCCGGTGTAAAGGTTTATTTGGGGGAAGGAGAGGGAGTGGAGAATGAGGTAGAGGTAGACAGACTGGAACAGAGGGCGAAGAAGTTGGGACAGAGAACAAAAGAAGGGCAGGAAACGGTAGAGACTGGCCTGGAACATACAGGAGCAGCGCGACAGAGAGAAAAAGAGAGAAGTGGGGTGGTGAGTACTTTTATAAGCTACCAGCACTGGGGTGGCAGGTAATGATGTAAGCTGTCACTAGATCCCTGGGAGGAGCCTAGCAGAATTGCCTGAAAGCTAACAGATAGCACTATACTTCCTTCATATATCCCAGGATTTTGTGTTTGTGACATCACTAAGATACAAAGATGCTCCTGGAAGTTTAAGCTGTATACTAAGAAAATTGGTAAATTTGTATTTTACTTCTCTTACTTCCTCTACAACTTTTTAATTTTTTATTTTTAACATCTTGGCCTATTTTCCCCAATTTTCTATCTACAGACAGTTTTGACATAATTCCTTGAGTGGTATGAAGAGTCATGTAGGCTGGAAATTGATATTGACAATCTGCCCAAATGATTACTGTAAATCCAAAAGAGCCACTAATATTCAATTCTTCAAACTCGAAATACTGGGTAGCTAAACCTTACAGGGAAACTGGACAAACACATACACACACACACACACACACACACACACACACACACACACACACACAGAGAGAGAGAGAGAGAGAGAGAGAGAGAGAGAGAATGAGAGAGGGAGACAGAGAGAGCAGAGATAGCAAAAGACACAGAAGACAGACAGAGACAGAGACAGAGACAGTGAGAGACAAAGATATGGAGAGACATGCACAGAGAGAGAGAGAGAGAGAGAGAGAGAGAGAGAGGAGAATAATTAATGAATAATTGAAAGCAAGAAGTCTGTACAGCCAGGCTCAGTTTACAGAGACCCACTATAGGATTTGAAAATAGGGCATCCTTAATGGAGTCTCCTTTTTAAAAGCACAAACTACACAACACTAAAATATACAGATGATGATTTGAGCTTCAAATAGCAAGGATAGTTTCCACTTCTGAATAAACAGAAAAACAATGTCACAGCTTCTGTCTCAAGAAATACGATCTGTAGAATCAAAAATATTGAGACACACTTTAGAGAAAGGTGTATTTGACTTTTGATGATGGACATAATCTCTAAGATTATCTAAGGAAAAAAATCTTTATTGTACACAGAAGGAAAAGGAAGCCCTTCAAAAGACTTCTGTGACTAATTTGAGTAGATTCTAGGTCTTCAAAATCTGTTCACTGTTCAGTCCCTTCCTGTTAGGTAAGCAAATTGCATGTACTTTCTTCCCTGTTAGAGTTTTGCAAGTGAGCACTCCTTAACTCTTTTGTCAGCTTATTAAGCTGGGCTAACTTCCTGGGGCTAAACATACAACCATTTTTCATTTTTTCCCAATCTGGTCTATTAAATTTGCATATTCAAATATGCAGCATTTATGTGTGATCCCTAAAAGAAAACTCACTAAATTCCTAGTAGGATTATTCTCTCCTTTTCTCTTTGACTGGGGATAGAAATTTGAATAGCAACTGTGAAAGAAAGCAGAAGTTAGGCAGTGCATAAATGAAATTAGCAATTTTCTACAATTTAAAGGTTCTATTTGTAATTCTAAAAACATTTCCCCCCTTTTTTCTTGCTTAGCTTCAGGCATGAATAAAAGTGCTCGGGAGGGGTGGAATGTTTGCTTTGCTTCCTCTTAATGGGCAAGAGATAACTAAATGCTGAATTTACAAAATACATCTGCTGGTTCTGGATTGAATGCCGGAGCTCAAGATGAATATCATAGCTTGGATCTTAACTGAGGAAAGTCTGCAAAGCCACTCTGCTGTAGATAGGAAAAATCTACATTGTTTAACTTGACAATCTTCTCAAATGAGATCCACAAGTATTTAGCATTAAAAAGCTCAGTTTAGGATTTGAATTGCTAATGTTGAGCTTCCAATTCAAGGTTCTACAATCCAAAACAAGCTTCAAAGGGGAAAACAAAAAAGAAACAAGCAAAATTGAAGAAACTGTGCAACTGGCTTCACTTGAATCTTTTGCTCATGGCAACTCCAGGGGCCTCTGCTGGTTGACTTCCAATTCCCTTCCATTCCACCCAACTCTGGGCAGAGCTTCCGCAGTAGGGGAAATATTGATACTAGTGTTACTCAAGAGCACACACACACACACACACACACACACACACACACACACACTAACAAAAATTTTAAGGAAAAAGATACTGGCCAACATCTCACATGTTGACTGTTTTTTGTTGGGAATGAAGCCTCTGACCTTAAATTTTTTGTGTGTAAAATATTTTTGTAATTAACTTTTTCTTTTTTCTGTCTAGAGAACCCTTCCCCTTTTTGTGGACAGTTGTCTGAAGAATGGAACCATGTGCTGTGTTTATTTTCACATCTCTGTCAATAATTTTGTTGCTGTAGGTCCACAGATATGATTAACACATTTTTGACTGAAAATCACTGAGGAGCTGTGGCAGAAATCAAGTCATTATTGGTGATTAATCAATGTATACCCATCACTTATGCAGTAACGATACTTAACCAATTCATAAAATACAAAAGATTTCATAGGAACCTTGTTATGCAATTCCTAATCTGTGGCAAAGAAGATTTTCTGAAACAATGAAGCTACATTTTTTCATGGGAAAATGAGATGAATATGCTTCAGAGACTTTATTGTCTAGTATTTTAAACAGGGATTAATTGAATAGCACATCTTGGTTGGTATTCTAACTCATTGTTTAATGAGAGCACCACTAAGTTTCCTAACTTAAGGAACAAATGAGGAAAATTTAAAAGCATACAATTAGGATTAAGAATTTTCAGATATACGTATTGTTGCTTATATCTTGTCTGTGGAAGACAAGACAAGAAATGAAGATTATCCTCTTGATGAAACTTTGTTGAAGCTCTTTTTGTCAAGTAGTGTTCAGCCGTGTTGGACTAGATTCCCCAGTTTCAATAAATGACTTTAGGAAGGATTCTCAAATATATTTCATATATGATCATTTGCCTTTCTCTCATCCAGGACCCATTCAAGCAGAATCACAACCTTTCCTGTGATTTTTTTCCTTCTCATAATTTTCCATCTCTTATCCTTCTATTTCCTGATTTGGGGACTCAAAGACCCTATTAGTCAACTTTCTCCTGAAGAAACAAAAGAGTAGAGAAACTCAACTGAGGAGATGTTTGCTTTGGCTCACTGTGATGAGGCTAGGTCCGTGGTCAGTTGGTTGTATTTCTTTCCATCTATGATGAAGGTACACATCTTGATGGGGACACACGGTAGAGGAAATCAATTCTCCTAATGATAAAGACATCGGAAGGAAGATTAATTCCTATAGTCCTCTTCATGTGAAAGCTCCTAGGAAATCTAAAGCTTTTGATTAGGCATGATCTATTCAGGTTTCTTTGCTTCCAGCAACACACACTGGGACCAAACCTTTAACATCTGTGTCTTGTACAGAGTGGGATTTCAAACCAGCAGTAGAAAACAACACCCCAAAGTGTGGTCCTTTGCTATCTGGAATACTTTGGTCTATAAAAACAGACTCAGAGCTGATGTTTTTCTTGTCCTTCCAACTTTCTACCTCTTCTTTATTTCCCTGGCTTACTCTGAGTTTCTCCTATCCGAGTAAAATAGCTTCTATAGAATAATGCAATTATGATACTGTTCTTAGAGCAGCAATAAAATTCCATTATGGGAAAACTCATTCTGCTCAAAATAATAGATTCAGTGAACTGGGTGGAGATCTAATATTCTCGTTGAGTGGATCAAATACCTGACCAAAAGATTACCCCTCAGGAGAGCTCATACTTAGGTGAGTTCAGCCTTAAGGCACAGAAAGAGATTTTTATGAAATGCTGGGCTTTTCCTTCCCAGAATTCCTGATGTTCAGTATAATCTCTGAGCATATTCAGGGAGCTTTCTAAATCTGCCTACGTTTCAGAATTAGAAAGAGATAAGATTTCATTTTCTTCTTTCCATCTCTATTCTTACCATGCTTTCCTTGAAACCCTGGGCTTCCTTGACAATTTTCTCTGTGGGTCCCTGTCCCTACCTCCTATATGCTGCCATTTTGCTGATATTCATGTTGGCTACACTCAAGCTGCATGGCTTTCAACCACTAGTATTTCAGTCTCTTCCTTTGGGCAGCTGCTGAGATTTATAGCCTTCATGTTTTAAGATTATTTTCCTTTTAACTTCTAATAAAACACTTCTGAGGCTTTGATTTTAGTCAGTCCTTAAATTTCTTTATTAATGATTCTAAGAATGCTAACAAAGAACTCCAATTTTTTTCTGGTAGCAGCTGGTGGTCCAGATGGGACTCTTAACCACAAAATTCTGATAATAATGTCTTGAGCTCCGTCCCTGGAATTTTAGTAGCCACATAAGATTAGCTCTTGTTAAAGAAAAGACAGCAGGTAAAGCACATGTGTCTCACACAAAGGGACAAAGACACAATCCATCACCTATGCTGAAGACTACAGATGAAGTTCTTCCTGTTATAGCATAGTTTTTGTTGACCATATGCTTCTTCTCTTACCTGCTTGTAGCCCGGGGTGTCTTGTCACCATATCTCTGTATAACGCCAAGCCCCAGTCCTTTCTACAATTTAGTATTTTAAATACACTTAAACAATCTGCCCTTTCGTTGAGCACGATGCTTGTGAAGCTGTAATGCTTATGCATGTAGTATCCATTTTCTGCTGAAAACATGTCCAGTTAAAAGTTGTTAACATTTTCAAAAATGCTATCAAATGGGAACTTGGAAGATACTCTTGGTGAAAAGCACCATCTCTTCACTTGGGAATCGTAAAAGCAGGGAGCAGTCCTGCCTTTTTATATCTCTATTTTGGTTGAAATATGGAAATATATGGTTGTTCTTAATGCTTTATCTTGAACTCCAGAAGGACAAATCTTAGAGGACTGGCTATTCTCCTAGTGAGGATTATTATCGATGAGGATGACTATACACCTACTGCAATGAACAGATTAGTAACCTAATCCAGGCATTCCTGGGAAATGGGCATTTGCATGCACATAAACTGTCTAGCACTTTCCTCCTAGGTTAAAACCTTTCATCTTGCATGGAAACTTTTTAAGACATAGGATTTAAAGGGAGAGTAAAAAAAATAGAGAATTTAGGACAGAATGTTTCCAAAGAGGTGAAATGATAGGATCTTTCTTTTTTCAAGCATGCAGGGTGGGTGGTGGTAAACACTTGCTTCTCTATTGAAGATCCTTTAAGAATGGAAATAAGCAACTCAAAATAGATTAAGGAAGTTCCTGAAATTAACAAGATTCACTACTCTTTATTCTTAAAAGAGAATTAGCAGTAAAGACTTCTGATGCATATTCTCAGTTAAACCAAACAGCAATGAAGAGGCTCAGATAAGTCCAGATGCTTGAGAGAAGCAGAAAACAGTTGATCTGCTCAGAAGAGACCCACATCACATGGAAAGGGCATTCTTCAACATGGTGATTTCTCTGCAGACTGTATATTATGCTCCAGGTTTCTAGCTTTTGTGAATTGTTACCCATTCTGGGGTGGGCTTTGGTAACATATCAGTCTTCCAGTAATTTCTGCTCCTGTAAGTAACCCCTCAATCATATTCCTGTAAGTAACATCAATAAAATTCAATAGGTAATGAAGTTTGATTTTAATGATATCCATACTTTGGTGTGTCATAGGCATTCTACCTGGTATAATTACACATATGTGTGCATGTGTGTGTGTGTGTGTATGTGTGTGTGTGTGTGTGTGTATGTGTGTGTGTGTGTGTGCTTTGCATATCCACAGGAAAAGTTTGTAACAGAAATGTTTGCATAGATTAGTTTGATTATAATAACTGTGGTAGGAAGACCTATCCACTGTAGGTTGCTCCATTCCCTGGCTAGGATCATCAACTGAATAAACTGGAGTAAGGAACTGAGAAGCAGCACACATGCTTCCCACTGCTTTCTGATTGTGAATGTGAGGTCATCAGATTCTTTAAGCTCCTCACCTCTATGGATTATACATTTGGACTGTTACCCAACCCACATACAAAACGATACTTTCTTTCTCAAATTTATTTTATCCAAAATTTATTTTAACACAGCAAGGGAACTAAAACAGTGATCATGACAAAGAAGTGGGGTCATTGCTGTGATGGCCCTGCCATACGGTTCTCGTGTGCTTAAACTTGATTCATGAGAATGAAATGGCAGAGTTTGCATCTTTGGGGTAGCAGTGTCTTTGAATGTTGTAAGTAGAACTTGATGTGCCATTTTGATGGGAGTTTGAAAAATCAGAATGCCAAGAAAAGTGACCCTCTTAGCAACTGACCTAGCAGCCATGCATGTGAAATATTGGTCAAGAATTTGGCTTCATGATGGTCCTGCCCAAAGAACTTAAGTGATGTTGAATTTAAAAATAATACCTTAATTCATTTAATAGGCAATTTTAAGGCAGATGTTCAGAAATGTCATGAGGATGTAGCTGCAGTTGTTAAAGAGATCAGTAGTACTGAAGAGAAACATACATTGTAAAGACAAGAAGAATGTCTTGAGGACAAGACATCATTCATCAAAGGCTTAGATTATTACAGATACAAGTCTGTATGAAAAGAGTAATTCTCAACTGAAAGTGCAGCTGAAGGGTTCCATGCTAGGTAGCTGCTAGGAGAGTGTTTTCTCCTCTTCACACACAGACTGAAGCAACCAGTCTAGGTACAGCCTCCAACTTGAGCTGGCAAGAGAGCTTGATGTTATCTACAAGGGACTAGTTTTGAAGATGTTGTATGAATATGCAAATTGTGGATCCTAAATCCATAGGTAATATGTGATAAGGTAATATTACATTTAAAAAGAGGACCTGAGGAACTATTAATTGAAGCTTTTAAAGTGAGAATTTTATTTCAGACCTATACATACTAAGGTTGTAAGAACCATGAGATATCATTTATCAAGAAGAGCTATAGGTATATAGTGGACCCAGTCTAAATTAGAAGCTGTATTTGCTACAAATGACAGATCTGCTTGAGTTTGGGTGCCTGTGCGTTTGGTACCCAATTGATAAATTATTATTCCCAGAGACAAGGCATGGAACTGGGACATTTGATGTTGTCCCTGCTAGATTTTTGTTTTGCTTTTTTTTTAAATACATTCCTTGTAGTACCCTGGTTCTTCCCTTTTAGAATAAACTTTCTAGAAGTTTACTTTGTGACATTATATTTTGGAATGATTTCAATGATGGTAATTTTATAAGATCCTACAGTTAAGAAATTTTGGTCGGTTAAGGTGTTGGAATTTTTGAGACTGTGAGACTTTCAAAATTAGACTGAATAAACTACATTATAACATGAAGAGAACTTTTTAAAATAAATACAAAAACTAAAAACACACTCCCATCTGAAACTTAGGAACTCATGATTTCTCTCAGTAGCTGTCCCGCGCGCGACTTTTTGCCGGCAAGGAGCACGCGGACATTAGAAATCCTTACTGTGACCACTTTATTAATCTTAGAAGAGGAAAAGCCACGCCGTGCCAACATGGGGCGCTTATAAAACCCTCGTGCAGCGCACCCACACCTGATTGGTTGTTACCCATGATCTCATAAGGCACGCCCCGGAGTGGGCAAAGACCTGGCACGAAGGCACTCTTGCACATGCGCACAGTTAACTACCTGAAAGGGGGGCCGGCTGGCGCGGCGAAGGTTGGCGCCATCTTGTAATGGCGGAGTCTATCCTGACCTACCACGTGGGGCGCAGTGGAAGACAGCGCCATCTAGTGGTGGCGAACGTATTGCGGCCCTCTACAAGTAGCCAAGAGTCACCTGAGGGTGAAGCTATGTATTCTGTATTACAGATGGGAGCAAACCAGTGACTGAGTGCGGGTCCTCGTTCTGACCTGCCACAAGGCCTCCTTTCTTGGTGAGACAAAACGCAGTGAGCTCTTGACTGCGCTCATTCCATGCTTCAAGAAAGCACCCGGCCTCTATTCCAGGTGAGGGAAAACGCAATCTGAGATGTGGAAAAGCAGAAGCTGGGGTTCTTAGATACACAGGCGCCCGGTCATCCACGGGGTGTTGCACAGAGGACTCGGGGTTGAAGTCTCAGGGATCTATTGGCCCACAAGGAAGCCGGGACAAGAGTCTCCTAAATTCCTGCACATCTAGGCATAGTGGAGTAGAGGGGAGTTCAGAGCAAAGACAGGGTCTGCAGACTGAGGACAGCATCTAGCCCGGCTGTGGGGGGGGGCGGGGAGGGTAGCTCCTGCTTAGCTTAGTTGTGATTGTCCTCAGCTTAGCTGCAGTCGTGGTTGGAAACACAGAGAGGCCTTCTGTGGGAGGCTAAGTCTGTGGTTTGGTAGTCAAAGGCCCTCTCCAAGAATCCCCAAGGCAATTCTTGATGAAAGACATAGTTCAGGGTTCTAAACTGTTTATTGACTGTTTACTGTGGAAAATGTACTCATACCGTATCAACTTCTCTGGGTGAATCTGGGATTAAATACCTTTTGCAGGGAGGAATATCTGGGAAGGGAATCTTATTGAATAGACCCTCAGGGTCTCTAGGTACCTCATTATCATAGAAAACTATTCTGAACCTAAGTTAACCACAGCTTATCTGTCCTTGTTAGGAAGTGTGGTATATGCTCCAGGGCAGGAATCTGGCAGGGAACAGGGTGGCATCTACCATCTCAGGTCTGTATCCACCAAGTTTCCCTGGGTCTCAGACTCACTATACCACCAAGCTTCCTGGCATGGTTTACCACCCCACAACTGAGGATTAGAATTTAAGTAAAACATATAGGCCATGAAAAAGGATCCCCATTACTTAACCTAGAAATTAGGAAAAACAATATAAAATCCAGGATGACACCGGTGAACCCTGCAGAGCCCAGACAGCTGAAACCAGTGAGTTGTCTTCTAGGAAGATATAATTGTCTATGAGGCATAAGATGTTCTTGACTTGGTGGCCAACAATAATCCCTGAAAAAATCAGTCTAAAAATATGATATTTGACAGAAGTGAAATTAAGTCAATGATAAAATGCCCATAAAATCATATATTGAATAGAGAAAAATTTCTGTAATATTAGAAGAAAGTAAGTAATTTGAGAAGGAATTTAACTTAAATCTATTTAAAACATTCAAATAAATAAGAAAAATGCTTTAGTGTAAAGTGTTATCTTGGGTTGTCAAGCTGACAAACAATGGACTTGCAAGCATAAATATTTTATCAACTTGATTGGATTAAGACATAGTGAGGACATCAAGAAATTTATTTGTGTCTAGATGACGTGTCTGAAAAGGATGTAAGACCCACTGCTCTGAAGAGAGGCAGTACTGAAGAGGGGTTAGGGGGACTTGACTTGCTAGAAAAGGAAACAGGAGACATCCAAATGGATATGGGTGAACATGGAAAGCAGTGCCACAAGGGCAAGACTGAGATCAAGATATATCCAAAGCTTGAAAATCTCACCTGAGACCAGCGGAGATAAAACTGCTTTCTCCCTGCTCTGGGCCCACATGTCCCAGCACATGTAAGTCTTATGACCTCACCTCTGCCACTCCTGAGGTAGTCACATAGGCTGGTAGCCAGATTACAGGTTTAATGCCCTTTCTCTAAAAGGGCATGTCCATCCATCAATCACTTGGAATCCCTCTTCATTCAAATGAAGTATTTCCAGCACCTTGGCCCCAGTCAGTAATGTAAAATCTTTCCCCTCAAATCCCTACCCACTCCCAAAAGTTTATGTAGCCCTTTTTCATCCCCAATAAAAACAGCCATTTCTTCTGGACTTATGCCAATGGACATCTTGTCTAATCCACTAGCCTGATTAAGCCTCACTTCCTCCAGTCCAACCCAGTTCCCCAAGGGGAAACTCAGACCTAGACAACAGATGTAGCCATTCATCTTTCTCTACTGCCTCATCCATTGAGAGAGGTGAGCAGGTAGATGCATGCTGTTGTGCCTTCTCAACTCTGACTGGCTAAACACCCTGAGCTGTGTGACAAAGAAAACCTTTCTTCCAAACATTTCTTCTTGTCAGGTGGTTAGTCACAGCAATGAGAAAAGTAGCTCACATAGTTGGTATATGAATGGCACTAGAACTAATTAGCTGGAATCTTAAAAGTGAGACAATATCGTCAATGTAAGGGAAAGCTTATCAGAGAAGAGCGAAGATGCTCCACAGAAAATTCAATTGAGTGAAAGAAGTAATGGGGAAATTAGAGGTGGGAAAGAAAATCTGTCCCAAAACACAACAGAAGGACATAAAGTTTTGGCCTAAACACTGCACACATAAAACGATGGGAGACAGATGGAAAGATTCTAAAATTCTGCAGTAGGAGATCCAGACAGATAACCTAGAAAAAGAGGAAGAGGAAATGTTTGAGGAGGTGTTGATGACAAAAATCATTGGCTGATGAGTACAATTTCAAAAAGTAAAATCCATATACAAATACAGCAGCAGAGGTACAGGCTGCATCATTAAAAGGTAAAATTCCAAGCTACCACGGTTGCAAGCAGACTGTCTATGTGGATATCAAAATGACAGTAGATTTACCACCTGAATGGACAATCTGACAGCAGAAGAAAAATTAAGGATAAAGGGGAAAGATAGAAATGGAAGAATATTAATTCTTTCAGTGTATCTAGCTAGAATGAAGGTATAAAATAAACAAAACACCTATCATGAGACCCAGTATTAGGATAGGGAAAAATCAACTCTCTGTATTACTAAGGATTCAAGTTGCTTTAGATTTCATATATACAAATATGCATACACATGCACAGATTATTTTATGTATATGATATATACAATTCAAGAATACATAGTAAAATATTAAACGTCTGAAGAATTTAAGCTATTCTAATTTTGAAGATAAGGAATATTTTATGGGTGAAAACAAATCAAGACAGACAATTTGAGGAGAAAACTAGGTGATCAGGAACAACAGAGTCCAGGCAATTATAAATAAATTACTGCTCATAATAAGTATTCATAGGTTGAACATATTATTATTTTTGTAAGGGAAGGACATGGAAAATTGTCTACTTTTCCACAAGGCCACACTGTATGTCTGGAAGTAATCAAATAATCTTGGTGTAAAATAAAATAAAATTAAGTTTCAAACATTAACATTAACAGGTGTCAAGAGGAAAATGAGAAAAAAGCATAAAAGAAGCATAAACTAATGTGTATATAAACACGTAGCCTGAAGACCACGAGGAAACATGCTACAAATGAAGAAGTAATAACAAATCCACAGTCATATGAGGTAATTTAGCTAGACAGCAGTAATACAATAAGATACAAGATGACAACAAAGACATGGAGTAAAGCTTACAGTTTTTATCTATTATGATTTAATTCTGGGAATACAATGTACCTTTGGCATGTTATTTATAGAGAAAATTCATATGACACAGTAAGTTACCAAAACTTAATGATACACGCACTCCATCTTTGGTAACGATGTATTGTACAGGCCATGAAAACATTTCTCTAAATTTTCATTGTATATATTGAAACCAATAAGTAACCATAGTAAATAATATAATAAACCCAAGAGAAAGTCATACAAATTATGAATCATTTAAAACTTAAATCCATACATTATCAAAAATTATGGTATATAATTAGGCTAATCCCAAGTGAAACATAAAGGTACATTTTTGAGAAATGATGAAGGACTGAAAACATATAAACTCACATTCTGACAGGTTTATGAGTAACTGTCCATCAAACTCATTGTTAGAAGGCTCTTTTGTCATAGAACTAATTGGCAGTGTTTGGTGAGTTGATTTCTATGCAACAACAATCTAATCTGGGAAATTTTTTAACTCTAAAAATATGAACACACAGTATGGCAGCTCTTTTGCAGCATGTGCCAAGAAGGTCCAATTTAAGTGAGCCTCATGGGTATCATTCTCATGAAGAGCTCATGGAACCGTCTATGAGGGAATGACCCCTATTTTACCTATTTGTATGTTTCTCCTTTTTACCAATATCTTCCCTTGACATAAATTTCTTTAAATGTGTCTCCTTAAAGAAAGGTGACCATGACCTGGACAGGTCATTTCCTATAACCCAGCAAGACTTCCAACGGAAGGATAGGAACACTAGCCACAAAACCTTTGACCCACAATGAATTTATGTAGCAAGAGAAACATGGGGCTTCCCTAAGAAGCTGTTACTCCATACAAGCACAAACACAGATGAAGACGCAGATGCACACATGCATGCACACCTCCTACATATAACTGGCTCAGCTCATGTAATGTTACTTGCAAATATGCTTTCAGGGTTGATGACTTGGTACTGAACAACTAGCTGGTGGCCTGCTCCTTAAGGAAGATGGCCTCCCTTGCTCCCAGTTTTACTTGGTTGCCTATCGTTCTTTGCGTAGAGTTGAGGTCATGCTTTGGCATAACCATTGGTATAGTCCTTTTCATGTCCCTTTTAGGTTTCAACCTGTATACTCAAATAAAAAGGTGACACGGTATTATTCATAGTTTGTCATTAATCCCCAAGTGATTTTTGTCAATATATGTTACTTCCTTCTTTCCTTCCTTCTCTTTCTCTGATACCTTGGTATGTTTCCATCACCATCATCATCTAAAGTCTTTTACTCTGGCACTATGATAGAAACTAGGCATGGGGAATATCACCACCACACATTATGTTTTCCTCTTTATAGAGATTATTTCCCCAAGATGGGAAATAGCAAACACAGAATGAAATGCTATGGGATTAGGTGACAATACTAAAGGACATTAGAAGACAGATGGTCCAAGAACCCCTGTAGCTGCTGGATGATAAGTCCCACTTGTTTAGTCCATATTGTCTAATGATGGAGAAAAACATTTTGTTCTATAACACCAGTTTAATCTTCTGCCAGGGAAATTTCCATCTCTTTACCTGTCTATGTTAGGCCCTTTGCTTATGTGCTTTTACAGTTCAATAGGAAGACTCTCATTAAGATTCTTAGATTCCCTTATGACCCTTAATATTAATTTGATTGTCTTTCCAGATAATTGTCTTTAGAACACAGACAGTAATTTTGCCTTTATTTATCTCTAGCACATTACCACTGGTTGGAAGAAACAAAAACCATTGTGATACAGTGAAGGAATGATTTGGGACAGAGAGAGAGAGAGAGAGAGAGAGAGAGAGAGAGAGAGAGAGAGAGAGAGAGAGAGAGAGAGAGAGAGAGAGAGAGATTTCACTAAATGGGTCTTCTCAAAGAAAGATCAACTTGAATATTCAGTAGGAAATTCATACCTACAGAAGAGGGTAAGGAAAACTTCTGAGCAGAAAGAAGTCATGATACAATGCTGAGAATTATGTAGAGATATAGTTGAGGGCTTTAGGCTTTGAATTAACTAGACTTGAGGTAAGTTGCAGGTGATAGTTCTCATGTGCATGAAGTCCATTTACAATATATTAGCATCTCTAAGGCTGTGTTCCATAACATTTACACTGCTATTAGTACTGGTGTGAATTGAACACATTGCATTCAGGAGTACTTTAGAAGTGTTTTACAAAGCATTAAATGGAGAACACAAATGAGCACAGAAAAAGTTTTGCTAGATGCCATAGGTGCTTGTCATTGTCACAACTATCCCTGTTGTCTACATAACTGAATATTTCTTTTTATTGTATTATTTGACTTAAAACCCTAAAGTGTCTCCAATTCTGTTAGGAATTACAGCAAGCTTTTCTCATCTTTGGAATATCTAGGCCACTGAACCAAGAACAACCATTTGTACTGTGGATTTCAGGACCACGGTTGCCAAAGCTGGAGTTCCAAGTGGCACCAGGACAACAATGCTCCCCTTTGTGGTGTTTATGAGACAAAGTATGAATATCTTATGTTCTAGTTTTTGCCAGTCTGATAGAGCAGAGCCAAATGACGAGCAACTTGGCAGGTGATGGGCCTAAGCAAGAAGGATGAAGGGAAAGTAGCCAAACTGTGATAGGATCAGCTGAAGGCTTTCCTTAATGCCGAGAGGGGCACAGTCATAGGTGCCAAGGCATACGAGGCATTGTTCATTCGCTGCATGTAAAAAGTGGGGGCTTCAAGTCTCCAAACACCTGTGCTCTCCCAGTTCAGAGTCAAAACTGGTACTTAATGAAAATTGAATTGTGCACTGGGTCTCAGGGAAAAGTGCTGAGGGAGCTAAGGGCTTACACATGAATATAAAAAAACTCCTTTGTCTTCTTTCCCTTTAGATAGAAGATGATGCAACAACTTCTTTCTAAAATACATCTCTCCACACTCAAAATTTTTTTTAAATATGAAAATATGATATACCTATCACAGGAAGTGTGGAGGGAGAGAATTTAGAGAGTAAGTTCCCGAGTTTGCAGAAAAGGAGCAGGGACAGAGCTACATGAATTCTGGAGAGGCGAGCAGCCCACTTTCAACACAATACCACTCTGCCATGTCCCAGAGGGGCACCACAATAGGAGTTCTTTCGAAGGCTCAGAGAGCATTTATGTGCAGTTTGTAGACAAGTTCTGTGGAAGGTTAGATCCAGAAATGATGGACAAGGGTTTAAGCAGCACAGAGGAAACAAGGCCCTGAGAAGATGAATTGGCAAAAAGGAGAACTCTGAAAAAAGAAATTAAAAACCAATCTATGTTTTCTATCTAGGGTTGCCTGTGACTGAGGGGAAGCCACTCAAAGCATAGAGAATTTGTGTTCCTAGGTAGCAGCCTGATCACCAAAATTGTCCACACTTGCTGCTTGGACCAAGATTCTCTTTGAAAACCGCACATCTTCCGCATTTATGTTTTTATAACAAGCATTTGTGCTTTGCCTTGTGATGGTTAATATTCATTATCATCTCGAAATGACTTACCAGAGCATCATCACAATTCTGAGTCTGACTTTGATGATGTTTTTAGAAATATTTCATTGGGAGAGAACATTCCTTCTGAAGTATAGTTGTATCATACAATGGACTGGGGGTTAGACTGAATAAAAAGGAGAAAATATACCTAGTACAATTACTTACCTCTCTCTGTTTCTTGACTACAGATTCAACGTGACCAGCTGCCTCATGTTCCTGTTATCCTGCCTAGCTCAGCGAACTCTGAGGCAAAATTAGAAAACAAGTATTTTGTTTTCTTTCATTGCCTACATTATATAATGAGACATCTTAAATGTTGAATAACTTAACTGGTACTTGTGGGCAGATATTTATACATCTCAAGTTTTCTGCAAAATTAAAATATGTGTATGAAAAAGACACCAAAATATGTGTTCTCTAGATGCAACTTGTCCTTGAAAACTTGTAAGAAATTATGTATATTAATTTTTGCCAAATGATATTTTTTTGTGTATAATTTGGATACATTGATACTTCCTGAATTAATACTAGAACTTGATTAAATTGTTTAAATGACATGAAGGAAACCACAATAAATCTACAAATGAATGCATCCACTCCACACATCTGTGACTCGTCTCAGATGTTTCTATCCATTCCCTAACACTTGGCTGTCCCTCTTGTCTGCCACAGTCAGTGTGCACAGCTTTCTGAAAGCCTTGAAGAATTGCAAGCCCAGATGCGTCCCGATGTAAGAACAGCTACTAATGGTGAAGCCATGTCAGCCATATGTGTGTCTCAGACTTCATCTTTTCTTTATCTTAGGCAAGCTGCTTTCATTCTGCTCACATTTATCTGAACATAGATTTGCCTCAGCTCTAGTAACAGGCTAGTAGCTGAGGGCAGTGGGGTAGATGTTGCAACTCCAATGAGATTCTTTTTGAAGTCAGAATGCAGTCCACCCATCAGACAGAGCATATCCTGATACCATTCTCAACTTGACTTGCCATGGACTTAATGAAAATACAAATTATTATTTTTTTATTGGTTTATTCTATTCTCGAGGATGATAGCTTGAGGTGAGGTTCTACCAATGTAGCCAAGGCCCCTCCTGCCTCAGGCTCTGGCTGCTGGGATCTTGGATTATAAGTATGCACTACCATACCCTGCTGATATTACTTTCTGTAATTTCACTTTGTCCTTCCTGCTGAGTCACTGAGAGTGGAAATTTTCAACTTGTCCCAAATGCTTTTTATAAGATGACTTGGCTACTAATAATGAAGGGATGATTTACAGGGTATAACCTATACTAGTTATCCACAGAGGTAATGTTGATCTTTAAAGTTATATTCAAACACAGATATGAAACTGAACTTGTATAAATGGTTCACTAAAGCAGTGGAGATGTATTGTTTAGGGATGAATATGGGTGTTGCCCTGAAAGCAACGACCTGCCCTTCAATTTGTTCTCAAGCTACCCTTTGAAGTGCACAGGATAAATTGCTTGAGAATTTGTCTTCAGTATTTGGAGTTCTTGTGCCCAGGGAGTTCAGCCATTTAACCATCTGTTTAGGGCTTCTATTGCTGTGATGAAAAACTATGACCAAAAGGAAGATTGGGAGAAAAGAGTTTATTTGGCTTACACTTTCACATCTCCGTTTACATCTACAGATATTCCTTTATTCTCATAGTTCAAGAAAATTCTCTACAGGCTTTCCTGCAACTCAATCATAAGAAGACATTTTCTCAATTGAATCTCCCACCTCTCTAATGATGCCAACTTGTGCCAAGTTGACATAAAACCAAACAACATGGTAATTTGACCTAGAATATCAACAGACACCTACTGAGTTCTAGTTATATCAGATTTCTTACTGAAGAAAAACTGAATTCTAAGATCAAAGTGTCAGTCAATATTGAGAGTTGTAACATAGATTTGTGAGGTAGCAAAGGAAATTGCTGCTTTCTGGAACTGTGTTTTTTGAGATAACATATGAATTCAAGTCACCACCCAATTTATCACTCAGGAATTACATGACCAAACATTCAGTAGATCAGAGGCTGCTGGACTGAAGCAATTTACAAGAGGACTCCTCTCATTTTCATGGTTTGCAGTTTAGGGTATGAATAATGAGGTCATCAAAATTTTGATTTTTCCTCTACAAAGCAAAGGTCAAGGAGGAGACTATAGGGCTAGGGGGTGGCTCAGTGTTTAAATACTTGTCACACAAGAGTAAAGGCTGGAGTAGTAATCCACAAAATCAAGGTAAATATAAATACCTGGTGTGTTGGATGCCTACGTACAATTCTTGCCTTGAAACACATACACAAGGGTTCTCAGAGTAAACTTCCTAGCAAGACTAGTCATATTGACAAGCTCTGGGTTTGAATAAGACATCTCTGCCATAAAGAACAAGGTGAAGCGAATATAAGATAATCCCAAATATCAACTCAAGCAAACACCTGTGTCCACAGACCTAAAAACAAGGGTATACAAATACCCACAGTACAAACAAACACAGACACACACACACACACACACACACACACACACACACACGCACATACTTTTCCTAATTCGCTCTCAAGTTCAGCTTCCCTATAGCTGCAAATATCTTTTCCCTAATAAGTTTTACAATATAAAGCTAAGAGAATTAAAGTAGGACTGTGGTATGCTGATATATATATATATATATATATATATATATATATTTGTTATTCATGAAATGAAAGAAAAATTCAGTATTAAAATAAGTTAAATGTGAGGAAGTAGAGGGTAAGTTTGAATGTAAATTGAAAATTTTAAACACTGAGAATGGAATAATACTGTCCTTCTTCCCAAATATTGTTCATTGCCTATTTAATATTAATGAGTATATAAATATGACCACAGTTGAAGTTAGGATTCTATGAAGTGTTCTTAAAGTAATTACCAGTCCAACAACATACCAAGGCAACTAATATTTAGTAATGGTAATGACATTGTATGTTTGTCAAAGATCATAATGGAATATGAAGCAATTCATCTTTCCTGAACATTTGAGATATATGGGACAGACTCCTTGACCTGACTGTACAAAGAGAGAAACTGATATTTAAAGATTCAGTGAAGATCATTAACAACCCAATGAAAGGATCCTAGCATCCAAGGAAGAACACAAATGCCTTAAGGACACTTACTTCTTCTTTGCACTGTGCATATAGTTTGTAAAAAACATTTTGGGAGGCCTAGGACAGGACCCTTGTAGTTTCCATCTGTACCCAGAGCAATGGCTGTTCCACAACCCTCAGACACAAAATCTACATGCAGAGAGCTGTTCTGCCATGTCACTGCAAACATCGCAGGCTTACAGGCTCACAGGCTCACAGGAGGAACAAGCTCCAGTCAGAGACAGGAAGACTAACTAAAACCGTAGATAACCAGATGGAGAGAGGCAAAAATCTAAGCAACAGAAACAAAGACTACTTACTATAATCAGAACCCAGTTCTCCCACCAAAGCAAATACTAGATATCCCAACACACCGGAAAAGCAGATTATATTTAAAATTACACCTCATGATGATGATAGAAAACTTTCTAAAAGACATAAATAACTCTCTAAAAGAAATACAGAAGAACACAGGTAAACAAGTAGAAGCACTTAGAGAGGAAACAGAAAAATCCCTTAAAGAATTACAGGAAAACACAACCAAACAGGTGAAGGAATTGAACAAAAGAATCCAGGATCTAAAATTGGAAATGGAAACAGTAAAGAAATCACAAAGGGTGACAGCCCTGGAGCTAGAAAACCTAGATAAGAGATCAGGAATCACAGATGCAAGCATCACCAACAGAATACAAGAGATTGAAAAGATTTCAGGGGCAGAAGATGCCATAGAAAACATTGACACAATAGTCAAAGAAAATGCAAAACGCAAAAAGCTCCTAACCCAAAACATTCAAGAAATCCAGGACACAATGAGAAAACCAAATCTAATGATAATAGGTATAGAAGAAAGTGAAGATTCCCAACTTAAAGAACCAGTAAATAGCTTCCAAAAATTTATGGAAGAAAACATCCCTAACCTAAATAAAGAGGTGCTCATGAACATACAAGAATCCTACAGAAATTCAAACAGATTTGACCAGAAAAGAAATTATTCCTGTCATATATAGTTAAAACACCAAATACATAAAACAAAGAAAGAGTATTAAAAGCAGTAAGGGAAAAAGGTCAAAGAACATATAAAGGCCGACCTATCATAATTACACCAGATTTCTCAACAGAGTGTTCGAAAGCTAGAAGATCCTGGACAGATGTCATAGAGACCCTAAAAAAAACCCATAAATTCTAGCCTAGGCTACTATATTCAGAAAAACTCTCAATTAACATACTTTGAAAAACATGAAAAAACTAAATTCACACAATATCTCTCCACAAATCAGCCCTACAAAAGATAATGAATGAAGAACACCAACAAAAAGAGAGAAACTATATCCTAGAAAAAGCAAGAAAATAATCTTGAAACATACCCAAAGAAGAAAGACCCACAAACTTTATTCCACCTCTAACAACAAACATAAAAGGAAACAATCAATATCCCTTAATCTTGTAACATCAATTCTCTAATAAAAAGACATAGACTAACAGACTGGATATGTAAACAGGACCCAACAGTTTGCTGTGTACACGAAACACACCTCACTGACAAAGACAGTCACTATTTAGGAATAAAGGACTGGGAAAAAGTTTTCCAAGCAAATGGTCCCCCAAGCTGGAGTAGCCTTTTTAATATCAAAATCAACTGTCAACCCAGAGTTAATCAAAAAGAGATAAATAAGGACAATTCGTAGTCATCAAAGGAAAAAATCTACCAAGATGAACGCTCAATTCTGAACATCTGTGATCCAAATGCTAGGGCACCACATTCATAAAAGAAACTTTATTAAGCTCAAAGCATATACTGCACCACACACAATAATAGTAGGAGACTTTGACACACAACTCTCATCAATAGACAGATCATGGAAACAGAAACTAAGCAAAGACACAGGGAAACTACCAAAAGTTATGAACTACATGGACTTAACAGACATCTATAGAACATTTCATCCTAAAATAAAACAATATTCCTTCTTCTCAGCACCTCAGGGTACCTTCTCAAAAATTGACCATATTATTGGTCACAAAACAGGCCTTAATAGGTACAAGGAGATTGATATAATCCCATGAATTCTATCAAATCATTACAGACTAAGGCTGCTCTTCAATTAAAAACAAACACAACAAAAAGCCCATATACACATGGACACTGAACAACATTCTATCTACTCAGTTGACAACTTGTTCAAGGAAGAAATAAAGAAAGAAATTAAAGATGTTTTAGAATTTAATGAAAATAAAGGCACAACAGACCCAAACATATGGGATACAATGAAATCAGTAATAAGAGAAAAACTCATAGCTATGAGTGTATCCATAAAGAAATTGGAGACAGCACATACTAACAGCTTGGCAGCACACCCAGAATGCTCTAGAACAAAATAAAATGCAAATTCACCCAAGTCAGCAGGAAATAAACAAACTCAGAGCTTAAATCAACCATGTAGAATCAAAAAGAACTATACAAAGAATCAACAAAACCAGGAGCTGGTTCTTTGAGAAAAGCAACAGTATGGATAAACCCTTAGCCAGCCTAACCAGAAGAAAGAGAGACAGTATCCAAATTACCAAAATCAGAAATGGAAAGGGAGATATAACAGAAATCAAGGAAACTGAAAAACATTATCAAATCCTACTTCAAAAGCTTATACTTAACAAAAGTGGAAAATCTGGAGGAAATGGACAATTTTCTAGACAGATACCAGGCACCAAAGTTAAAGGAGGATCAGATAAACCATCTAAACAGTCCAATATCCACTAAAGAAACAGAAGCAGTCATTAAAGTTCTCCCAACTGAAAAAGACCAGGACCAGATGGGTTTAGTGCAGAATACTATCAGACCTTCAAAGAAGACCTAATACCAATACTCTTCAAACTATTCCACAAAATAGAAACAGAAGGAACTCTCGACAATTCATTCTTTGAAACCACAATTATGCTTATATCTAAACCACACAAAGACCCTACAAAAAAATAGAATTTTAGACCAATTTCCCTCATTGATGCTAAATTCTCAATAAAATTAATCCAAACTGAAACCAAGAACACATCAAAATGATAATTTATCATGAACAAGTAGGCTTCATCCCAGGGATGCCTGAATAGTTCAATATATGGAAATCTTTCAACATAATTCATTATATAAACAAATTCAAGGAAAAAAACCCCACAAGATCATTTCATTAGATGCAGAGAAAGCATTTGATAAAATTCAAATACCCCTTCATGGTAAAAGTCTTAGAAAGATCAGGAACTCAAGGCCCATACCAAAACATACTAAAAGAAGTATACAGCAAACCAGTAACCCAAAACAAACTAAATGGAGAGAAACTTGAAACAATCCCACTAAAATCAGCGACTAGACAAGGGTGCCCACCCTCTCCCTACTGAATCAATATAGTACTTGAAATCCTAGACAACAAAAAAGAGGTAAATGAACTACAAATTGGAAAGGAAGACTGAAAAAAGGTGATTCAGAGACTGTTCCACCTGGGGTACATCCTATATGCACCAAACCCAGTCACTTTTGTTTGCTGCCAAGAAGTGCTTGCTGACAGGAGCCTGATATGGGTGTCTCCTGAAAGGCTCTGCCAGAGCCCTACTGATACAGATGAGGACAGTTCCAGCTAAACATTGGACTGAACAAGGAGGCCCCAGTGGAAGAGTTAGAGAAAAGCCTGAAGCAACTGTAGAGGTTTGCAACCCCATAGGAAGAACAACAATATCAACCAACCAGACCCCACCAGAGCTCCCAGGGACTAAATCAGTAACCAATGAGTACACATGGAAGGACTCATGACATATGTAGCAAAGGATGGCATTGTCAAGCATCAGTAGGAGGAAAAGCCCTTGGTCCTGTTATGGCTTGTTTCTCCAATGTAGGATAATGCGTTGTAGGATAATGTGTTGAGTTTGGAGAGGGTGTGTGGGAGCACGAGCATCCTCACAGAAGCAAGGGGAGTGGTAGGGGGTTTGGAGTGTGTGTGTGTGGGGAATAACATTTGAAATGTAAATACATAAAATATCCAAGAGAAAAAACAACTTGAAGTACTTTCTGAATATGTCTGTTAGGGTAAATTATTGATAAAATACTTTAATATCTTAGAATTGTATGTTGTCATGCAAGGTTGCTACAGGTGCCAAGAAGTTGGCTAAAGGGACTCCGGATTTCTGAGACATCCATGAAAGAGTAATCAGGAGGACTTTGTCGAGTATAAAGTTCTCTAGTTAATGTGACATAGTCCTTAAAAGGGAAAAGTTAAGATTTTTCCAGACTTTTTCTGCAATATACATGCAGTGTCTTCATTTTTCTGGCAACTAACCAGGTTATTTCGCTATATACTTACTGGCAGATAATATATTTAGGAAGATGCTTGTTGTTAGAAAAGTCATGAAAGGCTCCATCACAGAATGTCTTGCAGGTCATATCTTTTTGAATGAATGAAAGAATAAATTGTTTAATTTAGAATAGAAAATGTATTGAGTTTCAGTTAAAGTGAAATGGATAATTTAATGGAGTTGCTCAAAACTCACAGCATTTTAGTATCAACTAAGTGAAATTTCTCAATATATTCTTCTTCCCTAGAGAAGAATGCTTTGTATTGGATAAATGATGGATGTATTAAAGAAGTGGCTGAAGTAGCAACTAAATCATGTAATTCTTGAAAACAACTAAATTTCATTTGGACAAAGATACAGAAATAAAAATAATAACATTATCAGAAGAGTATACCTTCAGGTTTCAATCTGGTTTGCTCCCACATTCTGGTTTCTACATTGTGCTAAGCCTAAAGAACACTGGGGGAAGGGTAGAGAATTGAGGGAAATCACAAAAGATGAAAGAAGAAGGGCAGAAATGATATGGGAAACAATCAAGACTAAGAATTTCGCCTCCAGCAGTGATGTCACCTGGTCATCTCCACATCTGTTGCCATGGCAATGGCCATTCATTCCCAGCATACATTTGGTTCAGCTCCTACCTTCACTTGGGAACAATTACATCATAGTTTAAATAAAAGGCAGACCTTTTCTGCCGCCTTCCCTTTTTCCCTCTTCTCCCTCTCTTCCCCCGTCTTGCTTCTGTCATCCCCAATAAACCTCTTTCACGTGGGACCATTTTTTGGCCTGGTGTGGTCTGTCTGCACTCAAGTTACAATTCTATCACAACAAGTGTCACATAGCAAATCAGAGTTCAACAGAAAAATAAGCAACATAAAGGCCAATAAGAACATTCACAAGCCTTTCCCATAAAAATTCAGTAGATTAGATGCAAAGAAAATTCTGGAAAAAAGCTTTAGGGCACGAGGAATAATCTTTCTGAAAGAGGGGAGTCTGGCATTCTAGCACATGTCTGGATTCCTACATCTTGGGAGGCAGAGGAAGGCAGGTATCAAAACCAATCCATCAGTGATTTAAAAAAATAAAATTAATAAATATGACAGCTTAAATATTCTGACATGGAATTTTACAGTCTCTAAAATTTCTAGCAAAAATAGTAAAACAAAACAAAGGAAGATCAACAACTAATGAAACAAACAAAAACCAAGTGAAATAAAGATAAATCCATTGTTATTGCTAAAGACATTGCCTAAGAAGAGATTCGGCATGGAAAACTTTTCAAATTAAGAAGAGAACATAGGAGCCGAAGAGATAGCTTGGTTGGTGGCTAAGAACGCTGCTTGCTCTTTTAGAGACATCAGGTTTAATTCCTAGTACCCTCATAGTGACTCACAACTGTCTGTAACTTTTGTTCCAGGGAATCTGATGTATTCTTCTTACTCTCAGTGCCTATACATGGAATAAGAAAAGAAATATCCAAAGCTATATACATAAAATAATGAGAGATCACACATCATTCTCTGAAGATGTGATGACCCTGAAATATAAGAAAGGGCAACAAGAAAATTTAAAAACAGACTAATATAGAGATTACAAAAAATTTTAACAGACTATGTGCTTTGTATTTGCAAATTAGTTTGCAAAAATGAAGATTATAACACTTTGGTGGCTTTGTTGAATTCATCTTGGAATGCATAGTTAGCTTAATGTCCAAAATCAATTAATGTAATACATTGCTTTAATGGAATAAAGGAAAAAATCTATATTATCATTTTAGTTTGGACACACAAAGCTTGACAAAAATCAACACTCACTCATGGTTAAAACTTAAACAAAGTAGAGAAAGAACAGAATTGCCTTAGCCAGATAAAATAGTCCTCTGTTGGGTTGAAGAGATGGCTCATAGATTCAACTGCTTTTAGTTCCAAGAGGGAACCCAACTTTGAATCCAAGAACCCATATCAGGAGGCTCACAGACTTCTGAAACTCCAATTCCAGGGTTCTAATGCTCTCATTTGGTCTCCAATGGCACTTATGCAGTACAGACTTTTACAAACACACACACACACACACACACACACACACACACACACACACCAGAAAAACACACACATTTTTAGAAATAATTTTAGCAATAAACCCCTGTGTTTAGTCCGGATTTCATTTCTCTCACAACACACCATGACCACAGAAGCTCTTATGAGGAAAAAAGTATTCTAATATTTTTAGTAGTACTCCATTGTGTAGATGTACCACATTTTCTATATCCATTCCTCTGTTGAAAGACATCTGGGTTCTTTCCAGCTTCTGATTTTTTTTTTTTCGGAGCTGGGGACCGAACCCAGGGCCTTGTGCTTGCTAGGCAAACACTCTACCACTGAGCCAAATTCCCAACCCATCAGCTTCTGATTATTATAAATAAGGCTGCTGTAAACACAGTACAGCATCTGTTCTTGTTATACATTGGAGCATCTTTTGGGTATATCTCCAGGAGTGATATAGCTTGGGCCTCAGGTAATACTATGTCTAATTTTCTGAGGAACTGCCAAGCTGATTTCCAGAGTGGTTTTATCAGTTTGCAATCCCACCAACAATGGAGGAGTGTTCCTCTTTCTCCACATCCTTTCCAGCATCTGCTGTCACCTGAGTTTTTGATTTTAGACATTCTGAATGGTGTGAGGTGGAATCTCAGTGTTGTTTCGATTTGCACCTTCCTGATGATTAAGGATGTTGAATATTTCCTTAGGTGCTTCACAGCCATTAAAGATTCCTCAAGTGAGAAGTCTTTGTTTAGCTCTATACCCTGCTTTTTAATAGGGTTATTTGGTTTTCTGTAGTCTAACTTCTTTAGTTCTTTGTTTATTTTGAATATTAGCCCTCTATTGGTTGTAGGTTGGAACAAATCTTCACCCAATTGGTGGGTTGTTCTTTTGTCCTATCAATAGTGTCATTGCCTTACAGAAGATTTTTCGTTTCATGAGGTCCCATTCACAATTGTTGGTCCTAAAGCATGAGCCATTGGTGTTCTGTTCAGTAAATTTTCCCCTGTGCCAATTTGTTCAAAGTTCTTTCCTGTCTCTTCTTTTATTAGTTTCAGTGGTTTGATGTGGAGGTCCTTGATCCACTTGGACTTGAGCTTTGCACAAGGCAATAAGAATGGGTCAAATTGCATTCTTCTACAGGCTCACTGCCAGTTGAACCAGCACCATTTGTTGAAAATGCTGTCTGTTTTCCTCTGAGTGGTTTTGGTTTCTTTGTCAAAAGAAACCAAGTGACCATAGATGTGTAGGTTCATTTCTGGGTCTTCAATTTTATTCTATTGATCTACCTGAACCAATACCATGAGGATTTTATCACTATTGCTCTGTAGTACAGCTTGAGTTAAGAGATGGTAATTCCCCCAGTTCTTTTCTTTTCTTTTCTTTTCTTTTTCAGTATTTTATTCAAGTTTTATTTTAAGTGATGTTAATTACAGCATTTGAAGGGGAGGAGCTAATTCCACACAAAATGGAAGACTGTATAGTGTACCCATTAAACTGCTAAAAATAGTGGTGTGGCTACAAGAGGAGTCAGTTGAGATCCCTAGTGTTGTCAGGGTGTGACCATCACCCACCCAGCTCTGAGCCGGAGAACCCAGAAAGTATTTCACACTCTGGTGCAATGGCAAAAAAAGGAATTAAAAAAAATAGAAGAAAGAAAGAAAAGCACACCACAACACAAGGAAGAATTAAGTCCTGAGTGACTGGCTCCATCACACCCACCCTCTCCACCCTAAAATGGCACAAAAGAAATAGCTACCCACACCCTAAAGACTACTTTTGGTGTAAAACAGGTAACCGATGGGCTAGGACCGGAACAGGGCACGATGGGAACAGGGCGTGACCATCTGTCTAAAAAAACAAAAACAAACAAACAAACAAACAAAAAAACCCCGTCCCTTTCATGTAGGTGTGTACATACTTCAGAGCAGACAGGATCAGGACACTGGGTTCGATGTTGAGGAATTCATAATTTCATGTGTGGACTGGATACAGATTTACAAAGGGTCCACACGTTCCCAGCTTCCACTTGCAGCCTGGCATCTCTAGAGAAACTCCTCCCCGACCCACGCCTACAGCTAAAAAGGACCCTTCCTGGAATGGGGTTTTGGCTGTAGCTCTGAAATGGCAAACACCTTAGTGGTCATCCTTAGCCTGGAGGTCTAACGTGGTATTGATCAACTCTTGTATCCCCGACACATAGCATTAAAAGGTACACCAAATTCTGAAGGTAGCTATGCTGCAAAAGAGTTTAAAATTAATGATTGTACAATATTCATTTATGCTTGAAATTCCAGTCCTAAACCAAGCTTGTGGCTGCCCGCATTGACGTTCTTGCCATCCAGCAGGGCTGACAGCGTCAGTTTGATACCTGATTTTAGGGTCTGAGTGTACCCTAAGCCAGTTAGACTGGAGTTGTTCACTTTGGCCGAAAAGCAGGCATCAGGGTCGACCTGATACTTGGTTGCTATTCCAAAGCGAGTGTTACTGTTTCCTGCGGTCCAGGCGAGATTGACAGCAGTCTCCAACTTCTTGTTCACCTTCTGGTAAATGGAGCCACCAAACTCCGTCCCATCATTCACATTAGTATAAAGCTGGAATTCGTCCGTCTTGTAGCCAACTGCAAAGTTGTTCTGGGTCACTCGGGACTTCGAGGTCTCAAAATTCATCGGGTAGCCAGCCAGCCAACCTTCATAGCCAAGCACCAGAGCACCCCGGATTGAGGGCCCAGCAATGTCAAAGTTCACATCACAGCCCAGGTTGATATGCTCCCTCTTGTACCCTGTCTTGATTTTAACATTTTTTCCCCAGTGTTAGGCGAGAAAGATGAATCAAAGGTCAGCTTCAGTCCACGAGCAAGCTGGTCTTCCACAGTGATCTCAGTGCCCAGGGTGTTGTCTGTGTCCCACTTCTCAGTAAACGTCAGCCCATACTCGGTCCATCTGTACTTGGTTTCCAGACTGCCGTCCACTTTGGTGGTCTCCATGTTGGCAGAACCTGAGCTAGTAAATTCCAATCCATTCTCGGACTTCGGTTTCAAATCAAGTTTTATTAAGCCAAAACCGTAGCCCTTGGTGAACACATCCTTGGCGGACTTGCCAAGATGAGCATATGTGGGAGGCACAGCCATGTTCTCGGAGGCGGTGACGGCGGGAGCCCAGAAGTTCTTTTCTTGTTGAGAATGATTTTGCTATCCTTGGTTTTTCGTTATTCCTGATAAGTTTGAGAGCTGCTCCTTCTATCTCTGTGAAGAATTGAATTGGGATTTTGATAGAGATTGCATTGTATCTAGAGACATTGCTTTTGGTAAACTGGCTATTCTCGCTATGTTAATCCTGCTGATCCATGAGCGTGGGAGATCTTTCCATTTTTCTGAGGTCTTCTTTGATTTCTTTCTTCAGAGACTTGAAGTTCTTCTGTACAGAACTTTCACTTGCTTTGTTAGCATCACACCAAGATATTTTATATTATTAGTAGCTATTTTGAAGAGTGTCATTTCCCTAATTTCTTTCTCAGCCTGTTTATCCTTTAAGTGGATGAAGGCTACTGATTTTTTGAGT